>NC_089759.1:21921656-21936656 GCF_040412425.1 Macrobrachium rosenbergii
AAGTCTATATCTGTATTTGTACAATCACTTCCATGTAGAATACCTTCTTATTCTCCCCGAAGTTCTTGCTCACCTTTTCTCTATTTGTGCTACTTTCCTTATTTTGTTTTTCGTAGCTTTCCTCTAGACCTCCTCCCATATACCTGCACATAGCATCTTCTGTCATGCAGCTGCACATCGCGTAAGCTCCTGCCTTCCTTCACTAGCCTTACGTTTCCTCATCCCACCATCTGCTATTTTTATTCCCTCTTCATACCCGCCTTGTACTAAGAGACTTATTTTGCACATCCTTGTGAACCACCGACCTATCTTTTTCCGTGTCCCTCGAATGGCTTTCATTCATTTATCCAATTAATCGGCCATTCGCATATCCTCTCTTATCCCCTTCTCCGGGACTTCGTTAGCCCAGATCTTTTCCCGACGGCCCTTTCCCGAACTGCCCCCAACCCCACGGGCCAGCTGAGTCGACGCTCTCGACATTTGATTTTCTAAATTTCCATTTAGATTACTTTAAATGCCTGAGTGACTCACGTTTAACGATCCTGCTCTCTCTCTCTCTCTCTCTCTCTCTCTCTCTCTCTCTCTCTCTCTCTCTCTCTCTCTCTCTCTCTCTCCTGCCAGAGTTACCGTTTTTCCTTGAGTTCTGGTGGTCCGTCTTCCAAAGGCGAAAGTATTCTGCGATTCTCTGCTACCTTTTTTTTAAGTGGTTAGGCGGGTGAGAGAGGCGTTGGAGGAATAATAAGGGGGAGAGGGTTATCCTCAAAGAAGCTGATTGTGACGGTGAAGAACTAGGTTTTATTTCGCAGGTCTTGGGGGAAAAGTAGCGGGTGGAAGTGGTAGGGATAATTAAAAACTACGTAGACCCTTTTAGAGGAAGAAGGGCTTTCGTCTCTACGTGAACCCAGTCGTGAAATCCAATTACAGTGATCAACTTGTTTAGAGCTCGACTTAGTCCCTGTAAGATCCTTAAGGTGAAATGAAAGAAGCGGCTTAGCTGAAGGCAAAAGGAAGAAATTACTGCTTCTATCTTTTTAAAATCTGTTTTGAATTAGCAAACGATTATGTTGAACGGTAAAAATGTGCTTATGGTCTGCAATGGAATGTGGAATAGGTGAACGCTGCCGATTATGCCATTCGTTGGATCTCGGGTAAATCATATTAGAAGAGACACACGGTCATACAGATCTTTTATAGGCTTTGTGAAAAGGGTTACCTCACCAGACTTGCCTAAAGTTTGAGCAGAATTCCTCATGCGTGGTCCCACTGCCTAGCAGTTCTCATGCTTCATCTGACCTTGGAGCGTCCGAGCGCCTTTCTCTTTCCTGTTTTCATTACGGCAGCAGTCCCATCGGCCATTTTATTACAAAGAAAGATGATGGTGAATACGACCCTTATACTCGTACTTACCCTAACAATAGCTCATCCTTCTTAGAATATAATTTAACTATCACCTTGCGTCAGTGGTAATTGGGAAAACAGAATATTGAGGGCTCAGCTGAATTTATAACGTAGTTATAGTGTGTTGAATAGATTGATTCACCTTTTGTATACCAGGAGTTGTTTGTATGCCTGCCAGGCAGTGAGCTTTCAGCTACTACTGCTATTATTATTATTATTATTATTATTATTATTATTATTATTGTATGTACACCCTCTTTCAAGTATGTAGTACTGAAGGTTATAGCTGCATCAGCTGCATTCAGTTTATACAGAGTTTTCTCTGTTTCTGATCACTGATATTTCAGGGTTACTGCATTCTGCCAGTAAATCGCCGGTGTTTGTCATTCTTGAAGAGGAAAGCAGTTGCAAACTGTGGCAGTTTTATTTCGGACGAATACACTAACTCAGTTACAGGGTAACAACAACGGTAACTGAAATAAAAGAAAATAACTAACTGCAAACAGTCAACGAATCATTCATTTATTACTTAGATAAGCTCTAGTTTATAAATCTCACTGAGACTGAGGCAATGGTTTCCGGATCCTTGAAGGAACTTTAAGAGCTTCTCTGAAACTTGCGAACATCGACACTCAACAACGCCAGTTCTGTAGCCAGGGGAATGGGGCACCTCTGGAATTCTATTGGGTAGCTTGACATAGCAGCACTCTGGGTGAAAAGAGAGACTTCTGCAGTCAGGGGAATGGGACACCTGTGGAATTCTATCGGGTAGCTTGACATAGCAGCACTCTTGAGTGAAAAGAGAGAATGTTCTGCAGTCAGGGGAATGGGACACCTGTGGAATTCTATTGGGTAGCTTGACATAGCAGCACTCTGAGTGAAAAGAGACTGTTTTGCAGTCAGGGGAGTGGGACACCTCTGGAATTCTGTTGGGTAGCTTGACATTGCAGCATTCTGAAGGAAAAGAGGGACAGCTAACGCTTTGCAGTACGTGTATGCGTCATATGCTTATGTTTTTACCAATCTGTTTATTTTTGCCTTTGATGACCATTTTTGGTGTGACGCCAGTTCACGACAACTAAGCAGTGAAATTAACATTTAAATCTCGCTACTTCACATACCTTATGTACGAGTTTTATGTAACAAAGTGCTTTAATTTTGTGTGGGAATAGATATATTGTATACCTGTATGTACCATGTCTGTTTTATTCAGTGTCAGTTACGACTATCTTGTGCATTTTACTCTTCTGTTATTGGCTTTTAGTTTTCTGTAAAAGAAAACTTTTTTGCCGGCTTTTTCTGTCCGTCCTCATATCTTAAAAACTACTGAGGCTGGAGGGCTGCAAGTGGTATGTTGATCATCCACCGTCCAATCCTCAAGCATACTAAATTGTAGCCCTCTAGCCTCATTGGTTTTTATTATCTAATGTCAAAGTTAGCTATAATCGTGTGTCTGGCAACGATATAGACCAGGCCACCACCAGGCCGTTGCGTTGTTAAAGTTTCATGGGACCCGGCTCATACAGCATTATACCGAGACCACCGAAAGATAGGTCAATTTTCGGTGTTCTTGATTATACGCTGTACAGTAAACTCGATTGCGCCGAAGAAGCTTCGGCGCATTTTTTACTGTTGTCTTATTGCTCTCATTTTGGTTTTCCATTTGCTTTTTTCACGAGCGACTGCCTTTTCTCTTTGGAAGCCTATCGGCAAATTAATGGCATTTTGGTTTGTTGTCCGTGAATACGTTGATTAAAGCTTCATCAACAGGTCGTCAGTGACTAGCAAGGGTCTGGACAGGTCACTGAACTCACAGTGCATAAATTACGAATTGTAATAGTAATAAAATTCACTCGTAAAACAACTACCTATTTTCAGGCTGAAACCGACACTGCAGTCCCGTAGCACATTGGGAAAGTTTCTCTCTCTCTCTCTCTCTCTCTCTCTCTCTCTCTCTCTCTCTCTCTCTCTCTCTCTCTCTCTCTCTGTTCTGTTGGAAAGGACACGAGTTTGATGCTTAGCGATTTTCAAACACTGGAATAGTAGGTCTGAAACTTTTTTTTTTTTTTTTTTTTTTTTTTTTTTTTTTTCATCCCGTGATCCCGTGGCCGCTGTTCTGTCGTGCATGACCACAGAATGTAAGTTGAAACTGAATCCTGTAAATAATGGATTCTTTTTCCATTGAAAATTACGCACGGATATGGTGTTGATATTTGTACTGTACATGTTTAGTAGGTTACATAAGCTTATACACAAACATACACACATATATATATATATTTATATATACATATACATATATAAATTATATATATACATTTCAGTAAACATAATTTACTCCAGAAAGTGCAACTCTTCCTTTTTTCAGCTGATCGTTAAAATGAGGTTGTTAGTTCCTCATAAAATATATATATATATATATATATATATATATATATATATATATATATATATATATATATATATATATGTATATATATATGTGTGTGTGTGTTATATAAATATACATGTATATATTACAATTACATACGTCTCTGGTAGAAAGTTACCTGTAAATTCTATATATATATATATATATATATATATATATATATATATATATATATATATATATATATATATATATATATGTGTGTGTGTGTGTGTGTATGTATGTGTGTGTGTGTGTGTGTGTGTGTGTGTGTGTGTGTGTGTGTGTGAGTGAAAAAGTTTTATGCTGTAGTCACAGTAGTTCTTATGAGATGTTAAGTTTTTCATATTTTTGAAAAAAAAAAAATTTTGTTGTCAACGTGAATACGTAATGGAATTTTCAAGATTTTCTTCCAGCCTTTCAAAAGAGCAAGAAGTAGCCTATATGAGTTTTAAGAACTGTATAATTTCTAGAAAATGATTGATTTTTGTTACTTGAAAAATAAATTTTCCAATCTTTTAAAAATGCATAGAATTTCATCTGCCCGTCTGATCATTCTTCCATTCGTCTTAAAAATCTGAGAATTGTAGATACCATTTGAGTTATTCTTAGAATCTCTTTTTAAAAGGACAAAATCGTGACTTGTGGTACTTAACGACCCTTTCAGTCTCTCTGAAATGCCAAGGTATCCATATAATCAATCGTCAAGCCTCGTTCCAAGAAGCAATCTTACGCCTTCATAGGCAGCCTTCACCTGCGAACAAAATGGACATCCCATCCCATCTGGAGAGACGAAATCTCGTTCTGAGGGATGCTGGTGACAAAGAGAATACGACACGACCCTTTTTCCACGGTAGAAATGATTCCCTTTCGAAATGTCCCCCTCTGTATGGGTTCTTGTGCCTTGATGTTTACCGGACAGGTGCTTATTAAAAGTGGAAATTCCCGTTCGTTAACAGATTCTTCATTGTCGACCGAGTTTCCCCTCGGTCGGAGGAATTTCCCTTCGTATTCGAATAGATATTGGTTTGTTGTCCGAGAGAGAATGAGAGGGACCGCCCCTTTTCTGACCTTTTTCCATTATGAGGTGCTGGTGTTATCGTCGGACCTTTGTCATTCGCAGGGAAACGACGAACTCAAATAAGTCTTGAGGACTAAAAAGAATGATGGTTACGGAAAATTGGTATAAATTATTGCTTTATGAGGAGAAAAAACCTGATACCTAACTCGCTCAATTGTTATTTGGGAAAGAAAAATTGCAATTACCTCCGGTATAATTTTGACAGTTCTACTTTGCTTTGACATATATCTTTCCTTGAACGTGTTCATTTCGATGCTTCTTTTTTTTCCTCCTTCTGTTATTGCATAAGTATACTTTAGTTTTACCAGACCTTCCCGCTATGCATTATAGAGGGACTTTGGCTACGCTCCATAGGAAAGTCAACAGAAGGAAACCAATATTGAATAGCCGTCGTCTTAACCTTTGAGTAATAAAACGAAGAATGTGACTATACCTGAATAAATTTCTCTCGTCGAAGGGGCTGTTCGTTATTGAAAAGGGATCGAAGAAAACGAACAGGACAAAACAACGATATGAGCTTGAAAATAAGAAGGGTTTTGGATACTTTTTTTTTTTTTTTTTTTTTTTGAAGTGAAGAGGCCTCTGGGTTGGGCTTAACCATAGAGGAAGAGGTAATCCTGACTGTTAAAGGAAGAGAGGTAACGAGTCAGGAAAACAGAGGCTAGAGCAGAATTCCAAATGCAGAATACATTTGATATGTATTATTATTATTATTATTATTATTATTATTATTATTATTATTATTATTATTATTATTATTATTAATCACTTTCCATGATCAATACGTTGTGAACTGTTCAACTAAAAAGACTTTTAGTGATTTTTCCCAGGCGTTCACATATATGGTTGTTAACTTTTTATGGAAGCCGACGGCCCAATAAAGATAAAAAGTAAATGACGAAGGTTGAGTTAAGCCTAAAGAAAACAGCGAATTTCCCTCTTGAGAAAGGGAGGTTTTAGGTATCATAGGAAGGAAGAGATTCCTGGAAGTGATTTAAGTACCTGCCTGTAGAAGGAGGAATGTAAGGTTGCTAACTCGATACACAATAGTCGTGTCATATTAACAAAAGGCTACCCGAAATGCTACCTTGGAAAAAAAAGACCTAGTGAAGCTACGTTATAATAGAAAAGATTATGGAGCCTAAGAGAAGACAAGACAGTTAACTAGAACAACTGACCTTGGTCTACTTTGTGTTAGGAAACGAAACTTTTAGAGGAACCTGCTAAAGGATAATGAGACGCGACAGGATATAATTCAGATCCCCCAGAAATCAAATGTAAAGATTTCTTTTTCATCGGAGTTGAGTATCAGATATTTAGTGCCGCGTAGACAGGCATAACACGGTCACTTCAGACAAAGTCATATTCATTGTTAATGCGAAGTATGGTAAAACTGACGGGTTTACTTTGGTTTTCATGGAAAGCGAAAAGTGAGGAAAGAAAGGAACTGAGATTTTATGTGTTGAATTAACCTAGGTCATTGTATCTGTTCATTAAAGTTCTCTGTGATATTTGATATCATAGACTTCATATTTGTTTATATATATATATGTATATATGTATATATATTATATATATGTACATATATGTGTGTGTGTGTGTTTGCGTGTGTATTATATATATATGTGTATATCTATAAACTTACATACATGAAGTGTATGATATCAGATATAATAGAGAACTTACACACACACACATATATATATATATATATATATATATATATATATATATATATATATATATATATATATATATATATATATATATATATATATGTGTGTGTGTGCTTGCTTATGCATGTCCAAGGTAACCCTATTCCTCAGGCGAGGAGTCTACAGGAATGTGAATCTCCCTCAATTAGAATACTCATTGATGGAATGTCCCACGCATTGGTATCCTTATGAATAGGAATAGCCTGCTATGGAAATTCCCGAGGGTGGGTATCACCCTGGATAGAAATACCCTGTAATTGAAATCCTATTTACGGGAATCTCCATGAATAGGAATCCTGGCAGGTTGACTTACAATCCAGTAGCCAAGAAGGCAATCTAATATGCGAAGAGTAACCCGATCTGCAAAAGGGCGACATTTCTACGAAGCTCTAACGGGTAAATCTAAGAGTGAAGGAAAATGGTAAAAAGGCTGGAAGGTTTTGAAAGGACGAAAACGAGATTGAAAACGTCGCCGGGTCTGAAACTGTCAAGGTCTTTGGAAAATTCTGAAACTCTTCTTTTGGTTCATAGCGAAGGTTAATGATGTTGAATACAGTATTAATAAAGGTAATGAGATTTGCGGCTGTCACTTGGCAGGAATGCAAGCTTCTTATTGAGGGATATTGTGGTGAAATCTCTCTTCCTCTAAAGGGAAGGGAAATAGTATCTCTCTCTCTCTCTCTCTCTCTCTCTCTCTCTCTCTCTCTCTCTCTCTCTCTCTCCTAAGGGAAGGGAAATAGTCTCTCTCTCTGTCCTAAGGGAAGGGAAATAGTTTCTCTCTCTCTCTCTCTCTCTCTCTCTCTCTCTCTCTCTCTCTCTCTCTCTCTCTCCTCCTAAGGGAAGGGAAATAGTCTCTCTATCTCTCCTAAGGGAATGGAAATAGTCTCTCTCTCTCTCTCTCTCTCTCTCTCTCTCTCTCTCTCTCTCTCTCTCTCTCTCTCTCTCTCTCTCTCCCCTAAGGGAAGGGAAATAGTCTCTCTCTCTCTCTCTCTCTCTCTCTCTCTCTCTCTCTCTCTCTCTCTCTCTCTCTCTCTGCTGGCACGTTGAGTCGAGTTTCCTTGAGGACGAGAGATTTTTATATACCATTCTTCCCTTACAAGTTTACAAGGAACACATCTTAGCGATCCTTGGTAAGCATCTTAGACTAGCTTATGAAAATATTGTCTCGTTGGTGTACTGTCACTGAAATAGCTTTATTTTTTGACGAAGTCCCCCCCCCCCCCTTGAAATGGACGTTTTTGAACTCCTCGTGATCCACTGTCGCTTGCTCCAGGCATTTAATTATTTATTACTGCGAGGTAAATTACTTTTTTTCAGAGCTGTTTATTTGTGATTTCGTACGAAGTCAGGTTGTACTTATATGCGGATTGCAATGATTATTTCTTGAAAGATAAGTATTCCCAATTTGTCATCGTGGGTTGTTGACTTGTCAGCTTGTATGACATTTATTGCTGTGTATGTATGCATATGACGTTTGTCTGTTGAAGTTTCTTTAATTATCACAATTCCAGTCAAAGTTTCAAGTTTGAAAATAACCTGAAAGCCACATTTTTCACGGATTTTGCAACTGGGAGCATTTGGAGCAATCCTTATCTTATCGTCGTTATAAACAGCTTTGGAACTAATAACAAAAGTGGCCCGTTTGATTTTGAAAGTGGCATGCTAGAGAAAAATAAGTAAGAATATATTTTTTTTATATACATACATACACACAGGTGGCTCTCATGACTTTTTGTTATTTCAAGAGTGGCCCCCAGATTGAACAACTTGGATGGCCCTGGACTAGATAGTGAATGTTGTACGGCAGTGGATCTCATGGTTTGGTATTTTTTATGAGAAGGCCTCATTTTTATCTACTTGAAGGAGACTTCACTTCTTTGATGAATAGAGTGAGTGGGCGAAAACAGATGTGACGTGAGGTCGTTCCCGTTCAACCTGTGGTGTATCCCAATAAGGCCAGACACCCCCAGGAGTATGAGTCACATGATCTAGTCATTGTTTTGGAGAAATTGTTGAGTGGGACAAGAGTTTGATCCAACCCCCGATGGAAGGAAGAAAGAAACCCTCCCTCTCAAAGAGGGTTGTTTGTAGGACTTTGGGAACACTGAGGCTTGGAGAGACATTCATAGCTTAGTTGCACTGGTAAAGAAGTATTCGATAAAGAAACTGTGTAAGAGGAAAGTTGATATTTTTATAGTGAATGTATTGTTATGGTCTGCCTGCCATACCAAAGATAAATAATATATGTAAAAAAAAAAGATAAGGGATCATAACTTGTATATCCACGTACCCGGACTACCCTGGTTCATCCTATACATAAGAAAGCTAAGTATTGTTTGAAAAAGCGCACGTCTTCAGAGACAGAAAAGTTTTTCCTGTACGTTCTCTTATTCTTTTAGTCTGATAAAATTTCGCAACATAACAGTGGCAGAAGCTGCTAAGAACTGAAATCATTCGCCGCTGTCTTAGGAATTCAGGTTGTAAATTTCTGACTCCCATCGGGGTCGAACCCAGGTCTCAGTTGAAAGGCACGGGCGCCATCAACTGAGCCACACTAGTCATAAAAAAAGTTGGAAGCCAAGTACCACGGAACCTAAGGGTTTTACCTAGGCAGGCGTAATGCTTAGCATACCAGTGTTTTACCCAACTTCCTGACCCAGCGGTGACCCAATTGATAGCATTTCATTCGAGTTATCTCTTCTTAGTGAGTAAGATAGAAGGGATAATTCGAATGAAGTGCTAACTGGTATGCGAGGCAGAGGCCTGCCTAGGTAAAATGCCTTAGGTACAGAGGTGCTTAGGTTCCAATTTCTCTTATGATCTGTGTGGTTCAGTTGCTAGCGCCCGTGCCTTTCAGTTGAGAGGCCTAGGTTCGATCTCGGCGTGAGTTCGAAATTTATTTCTATTCCACACGTGATTCTGTGTTGATTACTTCTGTTACTCAGGTTGTGATAGATCAGTTTGAAGAATGAGAAGCTGGAGACAAATGTCTTATTTAGGAGCTGCCATGCCTAGTTTTGACACTCTGCCTTACTGTGAATGACTTACTAGTTTGTATCATGAGATGGCCTCAGTGCCTTGTGGTCACCGGCGACATAATACACATCTTACTGAAATTAATATTCACATAAAAACGTGTTCTTGTGCAAGGTCTCCCAGTGTTGTGATTTCTGGAGAGGAGGAGGATAGAACTCGGAATCGACATCGCCCCCTTGAGGAGGGAGGTGGGGGGTGTGGTTAGGGTGAGGGCGAGAGGGCTTTACAGGAGCTTACAACAAATTTAAACGGTCTGGTGTGAGCGGCAGTTTTCACAGTGAGACACAGGAGGCGAACAGAATCTATTCATTCTGAATGACAGGGCGCTCAGGTGGCAAGGTAGTTTCAGGTACAGCAAAAAGTGCTAAGGTAGTTTCAGGTACAGCAAAAAGTGCTAAGGTAGTTTCAGGTACAGCAAGAAGTGCTAAGGTAGTTTCAGGTACAGCAAGAAGTGCTAAGGTAGTTTCAGATACAGCAAGAAGTGCCAAGGTTGTTTCAGGTACAAGCAAAAACCTAACCGAAGATCACTCATAAGACTCCTTACCTCGCTGGCTTCGTTATTAATCGAAATTTTTGTAACGTTTGTAATATTCACATAATGAAAAACACACGGTTTCTTTAAAACGTTCAAGAAACTGAACATCGGAAGTATATTTTTAGTCATTTATTTTACTCCAGTTGAACTTGTGGAATGTGAAGGTACTTTTTCATGCAGAAAAATTTTTATTTCAAACGAAAGCCTGTAAACAAAATATATTTGTTGTAGCCATTTTTTGCTGTACTGACAGATATTTCATTAGTAAAAAACCCATCAAATTATGAATAATATTAAAATATTAGAAAATATGATTAGTAGTGATATTAAAAGACCCACATATTGATATTATTAGGATATTGGAAAATAGGATATTCTCTAACATTCTAATAATATTAGCGGTAATTAATGAGCCGCAGTATTCTGCCTTGTACATTTAGACCCGGGTTGTTTTGTGGGGCGATGTTTTAATTATTTGCACGTTTCCTTTCGTCATTACAGCCGACATCACTCACGAAAAAGAATTCGGACACAGAGGCAGCGGCCAGAAAGGCGAAATGTCCAATAGCAGCGGCGGTTTTGATTTGAATATGAAATGAGGTAGCCCCCAGCTGTTTCCAAAAATGTTGGCATTTTGCCTTAAAATAACTTTTCGTCAGGAGAAGGACAGTTTATTTTTTTTTTTTTCTCTCCGTCTGCCTGTCTGTCTGTCTCACTCCATTTTTATTTCGCGATGTTTCGAGTGCCTAAAAGTTGTTCTGCGTAGGACTTCGATGCATACATGTGTGCACACACACACATATATATATATATATATATATATATATATATATATATATATATATATATATATATATATATATATATATATATATATATATATATATATATATATATATATATATATATATATATTTATGTATATGTATATATACATATATGTATACATGTGTGCCAAGTGTATATGTATGTATGAATATATACATATACACACACACATATATATATATATATATATATATATATATATATGTGTGTGTGTGTGTGTGTGTGTGTGTGTGTGTGTGTGTGTGCGTGTGCGTCTATGTCTGTCTATCTGCCTACCTGCCTGTCTATCTGTCTGTCTACTTGTGTTTACGCATCATACCCACACTACTTATGAACATGGATTGACAAACTTATTATTTTTATTTCTGTGCAAAGACCTATCACCGCAATATTTGCATACGCGTACGAAAGCCGATACGCACCGAGAGAAAATTCGAAACACACGCATAAACACACACACCATGCCAGAGACATGCCCGTGCAAAGGTCAAAGGAGGCGGCGCCGGCGGCCTCCCAATACCGATTCTGGGAAAAGCCAGCTAATAAAGCTGTGAGTGTTCACAGTTGCCGTTCTCGTCTCTGCAATGGAGTCCAGTTTAGCCTCGTCGCCTGTTGACAACCCGGGATTTCATTTTATTTGTATTTTTTTTTTTTTTTTTTTTTTTTACTTTTTTTGTTTTACCCTTGGCGTTCATATATTTATTAAACGGAAATCGTTTGTTGTTTCTGCAATGAGCGGCGGCCGCGTTCGGATGTGACTTGAATTGATGAGGAAAACGATCACTGGTAGCGACAGTTGTCAGGTGAATGCTTGCTGGGAGGGGGTGGGGTTGGCGGGGATGGGTTCTTTTGCGATGGGTGGGCCAGAAATGCAGGTGTGAAAATTTGTGTAAAATGCTAGTGTATGTATGTATGTATGTATGTGTATATATAATATATATTTGTAATTATATATATATATATATATATATATATATATATATATATATATATATATATATATATATATATATATATATATATATGTATTGAGCGTGGACGGACGTAAGTTCAGTTAAAAACCGTTAAGCCTTCTAACCTGTGCAATGCATCCGGCACCTGATGGTAAGCCGATTGTGGTTGGCTGCAGTGTGCGGAATTAATGTCTTATTTATTATCATTATGACAAGCATGAGTGTTTCCAATTGTATTATTTTCATTAAAGATGTTGAAGTGCATCTCTCGTCTAATTACAGAAATTTGATTTGTGGGAGCTAATTGGTCATAATTAGCAACTGCTTTGATCTCTCTCTCTCTCTCTCTCTCTCTCTCTCTCTCTCTCTCTCTCTCTCTCTGTCGCTTCACTTATGTACAAATTTTTATCGGAAGAAATTGATTGTGGTGAAAAAAAAAGAAGGGCTCTGATCTCTCTCTTCCTCCCTCTCTTTCTCTCGCTTCGCTTTTGTGCGTATTTTTATGGGAACCAATTGATTAACATTAACAAGCGCTTTGATCTCTCTCTCTCTCTCTCTCTCTCTCTCTCTCTCTCTCTCTCTCTCTCTCTCTCTCTCTCGCTAAGCTTTTGTGTTCATTAACACCTTTCATAACGGCGCTCTCTCTCTCTCTCTCTCTCTCTCTCTCTCTCTCTCTCTCTCTCTCTCTCTCTCTCTCTCTCTAAGCTTTTGTGTTCATTAACACCTTTCATAACGCTCTCTCTCTCTCTCTCTCTCCTCTCTCTCTCTCTCTCTCTCTCTCTCTCTCTCTCTCTCTCTCTCTCTCTCTCTCTCTCTCGCTAAGCTTTTGTGTTCATTAACACCTTTCATAACGCTCTCTCTCTCTCTCTCTCTCTCTCTCTCTCTCTCTCTCTCTCTCTCTCTCTCTCTCTCTCTCGCTAAGCTTTTGTGTTCATTAACACCTTTCATAACGAAGCATTTTATTTCAATATACATTTTCTTGCAGTGTTACTGATCGGCCAAGAATACTCTTTTGTAGATTTTGTAGATTTTCATTTTTAGCTTCTGTTGATACAATATCCTCATGTTTATAGTTTCGTATCTTCCTGTCACTCGTTTTTATTTTCATTAACTTTTGCTTTTTAGTTTGCTGTAAAAGAAAACTATCGTGCCGGCCTTGTCTGTCCGTCCTTACTTTCTCTGTCCGCCCTCAGTTCTTAAAAACTACTAAAGCTAGAGGGCTGCAAATTGGTATATTGATCATCTACCCTCGAATTATCAAACATACCCTCTAGCCTCACTAGTGTTTATTTTATTTACGGTTAAAGTTAGCCATAATCGTTTTTCTGGCAACGATATAGGATAGGCCACCACCGGGCCGTGGCTAAAGTCTATGGGGCACCGAAAGATAGATCTGTTTTCGGTAGCCTTGATTGTACGCTGTAGCGGCCGTACAGAAAACTCGATTGAGCCGAAGAAACTTGGCGCATTGTTTACTTGTTTCATGTAGTTGATGGTTGTAGCCAGATTTCTTTTTTTTTTTTTATCGAAAGCTGAAGAAGGGAGTTTATTTATTTTTTTTATTTTTTACATCATCCATTTGTCAAAAATTTCAATGCTAAGGCTTCCAGCCCGAGAAGAACCCTAAAAGAGTTCAGAGTTCTGGTTAAACAAATCATTTATAACTAACTCAGTGCTAAGGCTACGCACCACCAGCTAGCATAGACTTGCCTTTTATTGTCCGTCAGGATCATTAAAGGTCTAAATCTCCGATGGTCTGTCTGCCTACTTGATTATTTCTCTCATTGTCATTTAAATTAAACTCTCTCTCTCTCTCTCTCTCTCTCTCTCTCTCTCTCTCTCTCTCTCTCTCTCTCTCTCTGGTTCCCTGCCTAATTATTTCTCTCCCTAGGTTCTAGTAAAAGTCCCACGAGACCAGAAAAAAAGATTTACTTTGGAAATTCTTGGCAAGACCTTTAACAGTTCACCTATGATCGAAAAACATCGTATATAGCAGTTGTGTTGATGCTACGCTTACTAGTATAATTAGTCGTCGACTGTTGATAAGCATAGTTCAAGGACACAGCATGCTACAAAGCCCACTTTAATTTTCTGTACAGCCGCTACAGCGTATAATCAAGGCCACCGAAAATAGACCTATCTTTCGGTGGTTCGGTGTACAGCTGTATGAGCGGCCCATGAATCTTTAACCACGGCCCGGTGGTGGCCTATCGTATATCGTTGCCAGAAACACGGTTATGGCTAAGTTTAACCTTAAATAAAGTAAAAACTACTGAGAATAGAGGGCTGCATTTTGGTATGTTTGATGATTGGAGGGTGCATGATCACTATACCAATTTGCAGCCCTCTAGCTTCAGTAATTTTTAAGATCTGAGGGCGGACAGTTAAAGTGCGGACAGAAAAAAAGTGCGAACAGAATAAAGTGCGGACGGACCCAAAAAGCCGGCACAATAGTTTTCTTTAACAGAAAACTAAAAGTGTCGGTAAGTTGACAAAGACACGCAACTTCTTTTTAAACGTTCGCCAGAAATCCTCATCAAAGTGAAGGATTTTCCCTCCGCATTCCGTAGCATCTCAGAAATTGACGAGACCCATCCCTTCCAGCTTCTACTTAGCTAATAAATCTTTCACCGGGAGACGCTGGATGTTGATTGGTTCCCTCCCGATATCCACGACTAATTTAGATGGAGTTTACATTCCCTTAAGTATCCGCCTCAATTATTCAGCGATCATCCGGGCCAGGGAAATAATTCATAATGTTTGGTACTTGATAATGTAAGTAGCGAGAGGAGGAGGAGGAGGAGGAAGATAACGGGAAAACAGTTCGGCCTATATTTAAGCTGAACTGTGCAGCTGGAGAATATTTATGAAAGCCCATCAATCTTATCTCGGTGTTAATCTTATTATTTCGTATGAGGTTCGCCTCATATTTTTAGCGCTGAGTTTGTTTATGGCCTTTTGTTTATTCCGTTAATGTATTGGAGTCCATGTATATATATATATATATATATATATATATATATATATATATATATATATATGTC
>NC_089759.1:21946656-21954156 GCF_040412425.1 Macrobrachium rosenbergii
TGTATGTTTTGATATTTCTTTTTGTATGTTTTCATTATTTTTACATTGACTTCATTTCCTTTTTTCATTTCTTCATGGCAGATCTCACGTGTGGTTTCCATGACGTAGGTTACTAATCAGTGCATTAAGATGTTTTCTTCATCTTATCCATTTTTTCTTTATTTCTCTGTTTCTCTTCCACACTCTCTTTCTTTCCTCTTCTGATAATCGTTGAATTATCTCTTCAAATTTTTCTCCTTAAACTAATATTTCTAAACCTTTTCCTTCGCTATCTTTACACGTGTCCTTCACTTACATCCTGCCTCAGTCTCTCTCCTTTTCTTTCGCCTTTAAATAGATATTAACAAGAACATCTCTTCTTATGTTAAATTTCCTTTACCTAATTTACGTAAATTCTTTAGAACTTTTAACGTTTTTTCTTAATTTTTTCCGCTTCTCATTTGCACTCCTCCGTTTGCTCTTGCGCCCTCGTCTCACTCTTTTTTTCGCTTTTGATGAATATTGGAAAATATCAGTACAAGTATTTCTTCTGATTTTCCTTTTGCTCAGTAATTCTTCAAATTTCGCGTTTTTCCTGGTCCTTTTTTCTCTTTCCCGTTATATGTTCTCATTTTTAGTCTATTTTTGCTCTTTAGTTCATCAAGTTTAATGTTCTTTTTAATCCTTCTTCCCTTCCTTCTCTTTCTACGTATTGGCCTTCCATTTCTTATTCTCCCTTTGGTAGTGGGCAGTAAAAAATACTACCGATATTTATTTCTTAGTTTTTTTTCCTTTCCTCCTTATCTCACGGTCATACATTTTTTCTTATGCTCTCTTGCTTCTCATTCCCCCTTTGAAAAATGTCTGCACGAATCTCTCTCTCTCTCTCTCTCTCTCTCTCTCTCTCTCTCTCTCTCTCTCTCTCTCTCTCTCTCTCTCAAAACTTTCCGCCCCCCTTCAGCTTCCATCTCTGAATGACCCAGTTGAGATATTTATCCCCCTTTGATGGTTGGCAATTTATCTCTCAATCGCCTGATATTTTCTCTCTGATATTCGGCAGTGCTTCTGAAGCGTGTAAGTTTTTCCTTCTGTGTGTACGTGTGTGTATATACACATTATATATATATATATATATATATATATATATATATATATATATATATATATATATATATATATATATTATATATATATATATAAAATATATATACACATATATATATATATATGTATGTATATATATTATATATATAAAAATGTATATATACAGTAATATATATATATATATATATATATATATATATATATATATATATATATATATATATATATATATATATATATATATATATATATATATATATATATATGTATGTATGTATGTATGTATGTATGTATGTATGTATGTATGTATGTATGTATGTATGTACTCATGTACTAGGAAGGGTGATTTTCCACAAGCATCTTTTGGCCTTGTAGATTTGACTTTAGCTTTTTAATCTCTCTCTCTCTCCAGGAAAAAACTTGTGCTAATTACATTTAATTAAACTCTCTCCTTCTTCCAAAATCTTCGCACCTAATTCAGAGACATTTACCCCCACCTATTCTCTCACATCGGATTGTTTATTTGATGGAATTTTTGTTCCCTCCCCTCCACACCTCCCCCTTCACGCGAGATATTTCCACTCCTTTCCCTCCGCTCTCCCTTTGTTTATCCGCATCTCCATTAATGTTTCTCCTATTAAGGCCATTTCTCTCAGAGCTGCCATACACACATGATGGTTATCTCTCTCTCTCTCTCTCTCTCTCTCTCTCTCTCTCTCTCTCTCTCTCTTGGGAACACTCTTCTTTTTTTCGTTTTTTTGTTTTGCTAACGTTGATGGTTTTAGTTGCTGTAACAATAGTATTTGAACAAAGGTTATATTACAAATTAAATGATTAGGATATCCATTTTTCATTTCATTAATGTTTTTGCAATTAGGCTATGTATTCCTTTCCCTAGTTTTATTCATTGAACGCTTTCCTAGCCGAAGTCTCACTAAAGATCCTTGTAACAAGACTATTTTCATTTAAATTCGTGAAAGTATGATACAATATGTATATAATTTTGTTTCATTGTATAATGATTTAATGCTATTTATCAATTTATTTATTTATCTATTTATTTATTTATTTATTTATTTTATTTTATTTTTTGTTTTCGACGAAGCGCTAATTGTTATTTACGAAAGCACACACACACTCGCACACCCTCCCACATATGTATGTAATTTTTAATAACCACATTATTTATATTTATATATATATATATATATATATATATATATATATATATATATATATATATATATATATATATATATATATATATATATATATATATATCACATACATACATACAAACATATGACTGTGAAATATTTTCTGTTAAAACAGAATTCCATTTAATAAAAGGAGCCCATAAAAGCGCCAAAAGGTAGAAAGTTAACGCTATATATTTCGGAGAACAACTGTCTTCCTCGACAGGCAAGTGATGAATGATTTAAGAAATACAGAAAAGCACTAGCTATATCAAGAGTTCCTGAGGTCAGCCATTATGTCACTCCAGTTGATAGCTTCATAATTGTCTTAATCGCTGGTTGGAGGACGATTTTATCTATAATATCTGAGTCCCAAGCTCCTTTTGAGAGGTTCAATGTATGTCTTTGTTTAATCGGTTCAAAAGCCAGATGGTAGAATCAGCACTGATTAAACAAAGAAATGCGATGAACCTCTCAAAAGGAGCTTGGGACTCAGATATTATAGATAAAATCTTCCTCCAACCAGCATTAAGAAGATTCAGAAACTATCAAATGGAGTGACGTAACGGTTGACCTCTAGAACTCTTGGTATAAATACCGCTTTTCTGTATTTCTTAAATCATTCACCACTTGCCTGTCGAGGGAGACAGTTGTTCTCCGAAATATATAACATTAACTTTCCACCTTTTGGCATTTTTATGGACTCCTTCAATTAGCTCTCTCTCTCTCTCTCTCTCTCTCTCTCTCTCTCTCTCTCTCTCTCTCTCTCTCTCTCTCTCATATATATATATATATATATATATATATATATATATATATATATATATATATATATATATATATATATATATATATATATATATATATATATATATATATATATACATATATATATTCATTATATATATATATATATACATATATATATTCGTATAAATAAACATTATATATACACATATATTTATATGTAATTATAAATATGTTTGTTTGTATTTTCGTTTGTTTTTTATTTTGTATCAGCTTTCTATTCATGTATTTGCGTATCCTGTGGAGTCCGTTCCAAATCCCTTCTTTCCCTTTTGACAAATGTCAGGGCCGAGTGTCTCCTCATCATGTTCGCTTTCCATATCCCTCAGCAAATAAATCCGTGCGGCCCCCCCCTCTCTCCCCTAACAGTCCCGGCCCCCCATTGCTAACTAATGGTGTTTTGGTGCGTTCTTGGCATGTCCTTTGTTACACAGGCCGTAGAGAAAAAGGAAGGAAAGATTTGCTATGCCAAGACCCCATCCTCTCTCTCTCTCTCTCTCTCTCTCTTGTTAAGGTGAGTCTGGTAAGAGTGTAGAAATGTGACTGTGTTCAGGTTACAGTGATAATGATTTTTATCTATTTTAGATTATTCCTCTCTCTCTCTCTCTCTCTCTCTCTCTCTCTCTCTCTCTCTCTCTCTCTCTCTCTCTCTCTCTCTCTCTCTCTCTCTCTAAGTGCAGTTGATCGTTAAAGAAATTTAAACAAATAGATGAGCTTGGGGCATGGACATTTCTAAGATATTTCGCTCTTAAAACTTACTATTCTTAACAGCCTTAATTTCTCTGATCCTTTTAAATTGGAATTTCTTCTATTTTTTCAGCCAATGAAAGAAGCCTAAGTGATCTGACAGTCCTGAAGTTGTAGTCAGATTTAAGATTTCTTTTTAATGTTTTCGAATTTTCTTTTTCTATTATCTATATTCATAACCCACGAATGTCTTTTCCATGGGATGTTTTGCATTTATGTTTTTGCCATGTTCTAAACTTGGAAAAGTAACTTGGTATCCATAAAATCCTAAAGTTTTATTCAGCATCAGAATTCATTTTTATTTATGCGTAGCTTTTATATACTTATTAATTGTCATCTTCAGAGTAAAATGTCAGTTCTTTAAAAGTTCCCAATGACCATAGATGACCCTAAAGCCTAAAGCTTCAGTATTGAATAATTTATTAAATTTAAGGTAAAAAAGATTTTTTCCTCATCTGTTCTATTTTCCTCACCAGTTTCCCTTATAAAATACAACATCTGTACAGCATATTTGCAGAACTTAACATGTCTTATTTTCCTTTTACAAATTTCATTTTGTGTAATTTGTGAATTTCTCATAAACTTTCTTGCCTTTACATAATACACTTCATTCCGGCATCAGCATCAATTTCCATTTCAATAGCTGTGGTCATTTCCTAGTCTCTTCCGTATAACTGCTGTAACGAGATTTACGGCATTCCACATTTGCAGACTAAGCTTACTCTCTCTCTCTCTCTAATCATGGTCACTCTTTTGAGATTATAAAAATGCGACTGTGTCCAGTTTACAGTGAAAATGATTTTGATTATTCTCTCTCTCTCTCTCTCTCTCTCTCTCTCTCTCTCTCTCTCATTCTCCATTTCCTCACATAACAATTAATTTATATATTGTGTACACTCAAGCACACATCAGAGTGTATGCAGTATATAAATTGCACACGTACAAACACTCAGCGTACGCTAGAAGTAGTTACCTTCCGGATATCGGCAAGTACTTATGGGATGGTGTTGCTAGCCCCACGTCCAGTCTCATGGCTGTTCAGGCTGGCTTTTTTTCCCTCGGTCACCCATCAAATAGTGACCAGATCCAACTTTGCTAACTGTCGTCGATATTACTTGGGGATCATTTTTTCGGTGAAATCTATTTTTTCGTCTTAAATACACTAAAAAGAACTGAAGACTGTTTTGTTAAAGATAAGTACTTTTTTAGTCACAGATGATATGAAATTCCTTTATGCCAGAATATGAAGATGACTGCCTTACCTGGAATCAGTAAAGCAAATAACGTATGTTACTCTTATATGTATTCGAGCGAGAAAACCAGACGAGAAAAGACCACGTTAGACTTACGTCTGAATCAACCTTTGGTCGGTCGAGCAAAGGTTTCTAATTCGTAGATATTTCACAGTGCTTTCATTGGTGTGTGTGTGTGTGTGTGTTTGGAACACGGGGAAAATCCTGGCCATGAAAGCAATTTACAGCGTTATTGTGAGTTATCGCGAAACCCGAATGATTTGGGCGATATTGGCCCACTAAAACTTTATTGGATTGGATTTCATCAGCATTGGATGTCGAATGCACATCCCTCCCCACCCGGTCCTTTTCTCCCTTCCGTCTGTGTTGGTCGATGTTGTTCCTCGGTTACTTTCTCGGTTTTTTACGTTTTTTTTTTATTTCGTGAGGAAAATGAGATTGATGGAATGGTAGCAATTGTGTCATAGGTAAGTGAATAAAAATTAAAGAGTTGAGATTGTAGGAAAAAAAAATATATATATACACACATATACAGTATATATATATATATATATATATATATATATATATATATATATATATATATATATAATATATGTAGTTGTAAGGTCAGTAAGCAGTAAGATAGTTAATTTTGCAGAGGAATTTTTGGAGCATATGAATTTTTTGTAATTACCTGAAAAAATGAGATGGGTGAAATGGTAGTAGTTGTGTGTCTTAGGTCAATGAAGTAAGAATTGAAGAGCTGAGATTGATTTGGATAAATATATTATAAAAAGTAGTAGGTGGTTTTGCAAAGGTATTTTTGAAGCTTATGAATTTGTTTTTAATTTCCTGAGAAAAATGAAATTGTTGGAATTTTAGCAATTATTTGCGTCATAGGCAAATGAAGCAAAAATGAAATATCTGATATAGATGTAGAAAAATATATAATAAATGTGGTAGTAAGTTCATCAAGATAGTTAATTTTACAATTGAATTTCTGAGGCATACGAGGCAAAGGAGGAATGTATTGTTAACTCATACTGTAGTACTTGTAATTCTGCATGGGAACATATACTGCAAATGAAAAATAGAGTGATAGGGAACAGAGGTAGGAAGCTCGGCAGTTTTTACTTGGAAATATCTGCGGAGTGTGGATTACAAAGAAGGGAAGATTTGTAAGATATTGGTTCGAATATTTTAATTGAAGATATCTATATCTATCTATCTATCTATCTATCTATCTATCTATATATATATATAGATGTATATGTATATATATATATATATATATATATATATATATATATATATATATATATATATATATATATATATATAAAGAGAGAGAGATAGAGTAATAATAATAATAATAATAATAATAATAATAATAATAATAATAATTATAATAATAATAATAACAATAATAATAAGCTTTATTTCCAATATTTACATTGGCTGTTCTGTATCTTACATGGATAAAATGTATTTTGATGCAAGAGTTACATTTCATACTACATACAGTTTACTATATACAACAAACCTGAATGAACATCTTAAAAGTACAAAACGAAACGTAGTCCTGTAATACATAGTGTAGTGTGTATAATTTTATTTACATGTGTAAATTAAGCATCATCTTGATTTAGAAAATTGTACTCCTATTGTTACAGTTCTGGAATGCAGTAATATTACAGTATGAAGAGTAATCAGCCTACAGGCAAAATGTATTTCTTTAACGCTAATTTGAAAGAATTGATATTAACTGCTGTTTTTATACCTGTTGGCAGCTTATTCCAAGCCAAAGGACCGTGTACAGCGAACGATCTTTTACCCGGCTCGGTATTTGTCCTTGGTATGTAAAGGTCGTTGTTATTTCTTGTTGTCCTGTCACTTGTAAATCTAACTGATGTCAGAGGAAAAATCCATGCTGGTAATAAATTATTTAGTATTTTGTAAACTAGTGGACATAAGTCGTACTGTATTCTTTGTTCTATATTTAGCCACTCTAATTTCTTTAAAATTGGGGTTACATGATCTTATTTCTTTGCCTTCCCATGAGTCACTTTTGCTGCAAAGTTTTGGAGTCTTTGTATTGGTGTTGTTTAGACGTAGTGTTCCAGACCTTCAAGCAGTAGTATAGTATGCTCAACGCAAGCGATTGAATGACCATTTTACGCATTTCGTTATCAAACCTGTCTTTTATACTGTTTAGGTAAATTGGTGTTCGATTTGCTTTCCTACCGACTTCATTTATATTAGCATCAAAAAGCATGTGCTGATCGAAGTAAACTCCAAGGTGTTTTACATAGACACTTTTTCTAATGGCATAGCCATTAAAATTTATGACTATATTATCAGGAATTTGAGAAATGTATTGCCTCGAGCCAAGGAAAAATGTATTGAGTTTTAGATTCTTTTACATTTAATCC
>NC_089759.1:21964156-21966656 GCF_040412425.1 Macrobrachium rosenbergii
AGTCATTAAAATTGGTGTTGAAGAAAATTGCCGTGGTATCGATAAGAAGAGGGATGTTAAAAAGATACTGATGACGATAAGAATATAAGAAATTATTATGTACTGTAGTTAATCTGTGTGAAGATGTGGTTTCATGATGAATTTGGAACGCTGCAATGAAGACACAAGTGAATCGGCTTAATTAGAAAGTGTAAATTACCAAATGCTCTAAGATAAATATTTGACTTATATTATGTGCTCAAAGTACTTCTCAATTCTCATAGGCCAGCTAACTTCTTCATTAACAGAATTTGAGCTGTGTGGAGTTTCCATCTGTCGCCTTATGTTTATTGCCTTCTGGAAATGGCAAATCTTTAGCCGAGGCATGAAGAAGAAAACTTACTGGCCTTGAAATTCAAGTTGGCTCCTTAATGAGACCCTTGGAAAGATGGAAATGGAGAAAGAAAGAAGAAATCACTTCATGTCAAGAATGTCTGTTGAAAGACGAAGTGTAACTTCCCTTTGGAGTTGTTTCCTTTCTGAGTATGATTTCGGCAGCGAGTTTCTGGTCCCGTGCATCCCAAACACTCACATACAGTACTGCAACGACCACAGCATTCCTACCTGTAAATTAAGGTCAGAATGGGACTTTGTGAATGTTTTTGGCACTTCTTAAAGTAAGAGTCGTTTTCAAATGTGTTTTTGGCCACCTATAGCTGTGAAGTTTGGAAGTATATAAAGGGTCCTTTGCAAATCTTTCATGTCCCTTCGCCCGTAAAGCTAGGTCATGATGACTCGTTTTTCGGTCTTTTTCTCTCCCTCTTCACCCAGGTAGTGCGATCATGGAGTTAATAGCTAAATATTTACCACCTTCAATTCTCGAGTAGGGTCGGTGTGAAGCACTTGTAAATAAGTGTGCCTTATCACTGCCCGAGTTGGCCATTAGTCATTTGTGATTACTTTTTCACCCCTCTCACATCCTTGAGTATGACGAGAAGGTTTTATTTACGAATATTTTCAACCCCTTTCACTATTAAAGTAGAGCAATAGACAACTGTTTGAGAAAATATATGGCCTCCTTCACCCTTCCACAAGCACCACAAAGAGACATTTGTCAGAATTTCTGAAAACTCTTCGCTTCTACAGTATTGTCATGAAGAATCTTTCGTTCCCCTTTCCCACTTGAAGTGGCATTAGAAACTCATGTATGATGGTTTAATTAATATATATATATATATATATATATATATATATATATATATATATATATATATATATATATATATATGTGTGTGTGTGTGTATATGTATATATATGTGTGTGTATATAAATATTATAATATATAATATATAATTTAAGGCTGTAAGAACCCTTTTCTAAATTCTAATTTTTTAGTTTTCCGTAAAAGAAAGCTATTGTGACGGCATTGTCCCTCCGTCCGCACTTCTTCTGTCCGCCTTCAGATCTTAAAAACTACTGAGGCTAGAGGGCTGCAAATTGGAATGTTGATCATCCACCCCCCAATCATCAAACCTACCATATTGCAGCCCTCTAGCCTCAGTAGTTTTGATTTTATTTAAGGTTAAAGTTAGCCGTAATCATACTTTTGTCACTGCTATAGGTAACCAACAACACAGGCATTATACGCTGTACAGAAAACTCGATTGCGCCGAAGAAACTTCGGCGCATTTTTTACTTGTTTAAAAATGTAAAAGTTTGGAAAATGTTCTCTGACCGCAGCAAACGGATTAACTTCCCTCTCGGGTCATTCCAAAAATACTGAGTCTTTTGACATCAGCTGTTTTCTGTTTTGATTGAGAGATTCATAGGGAAACGAGCGACCACGAAAAGCACAATGAAACCGCTGCCATCACGCAGTCCCCGTCCGATCCCGGAGAGACCAAGAACGTTAATGGAATCCAGAGTCTGTAGAAATGAAGCATGCTCTCTCTCTCTCTCTCTCTCTCTCTCTCTCTCTCTCTCTCTCTCTCTCTCTCTCTCTCTCTCTCTCTCTCCTGCAAGATTTACCGCGAGACATAACAGTGTGTTTCCCTTCACATAAAGTCGGTCGCGATCAGCCGGGGATGCGTTACGTTGAAAAATGTCACTTGAGTGATTTTCGTTATGAAGTAACCTACTAAAATGCCATATCGTGGATTCCATATTTCAGCACGACGATATATGAGCTCTCTCTCTCTCTCTCTCTCTCTCTCTCTCTCTCTCTCTCTCTCTCTCTCTCTCTCTCTCTCATTCGGCACTCCCGAATTGTGGTCGGTTGCCCCAGCCTCTCTCTCCCTCATTCCCTTCCTCCCTCCCTCCCCATCGAAGGAAGCGGGTTTTCCTTTCGTTATAAACGCGCCCACATACCACCCAGAATCCTGAAAGGGGGTTTTTGGGGGGGTGGGGGGGTTTGGGGTAGTATCAGGAGCGTCAGGATTTAATAGAGGTTAAATCGCGGGGTTATGAAATTGGGGCGGACGTCTCTGCGGTTGGGTGCGGGTTGGCACTATTCCGCCAAGCC
>NC_089759.1:21971656-21984156 GCF_040412425.1 Macrobrachium rosenbergii
TATTACCTTGCAGCTGATTTCCTGGAAGCCCAGGTGATTGCCTTAGCGATGAGAACAGTGCTATGGGAAAACCACCTTATCTGAATAGGCATCTTGTAACTTGGTAATATTCATTGACTCCAGGAGTCTCTACCTATTTCTCTGTCTCCGCGTATGTCCAGTTGTCCCGGTAATTATTTTATGAAAATAAAATTGAACTTTTCTTTTTTAAGATATGGTTTGGTGGCGGCGATTTAGAACTGGTCTTGGAGATAACATTTTGTCCAAATTGGTAAATATACCTACATTAAAAATAAACATAGATGTCATTTTCGTAATTATTAAAATTTCATGATTGATGTAGACGTCGATGTTTTGAGCATTGCTTACATATTAGAGGTGCTTCACATTGGGTAAATGAAAGGTATTTCGTTCGAACAAGGAACCGCTATTTCCAGTTCTTTCAGTCCTCTTATTTTTATGCCTTTTCGGTTCCCTTGAGCTTAGGGAAAGAGAGAGTTCCTTCTATTCAGCGGCTTCGTAACACCCATCAGGTCACCCCCTAACCGCTTTCAGTATGCGGATTGCACCTTTCATTCTTGAAGAAGCAA
The DNA here is from genome assembly GCF_040412425.1 of Macrobrachium rosenbergii. Taxonomy (NCBI): domain Eukaryota; kingdom Metazoa; phylum Arthropoda; class Malacostraca; order Decapoda; family Palaemonidae; genus Macrobrachium; species Macrobrachium rosenbergii. Next base: position 21,972,247 of record NC_089759.1, read on the forward strand.
GATGTTGCATCGTTTGCTTTTAAGAGCCGTCCTAATTCCTTCGCCTTCCTTTTATTTATTTATTTTTGGGTGGAGGGCGGGGGGCCGTTGTGGACATTTGCTTGGCCGTCCCTTTGGTCTTCGCTCATTAAAAGGATAACCAGCGTAAATATGTTTTCTATGAACTGACTTCCTCAAACCTCCTCATTCACCTGTGTTTACAGTCAGCTGTGCAGGAAGGAATATTAAATAGTATTGTATTAGGGTTTTTTGCCTGTTTCTCCTTCTTACCAATGTTTTCCTCAGGTTGGCCAGTTAACGACTGTCTCGGTGAGAAGAACAGCGTTAGTCAGGTTTTGGAAGGAAGATCGGCAGGTGCTCGATAATGTTCCGTCGAGAACACAGCAGCAGTTTTAGAGAATCACCTTGTGGATGGTGATGACAGCAACGACAGATTTCAAGTATCACCTGAGTGATGGCGATGGACTTGTTGCAGCAGATGTTGACCGCTGAGGAGGACGTCAATCAAGTTCTCGAGGACGCGATGGTGGCTCAACCATAGTTCCTTGTTCAGAAGAAGTATTCTTCTGTGGCAGCCACGAAGCTGTCTCATCGACATTGTGATGTTCGATGGCCGTCCTCGAGGATCTTGGATTGTGGCTCTGATTATTATTTACTTGGCGATGAGCATGTGTATGGGCTTTTTTGGTTTATGGTGTATCGTTAATTGTACGTCGTTGTTGAGCAAGAGTAATGGCTCCTGAGTATGGTGTATGGTCACTATTATTATTTGAGTAAGAGTAATATTGTGTACTGTGCATTATCACTTTGTGTTATTGGTGAGCAAGTGTTGCTCTTTTGATGATTTATTATTGTTATATTTAGTATTGGTGCTGTTTTAATTATATGTTGGTCTTGGTAATTCTAAGCCGGCTGTCTGCGGTGAGGTAGCCTATGGCAGTTAACGTTTTCCTATGTTATATTACTTGCTTTACAAGAATTTAAAGTAATATTTTGTCGGCCGGCTGTAACTAAACTGTAATTGACCTTTGAAGGCTACGCAACGGTACCAACGGGTCCCCTGCACCAACCTATACAGTTCAGAGGTAAATTGCAGTTTAACCACAGCCGGCCGGCAAAACATTACCTTAAACTCTTGTAAAACAAGTAAAACAACACAGGAAAACGTCAACTGCCATAGTCTAGCTCGACTGGACACTATTCAAAGCTTTCGGTCGGGACGATGAAACGTAAACGGGTGGCAAAACAGCGCTTCGCGCCTTATCCGCATTTTGAAATATTCTTGGCAAGCTCTTATGTTCTGGCAGGCGGTAATGTTGTGCTGCGCGCGGTAGCCACAGGGGTTACAGAAAATGTAAAAAGAGCATTGCTTTAGATTCTTGTAAAACAAGTAAAATAACACAGGAAAACGTCAGTTGCCACAGTCTAACTCACCGCAGAACACCAGCTTAGAATACTACCCTCTCAGTTGGAGGCATCGGATGATTGGCTCGCCTGTAAGACATCGCATTGGTGATAGGACCTAGAATCAGCAGTAGTAGTAATGCATGAAAAGTGCCTTTGGAACGGCTCCCGCTGTCCATTTATTCACCCTTTTTTTAGCTTGTTTTTCGTGTTCCAAATGACATATATAACAGGAAATACAACAATAAGGTGCCCAAACCTTTTCCCAAGTTATTTATCCCACCCAAAATCTCGAATCCCCAACGGGTCCCCCTTACCGTTAGCTACTCTCGAAAGTGTTTTGCCCCACCCAAAACCCTGATTCCCAAGGGGTCCGCTTTACCGTCGGCTACAGTTCTAAGATAATTTACAGCTTAATTACAGCCGAGCAACAAAATATTACTTTAAATTCTTGTTCAGCAGGTAAAGTTCTATAGAAAAACGTCAACTGCCATAGTCTAGCTCACCGCGGACAACCGGCTTAGATTTACCTTGGTCTTTTCTGGCAAGTGTTAAAATATTTATGATTATTTTGAATATTTTTATTTTGGCCATTGTTTATCTTTTTGAAGTTTAATATGGTTATTTATGTTAATAATTATAGTTTAACTGTCTCTTTGCTTTCTACAGTAAAACCTGGACTCGTGTACATTTGTAAGATATTTATGAATAATAAATTAGATACAAGGTATTGAGGTATTTTCTTTTGGCTCCCTCGCTCTTTGGTTGTTGCAGTCCATTAGTCCACTCCAGTCCCATACTGTGTATACTTATAAACCTGTCAGCCCCACAGAAAAGGGGTCGTGACATCTGGCATTGACAGTCTCCAAGTAACTGGGTCTCAATAGAGAATCGTAATTTTGTCATCTTTCGGTTTGGTGAGGTCTCACTTTTTCTTTGCTTTTAATTGCACAATGTAGTATTTTCCAAACAGATTGTCGTCATTTAGAAAATTTTTTTTATTGTGAGTGTAATTTATGAATCCTTCACATATTGAATGGTAGATTTATATGGTGAGATAAGGATTTACATGGGGAGATAAAGGAAGTATCCCATTTGACGGCTATTCCTTCGAGAATGACGGTGATATATACGTGATTTTACAATGCTATTGTATTAACAGTATGTTATGAGCATTATGTTAATCTTCATTCTCCTTTTTAGGATTTGTGATACTTAATGTGGAGTTCATTGCCCTTGTACTATTTGCATTACACCCAAGTAAACATTATTGCATGCATGTATATTGGGTTTTACATTGTGAATATTTTGCAGTCCTTAGCGAAAGCGGCGGCTGACCTTCAGTAAATTTTTTTGTAAGACACTGAAGGTGTACGTATTTGAGGAAAGCCTGATCAGTGAAGCACTTGGAAGGTCACTTCACCGTTCTATCTCCTAAATTATAAGGATTCATGAAGGATTAAAAAAATGCTGTTTTTTTCCAACGAATCATATATTTTATTGCTTTTAGAAACACTTGTTTTTGTAGCGGTATCTATTAGATCTCTGATAATGCCATACTGTAAATCGTGCCTTAAACAAATCACATCACATGCTGATCATTTCTCTTATATTATGCGAGCCAGTGGCTAGAGATTTATTCATGTGGTGATAGGTGAGCAAGTATCGTGGATTTTGTGAAAAAAAAATTTATTATATTACTTGTGTTTATTTGAAAAGGTATAATTTTAGTTCTGAGTAAATCTCTGTCGTGATCGATAACTGGGTACCATGGTGGCATTTTGCAACGATTTTTTTCGCTACAGTGATGTTTTAAAACTTATTTAGAAACATTTCATCTTCTTAAATACGTGCATTGATGAATTTTGATGATTTTATAAATCTTATGCCCAATGTATTTCTAACTGCTATTCTCAAAAATAGTTAGTGATCATGTCTTGAAAAAGTAATAAACTTTTTGCTTGTTAGGGCGATGCTTTTGTTCTTTGAATTGGAGTAGGGTAAAACATTGGCCTGTAACACGACGTCTGTTTCTTCCATATGTGGGATATTGTTCGTTCAACAGAGTAAGAATTGATTATCAGAGTTCATCGCATATTTTCCTATAATTTTTCTGGCATATCCGCTTATGACGCATGTTGCACCGTTAGTTCTGGTGCATTTTAAGATTTTGCATTTTACTACCAGATATTGCATCAATTTCATTGATGGTAAAATTGAAGTTGTGAGCGTTCGTTTTGCACCAAATAGTCAGTGTTAGCGGCAAATAGTCACTGTTGCATGCAAAATTTAAATCATACACACTATTTAAGGTGGGGTCAAACGAGCGCGAACCTGAGGCACTTAAGTTGGCATCTGGTGCTCATTTTGTCGACGAGAAGCCGAGACACCAGAAAAGGCGCTTATGAAGACTCTTAGACTCGTTTTGTACTGAGACTAATCGAGTATTTTTTATTTCGTGGACAGGCTTCACGGTTTTTAGTTTTCTTTAAAAGAAAACTACTGCGCCGACTTTGTCTGTCCTTCGGCACTTTTTCTGTCCGCACTCCTTCTGTCCGGCCTCAGATCTTAAAAGCATCTGAGGCTAGAGGGCTGCAAATTGGTATGTTGATCATCCATCTTCCAATCATCAAACATACTAAATTGGCCCTCTAGCCTCAGTAGTTTTTAATTCGTTTAAGGTTAAAGTTAGCCATAATCGCGCTTCTAACAACGGTATAGGATAGGCCACCACCGGGACGTGGTTAAAGTTTTATGTGCCACGGCTCATACAGCATTATACCGAGACCACCGAAGGACAGATCTATTTTCGGTGGCCTTGATTATACGCTGTAGCGGCTGTACAAAAAACTCGAGTGCGCCGAAGAAACTTCGGCGCATTTTTTTACTTGTTACTTTGTGTTGTTGCTGCAAAATCCTAGGGAGACGTCAAGTGACCGTTAGTTCTGTTGCATTTTAAGATTTTACATTTTACTACCAGATTTTGCATCAATTCCATTGATGGTAACATTGAAGTTGTGGACGTTCGTTTGCACCAAATAGTCTATGTTAGCGGCAAATAGTCACTGTTTCCTGCAAAATTTAAATCATGCGTTATTTATGGCGGGGGCATACGAGTGCGAGCCTGAGGTACTTAAATTTTGTCACCCTTATAAGGCATCTGGTGCATCTGGCGCGCTTGTGAAGACTCTCAGATCCATTTTGTACTGAGACAAAGCGACAATTTTTTTATTTCGTGGACAGGCTTCACGATTTTTAAAAATAGCTTTTAATTTTATAATTTCAGCTAAAATGCAAATATAAGGATATGAATTCTCATGCAGTCTCCTTGAATGAGTGTGTGTACCTGTACTGGCGTCGCCATTTGCTGAGTACTTTATACTGAATTGCCAGGCTTAAAGTTTAAGATATATCTCTTAACGATATGAATTCAGCTGAACATGAATAAAGATATAAATTCATAAGCATTCTCCTTGGAATACAAACTTTCGTGGGCGGAGTGTGTAGTAAATTATGATTAACAACAATGAATCGATTATAAAAAAAGTCAATTATGATAGAAGAGGTTAAGATCAGAAAAAAATAAAAAAAAAGTGTGGTAAAGTTTTTCATGTGGGCTAAGCAAGTCACGTTGAAGTGGTAGTAAATTAGTATTAAAAACGAATCAGTTGTAAAAAAAAAAAGTCAGTTATGATAGAGCAGGTTAAGATCAGATTAAAAATGAATCGGCTATAAAAAAAAGTCAATTATGATAGAAAAAAAATTGAGAAAAAGGTGTGGTAAAGTTTTTCATGGGTAAGCAAGTCACGTTGAAGTTGTAAATCAAAGGGTTCCGAAAAAAACTTTTCTGAAATTTATTGCCCTTGATTTATCGTCCTCAGCATTAGACGTTTTTCCCCCCAAATTGGTTCTGGTTACGTTTACATAAAGAGGAGAGAGAGAGAAAAAAAATAGACCATTCAAAGTATTTCAGTTTCTTTTATTGGTAGCTTTTATTTTTCATTCCTCAAGAATTCTTGTCTTCATTTAGAAGAAAATAGTTTCAAAATGAAAATGTACGCCGAATTGCAGTCGAAAGTAATAACTGAAATTGCTGAAATAGGTTGAAGTTATTTAAGTATCTGTTCTTACATAAATACTCAATGCTTAATACGTAAGTTATATATATTTCAAGTTCTTTTAATTCTAGTTTTTTTTTTTTTATTCTTCAAGAGTTCTTCTATCTCCATTTAGAAGAAAATAGATTGAAAATGAAAATATTCGGCAAATTTCAGTTGGAAGTAATGACTAAAACTGCTTAGATTAGTTTAAAAGTTGTTTAGATATCTGGTCATACACAAATACTTAATATGTAAGTTATATACAGTATATGTATGTGTTGGCACAACTACTTGAAATACTTGTAACTGTTTGTTTATTGATAAGTTGCAGCTTGACATATGTCAAGCAAGCAGTGTTTATGTCTATTTCTGCTGTCACATTGACTTATGATGGCTTAAAGACAGTTGAGTCGGCGTCAATAACCTAGGTCTTGTGACGCCAGTTGTAGTATCCACAAATCAGTCAGTCGATAGAGTCCTTATATGAAACACACATAATATAGAACAGGTAAAAATGCGCCGAAGTTTCCTCGGCGCAGTCGAGTTTTCTGTACAGCGTATAATCAAGGGCACCGAAAATAGATCTACCTTTCGGTGGTCTCGGTATAATGCTGTAATGAGCCGCGGCCCATGAAACTTTAACCAAGGCCTGATGGTGGCCTGTCCTATATCGTTGCCAGGCGCACGATCATGGCTAACTTAAACCTTAAGTAAAATAAAAACTACTGAGGCTAGAGGACTGCAATTTGATATGTCTGATGATTGGAGGGTGGATGATCAATGTACCAATTTGCAGCCTTCTAGCCTCAGTAGTTTTTGAGATTGAGGGCGGACAGAAAAAGTGCGGACGGACAGACAAATACCCATCTGAATAGTTTTCTGTTACAGAAAACTAAAAAGCGATTAAGTTGAAGGAATTGAATCGTTTTATGGAAATCTAAAAAAAAAATTAAATTGAACCATTAGATAATGCATGTAGAAGACAAAAACTGGAGTTATTTTATCTGCTTCTATTGACATAATACTGTTCTTTTTATATTTCGAGCAAACCACTAGGCGCAAAAGTTTTTTTTTTCTTTAGGTAGGTATAATTTTTATTCAGGTATAGAGATTTGTTTGTTCACAGGAGGAAAAATACATTTAGTCTAGCAGTGTTTTTACTTTATACCCAGGATTTTAGAGAGATCTTTTTAAAGGTCTATTTAAATACGCAGTTCTGGGGAATAATTTCTAATGTAAACACTACTGGCCATTTTTTGTAAAGTAAATGTTTTATATTTATTGTGTGAAGGACTGGCTTTTTGCCATATTTATTCATCGTCTCATCTGTCATATAAAAGGTTTCCTACATCCCTTTCCTTCAGGTTGTACCTGGTATAATACAGGTTGTTTTTCATTGCGGAAATAAAACAATTTCTTTTAGGTAGCATCTCAGACAATTTATCGAAGTATACCCAAAAAATTACGCCCTGTTTTTTCTCTATAGTTTGGTATTCAGTTATGCCATGATCTTCGACAACAGATATTACTTTTCCAAATTACAAAAGATCTGTCTTGAACGGAATGTTTATGCGGGTGACTCAATAGCTCACTGGAAAAATACGCATGTATATCATCCACCTCCACTCCATTTTTTCTAATTTTTTAAATCATGGTGGAAGTGTGATCGTCACCTTTGCCACCTTTTGCGTAGATTCTGAATATCCAAAGTTGAGTCTAGACATGAAAACCGGGTAAAAGAAATGAGCTCCGAAAAAAAAGATTCGTTTAAAGTATTGATCTCAGCAGGTCTGAGCCTCGCACTGCGGCCTATTCTTCTTGCCATAAGTCTACTAAAGACTTCGACCCCCTTACCCCTGGTTTCACCATTTTTCAGCAGCTTCATCGACAGACAGATAGATGGCCCCCATTTGAGGATGTTTGGTTGCTGGATTGGCCTGATGATATCCTCAGAGAACGTAACTTGCTTAAAGCCTCTTTATAAGTTCTACTCTTTCTCGGTGTCGTTACGTGTGAGCAAACGTCATTTCTAACGCTTTTAATTATTTTCGTTCCGAATTGTTTTGTGTGAAACAGGGTACTGATAGTTGTTGTTCAGAAACTATGGAGAATTATGCATTAGCCTTAACTAAACGTGCTAAGTATAATATTGTTGGAAATCTTCTTTTGCGTTTTTATCCATTTCCGTCTTTTTCGTGTAGCCCAGCGTGACGTTTTTGCATACTTATATATTAGCAACTTTATCTTCATATTATTTCTTTATTTTATGATTGCATGGGATGTTTTCTGTTAGATCAATATGCGTGTGTGTATGTGTGTGTGTGTTTGATATTGTGAATGAATACAAGAGGAACAAATATACAGATGTAACCGCAAATGAAAATGGCTATCAGTAAACTTGCTGTAGAATATTTCAGTACCCTACAGTATACCGTCATTTCCTTACGTTTACAAATGAGATGGTGAGCTCATAACTTCTGCATGCGTGCAGGACGGACATTTCATGGAAGATCAACATTCTCAGTCTTTCAAGGAGCCCATTCAGTATGTCCTACTTTTCAAATGTATCACATACGTATATTTCATTGCCATTTGCTGTTGTTCTTACCCTTTCACAGGTGGGTCGAATGATGAGCGGCTGTCTGGAATTGCCAGAACACCATATATATATATATATATATATATATATATATATATATATATATATATATATATATATATATATATATATATATATATATATATATGTGTGTGTGTGTGTGTGTGTGTGTGTATCTGTCTATCTATCTATCTGTACACACACACAGACACATTATATATATATATATATATATATATATATATATATATATATATATATATATATATATATTATGTGACTTAAAGATATTTTCTTCCGGGTTTTCTTTTATTTGAATTCCATAGAGAAGGGGGACCAAGTGCATAATTTTTTTTTCTTTAAGTATATCATTTTACGTTTTTTCTCCTTTAGACGTCTTCGTTTGGTAGTTCTCTTTAAACGGAAACCGACAGAATGAGGCCAATCAGATTCCGTAACTAAAAAGAAACTCTGTGAAGTAATAGGAATGCAGACTTAAAAATGCAGTAGACAATAAAGAGAGGTCTGATTTAATGTGAAAGCCTCAGTCCTTTTGATCAAATAAATTTGTGTAACAGAAATTAGTTCAGTAACGTTTACCGATGTTTTTTTTTTTCGTAATGACGTGAAATTTACAGTTTCTCTCACATGTTAACATTGGATGTTTAAGGATTCTCATCGTCGTAAATTGGTAAGTTGTTGCTGGAAATAGAGTATTAATAAGGACAAAAAATCTTGAAAATCAGAAAAAGGTGAAGCTTTTGAATCAGATAATAAAATCTTTTCTGATGTCATTACAACTAGTTGTAATTCTCTCTCTCTCTCTCTCTCTCTCTCTCTCTCTCTCTCTCTCTCTCTCTCTCTCTCTCTCTCTCTCTCTCTCTCTCTTTGATCAGTTTTCTTATATTCTGTGAATCTTTGTCATTTTTCGATGAAAATCCATCGATTCGCATCCCCCAGCGTATTGCAGGACTTGCTTCCTTCCTTGTTTCTTTTCCCATTTTTCTTCAGCCCTGGGATCCATGTAATCAGGAAAATGTGTTCTTTACTAAAGATCCTCTACTGTGTCTCATAAATGATTTGCTATGAAACAACTTTCTGGGACCCGGAAAAAATGGTCACTTTCTCTTTTGACACATACCTGCTGCTTCAGGTAAACACTGTACGTGTGAGCGCCCTACTGTAATATTAAATCAGGCAGTTGACTCAGCAAGGTAGGAAGTGATTTTCATTGGTATATTGTAAATAAAGATACGTTGGCGTAGTTATGTGCCTGTCGTCTGTACGATTAATGCATTTGGTATTGATGTTGCGAAAATTCACGTTCGTGTGTGAATATATTGACCTCCTTTTTAATTGAAAGCACACGTATGTGCTTATAAATTTACACATGCGCTACAGCATTGCAAACACGCATACTGCGCGTTTATAAATTCATTTATTCACCCGTGCACATTTTTGTAAATACCGTGATTGATATTAAAATGTAATTGACTTCTCAGTACCCCGATGTTCTCAGGAAATGAGGCTGTATAAACGAACCCTGCTGACTCCAGGAATCAAGGCTTAAATGTTTGCTCTACCAACTTTTCCTTAACCCTACTTTTCTGGTGGGTATGTGTGTGTACTCGTATGAAAATACACATGTGCATATTGTAACATTGGTATTATTAACGGTTGCCTGTTGGGGGTAAAACTTTTGTATATCATTCCATGTTTAATAAATGTTATTGTGCGTCTTATTTTAAATTGTAGGTAATTAACGCTAAATGTTGTAGCTTTTGTTTCTTGTCACTATGACCTTGTTTTAATAATATTTAAAAAAAACTTTTTATGTAGACTTATTCTTAATGACAAAACGGCACACTTCAATGCACAAGCATATTTAATAAATATGAATATATATATGTATATATGTATACATATATATATATATATATATATATATATATATATATATATATATATATATATATGCGCATACATAACATTTCATTACACTTCTATTTATTGGCGTTATGAAGTCTGATCGTGACACGTGTAACCCGTGCGAAAGCAATGGTTCATTTTGGGTGGCTAAACTGCACTGTAAAAGTAGCAGAAATGACTATTATTTGTTCATGTAACCAAATAGCCTTGGGTGTGAAAACTTCAGATCTGGCTGCTGGGAGATAATTTGTACTACGGTGCTTCTGAAGTAAGATCTGCTGAGGCACCAGCGATGAGGTTAAGCTGGTAAATTTGGCTATTGCATCACCGGGAGAAATTCAAGTAAGATTTAGGATTTCTGAGACAACGGACATCGTCACTTGAGATGTTAAGCGACTGTGCCACTGAGATTACGACACACGTATAACTTGGGAGAGAGAGCTCCTTTCTCATGTCGTAATTTTGGGTAATGTGTCGGGCCTGTCTAGAAAATAAACTGATTTCGATGGAAATGAAGGTTCTGGCGAGCATCTAAAGCCACCATAAAAATATTGCCATGTCCTTAAAATCTTTTTCTTCCCGATAATGAAATGTGACCCCTCTTAGCTTATGATATGGAAATAATTTTACTTTTATACCCAGTGTTTTCTTGAGAGAGAGAGAGAGAGAGAGAGAGAGAGAGAGAGAGAGAGAGAGAGAGAGAGACGCACATATATATCTCTATTAAGATCCAAATAACGTCCCTTTTTTCCCCCGTTTACTGGAAAGAATCGGAGGAAAAAAAAGAGCGGAAGGTCAGATTGCCATCATCGCTGAGCTAATAGAAACGGGCCCCTTGTTATTGACGTTTCTGTCAATAAAACAACATTCTCCTTATTTATAATTGACTACGATCAGTGTTTGTGTAGCCAGAAGTCCGGTGTGTAATTTCTTTACTCAAGCCCTTTGGTATGAATGCTTAAAGGTATGCCGACATATTGAGTTTTATATTTGCGTACACTCTTGAAAATCTGTCACCGAGACATTAGTATTAAACAGGTTTCTGTAAATATACTTATTATGCACACGTACGTTACTTGATAAATTTACACAAGGTATAAATCGTGATATCCGTTGTATCATTCTCTCACCACACTGGTCGCACTTTCGTTGGCACAGAGTCCTGTCAAGACACTGTCTTTTGCGCTTTATTCATCCAGCCCACAGTTGGATCTTAATTATTCTTTATCTTTTTATATAATCGCAGCCACTTACTCCATTAGTTGCTAGTAGCGTAAGCTGCAAATTCTTGCAGCTACTGATCAAGCTACAAATCCACCAATCATTGGATAGGATACATACTATTTACCTGCAGTTTATTGATCTACATGTTACTTAATACAAGGAATGTCCATGCTACATATATCCACAATTATTTATATCACAATTACCATGTAATTACAAAACTGAATAAGCATTACGTCGTTTATAAGGCACAGGTACCTAAGCGATGTTGTAATGCCTAATAAGTCAGTGTTTGGTAAGTGTTCTCTTTATAATCTTTTTACTTTGGTTTAAGGCCAAGTTTAGGGGTAAAAATTGTCGACTTTTTTAAAGAAATCAATCTTATTTCTTTTACACGAAAGCTTTGAATGGATCTCAAAAAGCCTGAGGAGAAAAAAAAAAAAAAAGACCGCCTCCTCTTGTCCGCGAAGGTTTCTCACCGGTTGTAATCTGAAGTTGTAATTAACTTTGGATCCGGAACAAAGATGCTGAAATTTTTGGGAATGAAACGGGAGGGGCAAATATTTAACGTTTATAGAGGGCTCTCTCTTTTGAGGAAGGTCTCGAGTTTTTCGTCCGTAATGAATTGAATTTGTAGAGCTTTGGTCTACGATG
>NC_089759.1:21986656-21989156 GCF_040412425.1 Macrobrachium rosenbergii
TGTTCGTTTTTTCTCTCTTTTCTTTAATGGAGTTCTTGTTCGAGGTGCCGTGAATTTCTTTTTAACTTTCTTCTACTTTCGTGGAAATGATGAAGATGCCACGACCTTGAGTTTTTTTTTAATTTTTATTTTGGTCATTCGCTTTTTCTCTGTTTACAAAATAATGAAAGAATACACCTGGGGACACTTTTAGGTGTATATTTCACCTCCACTTGCCATTTGTATTCTCTTTTATATATTTATTTGCAATGTGCTTGCCCACTGCACTAGTGCTTTATTTTATTTTGTTTATTCCTTTTTTTGGCAAAATAATGAAATAATATATGTTGGGACACCGTTTTTTTACATGATTTGCCTCCACTTGATTTTTTTCTCTCTTTTTTCTATATTTATATGCACTGTGTTCCCCACCATACTAGAGTTTTATTTTTTTATTAAATTTTTTCCCGTTTTGCAAAATAATGAAGTAATGTAAGTTGTGACACTTTTCGTTTTATTTTGCCTCCACTAGCTTTTTTTTTTTCTCTCTCTCTTTGTATATGTATTTGCACCATGTTTGCCCAACATACATGTTTTCTTCGTAATGCAATTAGATTTTCAGAAAAAGACGTCGAAGAATTTAATATGCAGTAATGAATCTTTTTACTGGTATACTCTTTTAGCAATTTTTAATATTATTTCAGATACAATGTAAATGCTACCCGCGGCATTTTTAAAAGAATATTAGGATGCATATTTATGTATGAGATGCTTTATGATTTTTTTGTATAAGGATTTGCATATCAAAATATTATTTTTCATTTTGTGCGCTGCACTTTTTGATTACAGGAATGTGTACAAGAAATTCCTTACCTTAGCATTTTTTTATTTGTTTGTTGGAGAGTAATTATTTATAAGTTTTCTTGATTTTTTTATGTTAATTTATTTGTCTCTACTTTTGGTTTTAGTCACTAACTGTTGATATCAGGATTTCTTTGGCGTATCCACAGGTTTTCGTCCTGCTACTTCCATATCTACTGGTGTTCTGATCAGCTGTTTGTCATCCCTTCCCATCACATGTCCAAACCATCTCAGTCTTTGGCTTCTTAGTCATTTTTTCTAGCCTTTAGATACCACATATCTCCACCAATTCCTCATTCGTATTGCGATCTCCCAATAGTTCGGAAATGAATCATAATAGTCTTTTTGTCACACTGATTCAGACCGCTTCCGTTTTTCCCTGCTAGTCCATTTCATCTCTGCTGCATCTGTTACCATTCTTACTTCTCTCTCAACTCTTGCTTCACAGTTCAGCGTGTTCCCAAGGGAACAGAAATGCTCTACTTCCACTTAAGATCTGCCCATCTATCACAGCAGCGGTCTTAACTCCCTCCCTTCCCAAGTTTCTCTTCAGTACATTTTAGGCGAAGCCTCTTGGGGCACCTTCAGTTACATTCTCTACACGGTACAGCGCTTACCCCCACAGTTTCCCCGCAACATTTACATGGCCGCTTCCTTAGTGTACTTTTTAGTTTTCTGTGAAAGAAAACTATTGTGCCGGCTTTGTCTGTCCGTCAGCGCTTTTTTCTGTCCGCGCTTTTTTCTGTCCGCGCTTTTCTGTCCACCCTCCAAACATCAAACATACCAAATTGCAGCCCTCTAGCCTCAGTAGTTTTTATTTCATTTAAGGTTGAAGTTGGCCATAATCGTGCTTGTAGCAACGATATAGGATAGGCCACCGCCGTGCCGTGGTCAAAGTTGCGTGGGCCGCGGCTCATACAGCATTATACCGAGACCACCGAAAGAGATCTATTTTCTGTGGCCTTCATTATACGCTGTAGCGGCTGTGCAGAAAACTCGATTGCGCCGAAGAAACTTCGGCGCATTGTTTGCTTGTTTTTCTTTACTTCCGCTCCAGGTCTGCGTAAGCTTTGTTTTGTTTTCGTTGATTTTCGGTCATCTCCTCTCATCTCCACTCTTCCATTTTTTTTTAAATTTTCACTAATTTCCCTCTCTGATTTTTCTGTTAGTACTAGGTCATCTGCATAAAGCGTGTCCCTGGGAGCCACTTGTATTCACTTCTTCGTAGGTTCTTCCATTACTTATTTCTCTGATAAATAAGAAAGAACTTGGCTCTTATCCTTGATGGACACCAACAACTATCTCAGATCCTTCTGATACAACTACTGTTTTTTTTTATTATTATTATTACTCAGGGTCTAGTGTTACGGTAGAGTAGCGTCACTAGTGAAATGCATCCATCTGGTAGCCTTTGAATTCGGAGTGCCGATTCAGTAATTTGACCCGGTGCTCTGTCATATGATTTTAAAAATTTAAAAAATGGGTGGTGTAATCTTTACCCTTTTTGTGGAACTTTCCATCATAACGGCAGTTTCTATTGTCGATCTCTCTGGCTTGAAGCCAAAGAGCCAATTATTGATTTCAACTAGTTTTTCTAGCCTTCCCTTCAGCATCTTTTCTAATATTTTCATAGCATCCTGAAGCAGTCGTATTCCTTTAT
>NC_089759.1:21994156-22006656 GCF_040412425.1 Macrobrachium rosenbergii
CAAATAAACAAACATTCAGTTTTTATATATATATATATATATATATATATATATATATATATATATATATATATATTATATATATATATATATATATATATATATATATATATATATATATATATATATATATATTATTTCTTAATTACTGTGACTTAGGTTTTCGAACACTAAACTGCTGACATTATATTTATGGTTGTCATTGATGAAATAATTGATAAATTTAATGAATTTTCTTGTTTATATAAAATTCCCATCCTTATTGTGCTATACTTCTGTTTTCTATCATTAACTGCTCTTTTAAAAAATGGAGTTTTTTTTTTAAAGCAGTGGGCAGAAATTCTTGCAGGTTTTCATCAGAGCACTAACAGTAATTCAGTTTCTCAGTTTCTGATACAACTTTTATCCTACTGAACAAATCTCTTGGTTGAAAGCCTTCATATTTCAGTGTTCCTTTCACTAATATTCCTAAGGTAGAATTGTTTTGGTGTGTCCTTATTCATTCCTGAGTGACGTTTATGTATATGTGAAGATGATATTGTCACGAAATTGTTCTCTAAGTGTTTTAAAAATTATAGGTAATTTCAGAGTGAATTACAGAAATCTATTATTTTGTTAAGGAGTAGGTGAATAATTTATTCTATAACTATATTGTAATAATTATATTTTTCTTTCCCGTTTCAGGTAAGATGTATACGCTGACAAGTTTTGTTTTTCACGACATGTTATCAAGGTTAGGTTGTTTGAATTTTTCTTATATTTAATTAGAAATTAATTCCAAAATAAATATTCACATGGAAGGCAGTATGTCAATAAGTCTATGGGTAGCAGTACAGCTGTGTGCGTGTATATACAGTATATATATATATATATATATATATATATATATATATATATATATATATATATATATGCATATATATATATAAATATAGACATTATTTATATATATAATATATTGTATAATATATGCATATAAATATGTATGTATGTATATATATATATATATATATATATATATATATATATATATATATATATATATATTGTTACGTGTGAGAGTCTTGGTTGATCATGTATTATTCAATTTACGTAATTTTTACGGCCCTGCAAACCAAGATTACACGTAACCTGCCACTTGAAGCCAAAAGTTAACCTCAAAGACAGACGTTAATTAGCCAAAGGTCGCCAGTTAAGGGTTATTAACCTTAACAAAGAATATTTGAGATGAATTTGATTTTAAACGCAACGGTTCTTCCAAACATTCGGACGCGAGGCAATCAAAGCATCGAGATTTAACCTGATTTTGCTTTACCCTAAATCCTAGGTATTTTACTGGAATAATGGGGTTGAAGCTAACAATAAAATAATTAGGCTTAATCTAGACTTTGTAAACACATATACCTAAGTGGTGGCTGAAGGAAGAAAACAAAGAAAAATGTGAAATACAGAAAAGAACTAGTCAATCGACGAAGCTTCAACAAGAATCGGACTTACCGTGAACGTCGAAGTCGCTGCGCAAACGAGGGACCTCAGGAGTCGTATTCTGGCAGTCTTCCCAATTCACTAATTAAGATAGGCGTAGAGAGAAAGTAATAAAGAATATCGTTCGGACACGCACGCAGCGTCACCCTCGTTTAGTGACCGCTGGAATCTCTGACTCTCTGACCCGACCTCGCCGTTCCCGCCAGAGGAGGGCTTATACCGCCCGGGCAATCCGACCTTGACAAAGGCATCGTCGAATGCATAGAATAAAGCTTAAGGGCCACCATAACTAGGGGTCATTGAGCGTAAACCCTCTCTGAGGCTTAGGTCCCTAATGCCCTAACATATTTTGTTTACAAACTTTCCAGCCTATGGGGTTAAATGCCTAAATGCTACCTATTCCTTTCTCCAACGGATGATAAAGTTTGAACTGAAGACGCTTCTAGCTTGGGACAAAGCAATTTCCCTGTCTCAGTCAGGCTGATATTTCTATCCCTAAATGTTCGAGGGGCGAACAGCGTAAATATTTATAAAAGCTCCCCCTTTAAGAGGGCCTTCACTCCCTTTTCGGGCGTGAAGGTCTATACTAAACAAGCTGTTCGCCTCTCGTAGGTTACTCTCCTTCCCTGAGCAGATTAGTCCTGGTTAGCCTACCTAGCTACAGAACTACCTAACCCTAGATAGGATATGAGCTATATTCACTACTTTACCTAATTCTAATAGTACTGGAAGGTGCTCACGGTTATTATAGGCTACCTCCTACAATCATGATGTGTTTTAGACCTAGCCTAGTGGTACATTCTATGATATTCCCTAGCCTAACCTATCCTAACCCGACCGTAGCACCAACATAAGAGTTCATATTCTAACTAAATTACAACATGGTTTATGTTTAATACAATTAAAATTTACTAGTTAATTCATGAGGGTTGCCTCATATGATAAATGGGTGCCTCACTGAGGTCTTAGGCCATGCGTGTCACGAGCATCGTGGCTCGTTTCACAATAGTTAAGATTACTGAAATTAGTTATGCTACTTACATGATTACTGCGGCTCGGTGGTAAGTGGAAGGAACAAGGTTACTAAATTGATGTACCGTACTTTAAGGTGGCCTAGGCTATGCACAATGAAAGGAAGAGATCACACTGGCTACCTCCTCTGGGCAAGGGGCCAGGATCACTCTTAGATGTTAGGGCACTGTGCCGAGAGGGCACTAGTGCCAGGATGAGCGTATAGCTCGGCAACTACTGGGCTCTCTTCCGCCCCTTCTTCTTCTTCTTCGGTTTCCTCCAAGGCCTATCAGTAGCTGGCCTAGCAGGTGATGAGAGCACCGACTCCGGGGACAGGCCAGAAGGGCTAGCGGGCGCGAAGTCAGGGGCAACTGCAAAAGCTGCGGGAGGACTCCCTACTCCGGCTGCTGCGACAACCGGAGCGAGAGCGATCTCGACTTCTGCGTCCGAGGATGCCAGTTCCTGGTCTTCCAAGGGAGGGTACCATTTCGATCCTCCAGGGGTTCATCCTGAGTCAAATTTTGCAAAGAAGAATCTTGCAAAGAAGAAGTTTCGGGTGCTGGAGGCTCTCCAGTCGCGATGATCAACTGCATGGGGAATCCTAAATCTCCCGGAGGAGGATTCGCCTCATGATTTAGACCCGGCATAGGGGCCTTTTCCACTGGTAGCTCAACGTCCGTGGCGGACGGAGTCTGGCACTGCTCAGTGCTCGCAAGTGGCACTGGCAGCAGTTGAGGGTCAGGCATGCCTGATGAGGGGTCCGGAGGTGCAATACCTCTCGGACGACTTGGGTTTGGCTGCGGCAGAGATTCCTGCCCCAGCGGAGATCGTAGCCTCTCGGTGAGTTTTGTTGGGGCGTCCGCTGGGCGTTGCTTGCTTGGGCAGCCCTCCCAATTTGTGGAGTGGTCTGCCCGCTTGCACGTCCTACAGCGGTACTGCTCCTCCTGAATCTCTCTTCGCGGAGGGGGAGGACCTCTTGGTGGGCCAGCCCTTTGCGATTGGAGAGGGCTAGGCCTGAAATAGGTTGGGTGGTGCCCCTTCCGCGGACCACTTTGGTGGGCGGAAAGTGGAGGTTTGTCATGGTTGAGAGTTTTAGATGGGGCCTCCGTGGAGGAGGTAACGTGGCTGCGGAGTGGCGTTGGTGACGGGCTTCCGCAGAGAAGATCCCGACCCAACAAGAAGGCCACTCCGGGCCGAATTCCACCTACCACGCCAAGGCGGTGGGGTATCGTGCCCCAAGGTGTCATTACCTGGAGTTGGACCGTAGGAACGGTAATGGTGTGGCCCTCTATCCACTTCATTTCCCACCGGGTTTCTTCGTCAACCATGGCACTGGCTGGCACTTGGGCCCTAGTGATCAGGCTAATGTCTGCCGCAGTGTCTACTGTGACCGGAAGGGTCACTGGCAGGCTAGTGCTCTGAAGAGGGGCCACCGAGATGAACTGGGTTTCCAGTCTCTCGGGGTAAAGGATCGGTGCGGACCAGCAGCAGAAAATGAAGTGCTGATTAGGTTGACAAATTTGGTGGTGGGGACATGATGTGGACAGGCCGGAGATCCAGCATTGTAGTGGCTAGCAGCCCCACAGGATCTGCACGGGCCTTTTGGATGGGCTCGGTGGCCTGCAGTAACTGTTGGAGGAGAGGGCTGAGCGGATGAATCGGGAGCGGAGTTCTGGCTGGTAGGGTTAGGCTGCTTATTAGTGCCGAGTTTGTATCGGCACTCAGCTTCAGCGTGGCCCCCCTTCTTGCAATAGTTGCACAGGGTCTTGCTAGGCAGTCCATTCTTCAGGCGAGTGGAGTTCGAGAGGTAGGCCGGAGGGATGATTCGCTTCTGAGAGGTGCTATGCGACTGATTGAAAGTTTCCCACGAATCAGCCATGCGACAAGCTTCCATAAGTGTGGAGGGCTGTTTATCGTTAAGATATACCGCAAGGGGCCCTGGCACACATTGGAAAAGGTCTTCTAGCAGGGTCCGATTGAAAAGATCCTCAAACGTCGTGCAGGCCAAGGAGTCGAACCAGCGTACCGGACTGGGTTTTGTGACATGCCCATTCCGTCCAAGACCAGCCGACTTCCTTGGCAAGACCTCGGAACCGTTGTCTCCATTTTTCTGGGGTTATCTCGTAGGCCTTGGTAATGACTCTATGAACTTCTGCCATGTTACCTCTCTGGCTCTTCTCCAGTGAGCGCGCGCTGCCTTGGCTTTTCCCTCCATATGCTTGGCTAGTATTAAGGCTCTCTCCGTCTCCGTGGTGCTGTAGTTATCGAAAAGAGCCTCGATCTCCTCCAGCCATGCTTCTGGCTCGTCCTCAGTCCACTTGGGGACTAGGGAATTGATGCTCGAAATTGGAGCGTTTGATGCAGCAGGTGTAGGACTGGAGGCTTGATGGCTAGCCATAGCTTCGGCATTCTCCATTTTCGCTCTCTCAAGCTCGAGCTCCTTCTCCTTTAGGGCTAACTCAGTTTCCTTGCAGGCTAACTCATGCTGTCTCCTTCTTTCTTCTCTTTCCTCTTCATACTGCCTTTGCTCGGCTTCATACACCCTTCGTTCTTCTTCATACTTCCTCTGCTCGGCTTCATACTTCCTCTGCTCGAGTCTTTCTTCCTTCTCCCGCTTGGCCAAGTCGTCCACTTGCTCCTTAACCCAGGTGGTAAGTTCAGAGCCGGTGAGACCTGCCGCCGTCCCCAGCCCCAGGAAAGTTTTATAATGCTCTGCTGCCATGGTTCTGGTGGGGAAGGGCGTCTAACCGGGTCGACTGGGCGTACTTGGGCAGCGAGGAAGTGTCTCTTCAATAATGACGTGGCACCCTTTCAAAAGGTGGCACTGTAGTTTGGGTGTGCCGTGTACAGGTCACACTGGTGGCACTCAGTATCCCTAGGCACTGGTGCAGGTTAGGTCCCAGAAGAACCTTCTCTTCTGTGTTCCCTTTTGTTTTCTTTAGTGGCACTTATGGTGCCAATGTGTTCCTAGGGACCCTCTACTGGAGTCCAACTAGGCTATATGGGAGGAAAGGCACTCTACACCCCTGCAGAGTGCAACAATCGAATGAGAGAGAAAGGGAAGGTAAAAGAGAGAGAGAGAGAGAGGTAAGCTATTCAAGTGATGAGTGCGGCAAATTATTGGCACTGTGGAATAAAGTGAATTTGGTTTTTTTTTTTTTTTTTCTTAAAGATCCTCGTGAGTGGCTGGTCCCAGTACCGGCCCCAGTGCTGGCCCCTTCTTTTTTTCAGAGGGTGAAAACTACTGTTGGCTTCGGTCTGGATAGCAGGCCTCACTCGTGACCGACAGTTTATCACTGTATTGTAATTACTCTTAACTTGTCCTCATCTATTGTGGGACAGAGGTGTTTCTTTTATTTGGTTAAAGTATTCGAATTAATTAGCCTAGTGTCGGCCGTTCTTTCTTTGAAAGGGTCACGTACACTTAGGTTAGGAATGCTTACTTGAATGACGAGAGAGAGAGAGAGAGAGAGAGAGAGAGAGAGAGAGAGAGAGAGAGAGAGAGAGAGAGAGAGAGAGATTTTCAATCAGCGAATTTCTTGCTGCTTGAGAACATGTAAACAAAGATTTTATACATGCACAATGGCATGGATCTTAATAAAATGATATAGATGCGTCGTCTTGGCTTCCTTAGGGATTACTTTATTATCTTAATTTTCCCGGGAGCCGACGTCACAAAGTTTATCGTAAAAATTTTAAATTTTCTTTATATGATTTTTATAGTAGGTATTCGTATAGGAACTTGTGGTATTACTCCTAACTAAGGCCTATCTTTCCCTGCCTAAATTGTCTTTTGGTTTTGTCTACCGAAGTCTGTCTAACTTCTACTACGCCGAGAAAGTAGTTCCAAAAGGGCTGGGAGCAGAGTGGTCACAACAGAGAATGACAATAACAAGGTCTTAAGATGGCGGAAAATCCCGTTAGGCCTAAATTTCAAAGACAACCTCAAATGGCGGTTACTCTAGTTTAAACAATTTCAAAACAACCGTGCGGCGGGTATTTTCTTTTTAGCACAAATTCAAACAACGAAACAAATGCAGGTATCCAGATTTTACTTTAAATATACCAATCATGCATAGCGTTTTACGTTACGGATGGAAAACTAAATTACCAAACAACTTTGTGTCTTTTGTTATCGTTCTCTCGCGGTGAAACATCCTCGGCAAACAATGGAATAGATTTGCGTGATTTGGAACGGACCAAATTTACTTTACTGAAAATGTATTTTATGATACAATTACTACTTCCGTTCGTTCGCCACTTCACTGACACGGTTTTTGAATGATTCCTGCTATATGCAAACAATAACGATCGGAATTGCCGACGCGATTAGTATATTACTTTGTGTACATGAACTGGGCTCCGCGATTCGGCCTTTGAATACGTTATGGATGACTTAACTCGAATGCTCCGAACACAGTAAAAATGCCATTCATAAATTATGTCTCTCGTTATAAATTATGTCTCACTCTGTTTCTACACCCTTCCTACCTATGCTAATTCTCGCTACACTTGTTATTATAACTATTCTCTTTACTGCTTATTATTATGCCTCGTTCCTTGTTTGGAAGAATGAAATGGAGTTCGATATCTGACTTTTATTTTTGGAATTAATGTAATTTTAATTTCCTTTTCTCCAGATTCTTTCTCTAAAATGTACTTTAGATTCTCGCAAGGTCGCCAATGTTACGTGTGAGGAGTCTTGGTTGATCATGTATTATTCAATTTACGTAATTTTTACGGCCCTGCAAACCAAGATTACACGTAACCTGCCACTTGAAGCCAAAAGTTAACCTCAAAGACAGACGTTAATTAGCCAAAGGTCGCCAGTTAAGGGTTATTAACCTTAACAAAGAATATTTGAGATGAATTTGATTTTAAACGCATAGCGGTTCTTCCAAACATTCGGACTTGAGGCAATCAAAGCATCGAGATTTAACCTGATTTTGCTTACCCTAAATCCTAGGTATTTTACTGGAATAATGGGGTTGAAGCTAACAATAAAATAATTAGGCTTAATCTAGACTTTGTAAACACATATACCTAAGTGGTGGCTGAAGGAAGAAAACAAAGAAAAATGTGAAATACAGAAAAGAACTAGTCAATCGACGAAGCTTCAACAAGAATCGGACTTACCGTGAACGTCGAAGTCGCTGCGCAACGAGGGACCTCAGGAGTCGTATTCTGGCAGTCTTCCCAATTCACTAATTAAGATAGGCGTAGGAGAGAAAGTAATAAAGAATATCGTTCGGACACGCACGCAGCGTCACCCTCGTTTAGTGACCGCTGGAATCTCTCTGACTCTCTGACCCGACCTCGCTTCGTTCCCGCCAGAGGAGGGCTTATACCGCCCCGGGCAATCCGACCTTGACAAAGGCATCGTCGAATGCATAGAATAAAGCTTAAGGGCCACCATAACTAGGGGTCATTGAGCGTAAACCCTCTCTGAGGCTTAGGTCCCTAATGCCCTAACATATTTTGTTTACAAACTTTCCAGCCTATGGGGTTAAATGCCTAAATGCTACCTATTCCTTTCTCCAACGGATGATAAAGTTTGAACTGAAGACGCTTCTAGCTTGGGACAAAGCAATTTCCCTGTCTCAGTCAGGCTGATATTTCTATCCCTAAATGTTCGAGGGCGAACAGCGTAAATATTTATAAAAATATATATATATATATATATATATATATATATATATATATATATATATATATATATATATATATATATATATATATATATATATATTATATATATATATATATATATATATATACATATATATTAATTTTGATTTCGATAAATAGGTGACTAGATAGATTGTAAGACAGATATGTGAAATATGTGAAGGGAGGGACAGATGTACTTTCATTTAACATGCCATCTGTAACGAATATCTTAAGTCAAAAAACGAGAAACGTGAAAATTTAAGAAAACAGCGATGGAAAATAAGTGAAATAGGCGGGACGAAAAGAAAGAAAGAAAAACACCAGAGTCCAGACGTCTTGCAGAGTAACGAGAAGAGGAAGACGAGGCAAATATTTTGCTTACGCTGGAGATGTACGAAGCTTGATGGGCTCTGTGGTATAAACAATTTCGCATCTCAGTGTCAATCAGGTATCGGGGCTTTATTGCAGTTGCCAGTTGGGATTTTTCCTCCGCTTTTTTCGCCTTAAAGGTAAAACGTTTCTGTAATTATTGCCATTTTTACATCAGAATTCAGGAACATGTTTTTAAGTAAAGTATTTTAATGTTTTGTCATTTGAGTTGCAGTTTTTAGTTCAGCATTATTTTGCCTTCGTTAAAGAACGTATTGAATATTCCCAGAATAAAAAAGTAACGTAATTTTGTAACGCTGTTCGGTTTTTTCCACACTTTATTTGTCCTTAATGTGGGACGTCAGAAATACTATGATAATTATTATTGCATATTTCAGAAGTATTTTGAGTCGCTATAATGTAGGTATCTTTATCTGTTTCTTAGTTGGGTTGCAAATATTTGCCAGCTTTATTTGCTGGTGAACGAAAGAAGCCCTTTATCACAATTTGGCTTCAGTGTTCTTCTACGTCTTTCATCCCGAAACAGAAAAATCCATTGATCATTCACAAAATTTCAAAAGAAATTGTGTTCCAGATTACACATAAATGTCATTGTAGAATACTATGAGTGTTGTATAACCTGACCTCGATTTTGATCTTGATATGAAAACAAGTCAGTGAGCGAAAGGTAATTTATCTTGAAAGAAGGATCGGTTCTGGCCTCAGTTTTGACTGGATTAAAAAAAAATTAAGTTAGTTAGAGGTCATTTGTACGTGAAAAAGTATTTATTATTACTTTAATGGCTATAAAAGTTATCATACATGGAATTTACCGTTCTTTGAACACTTATAATCATTCCGGTGCCTCATACGATTGGTGGTTAGTTCGTATGCCTCAGAAATCGTTTCTCAGGTGTAGGCAGTTTCTATAATGATCTACTTACGAAAAGTATGATTAACACCCTAACAAGAATAATTATATGATGTAACACGATACAGGTGAAAACCTGTTTTCAAAAATTGACTTTGGAATGTTGAATTAATATATATATATATATATATATATATATATATATATATATATATATATATATGTATGTATATATATATATATACTCCCAGAACATATTTCCATTTGACACAATACTTTATCATTTACTTCAGGCGTACACACCTCCTCCGTCTTCTTTATATATACATTATATATATATATATATATATATATATATATATATATATATATATATATATATATATATATATATATATATATATATATATATATATATATATATATATATATATATATATATATATATATATGCTGTCTGGGCATATTTTCTCTCTTATGCAATTTCTGTTGAAGTAGTGGCATTGTCCGCAGATACTAACTTCTTAACAAGACTTTGTATCAGTGTATACCTCTTCTTTTTCTCTTCTGGCAAGCTTCTCAGGAATAAGGAAAAATTATTCGAGATTCTTTCCATTTACTTTTTCTTTTTTTAGTCGGCGGACCGTTTCCCCACCTCGTGGCGGCGTCGTCAGGACTGGATTACAAATTGACATACAAGGTTTTTATTACTAAATGCGGACGTTCTGTGGTTTTCTTGAAGAAGGGAGGATGAAGTCGGTGTTCCTTTGTATATTCAGCGCAGGTCGTTGTTGATTTCTGCTCACAGCTTCTGCAATTTGTAATCTATGTAACTGGGGTTCGCTGTGCACAGTCTCTGTGCTTTCTAATAATTCTTCTAGTGTCGGTTTACGGTCCTGGTCGCCTACGTAGTGTTGAAATATTGCACCTTGGTTGCAGTGAGCGTGCAGTTACCTGAGCAGAGTTGTAGTGGAGTGATGTATGTAGTAATTGCCGAGGGCTTGACATGCCCCTTTGGTACATTTAAATTTGTATACTGCGTTGGTCGACTCCCACACCTCTCTACGGGGGCCGTGCTTTTTTGCATTACTAGTGTGCTAACGAGGTTCGGGCGGCAGTAGACACATAAGGAGATCCTCTCGTCAGGATTAGTAGGAGTCGTACAGCTGGCATTTATTCTCTCCGTGGCCTTGACCTCATTCTTGAACTGGCTGTGATATGCTGCTTTGTGATACAGTAAGATTTTTCTCGGCGAGGTAGGCTTCGTCGCTGGTATGCTGGCATACACATCCAGCTGTTTTCATATGCAACCTGCCATTAGATTGCTTTCGCATCCGTTATTGTTTAGGAGCTGCTTAACACGTTCGAGCTCTGCGTTAGTAGCTTTCTACGTGGAACAGTGTGTAATTTCACGTCTCACGTACGCGGCTACCAAAAAGCGTTTGTAATATTAGGCCACAGATATCGTTTGTTATCGAATTCACTGTGTCTTGCAAGAACTTACACCCAGGGAGAATTGCAAATGATGAGTACTTTCTTCGCCGGCTAGGATTACAACTATAGCCTGGTTTAGGAACCATGGTAGATAGTTACTTTGGCCTCCCGGCCAGGATTCGAACCTTGGCTTGGCCTTGTTTGGGAACAGCGTCGACAGTGACCCTGACCACCCGGCTGTTACTGGCGATGAAGAAGCTTAGCTTTATCAGCTACTATTCCCCTTGGACTCCATTTTTTCCCAAGATAGAGTGAATTCGGCATTAATCGATGTTGTGGCCTTATATATATATATATATATATTATATATATATATATATATATATATATATATATATATATATATATATATATATATATATATATATATATACATATGTTTTGTGTATATTGATGTATGTATGTATTATAACTACTTATGTGCACCTACCTAACTTCAGTTTTCATGTTAAAAGTGCCATAAACTTCCCTGTTTACAGGCGGCGCACAAAAGCGCCCTATTAGGAGGGCGCTCTTGTAAATAGTGCCATATGCGTAAGTCATTAAAATTCAAGTGTTTGCAAAGCATCCGTGTTTCTTTGGGACACCCCTCCCTCCCACATCCCCCTTCATTTCCTACCTTACTCCGTAAGTCCGCACTCGTAACCCCCACACATAAACTCCCCCCTCTCTCTCTCTCTCTCTCTCTCTCTCTCTCTCTCTCTCTCTCTCTCTCTCTCTCTCTCTCTCTCTCTCTCTCTCTCTCTCTCATTTGCCACTTACAAGAGTAATACTGGTGGGAATTCACCTCAGTTATGAGGCATCCCTTTTGCTTTATTACGCCTTGACATTTAAGTCGGAGCGGGTAAAAAGAGAGAGAGAGAGAGAGTCTCCTCTAGATGCTAAGGAAAGGAATAGTAGGACTCTTGCCCTTGAGAGAGAGAGAGAGAGAGAGAGAGAGAGAGAGAGAGAGAGAGAGAGAGAGAAAGAGAAAGTCCTCCAGATCCAGATGCTGAGGAAAGGAGTAGTAGGACATTTGGCCTTGAGAGAGAGAGAGAGAGAGAGAGAAAGTCCTCCAGATCCAGATGCTAAGGAAGGGAGTAGTAGGACATCTTGCCCTTGAGAGAGAGAGAGAGAGAGACAGAGAGAGTCCTCTAGATGCTAAGCAAAGGCGTAGTAGGACTCTTGCCTTTGAGAGAGAGAGAGAGAGAGAGAGAAAGTCCTCCAGGTCCAGATGCTAAGGAAAGGAGTAGTAGGTCACCTGGCCGAGAGAGAGAGAGAGAGAGAGAGAGAGAGAGAGAGAGAGAGAGAGAGAAAGTCCTCCAGATCCAGATGCTGAGGAAAGGAGTAGTAGGACATTTGAGAGAGAGAGAGAGAGAGAGAGAGAGAGAGAGAGAGAGAGAGAGAGAGAGAGAGTCCTCCAGATCTAGATGCTAAGGAAGGAAGTAGTAGGACATCTTGCCTTAGAGAGAGAGAGAGAGAGAGAGAGAGAGAGAGAGAGAGAGAGAGAGAGAGAGAGTCCTCTAGATGCTAAGCAAAGGAGTAGTAGGACTCTTGCCTTTGAGAGAGAGAGAGAGAGAGAAAGTCCTCAAGATCCAGATGCTAAGGAAAGGAGTAGTAG
>NC_089759.1:22011656-22049156 GCF_040412425.1 Macrobrachium rosenbergii
AGGCCTTTGTGTACATGTATGTTGCGTGTGTGAGGCTGTGGAAATGTTTACGCTGGAAGTTCATCCCTAATTTAACAGTTAGTACGCTGGATATTGCAGTCTCTGCTGTGTACTTTCATTTGAACCTGCAGCTTTATGTGGAAACAACTTGCCTACAACAATAGAATCCAAAAGAATTGCTATTTTATCGTTTGTTTTGCAACGCGAAATTTATGTATTACAACACTGAGGAGAATGTTAGTTATTAATTACATATTTTTTTGTTGTTTTCGGGTCTTTCTTTATTTCTCAGAAAAACGTAATGCGAAAAAATACATCTTTTTGAAACCTTCGTGCCAGATGTTGGCCATCGTTTATAATGTCGTACGAAAATAGAGAGTGAATAGATTTATTTAGGACTCAGATTGAGTCACCACTATCATTTTGCCTATTTCATGGAACCACAAACAGTAGTTATAATTACTGGTCTAAATCTTGTTCAGATACTCTTGTCTTTAGCTTAGATTATTCCGAAGAATATTTTTAGTAGTGTAAACTTATTCACTCACTCTAGAACACTTAGGTTTATTCTGTGGAGACCAAAACACAGACACAGTGTTCAGAGTTGAATTCGAATTTCTCGAGATTCAAGAGTTCAGTTAGCATTCGGGAGAAGTGAACTGGTACATGTGGTGGATTTCTGATAAGGAACTCTTACCGTGATTTCGTTGTAATTCAAACTAGAGAACATTGATAATAATCGCTACCAGCAACTAATGTTCAGAAGTGGGGCACTTAGTGGAATTGCCGAAGGTTGGTTGGTAAAGCTAAGTAGATGAAATGGGCTGTGAAATGAAGTTCGGTGTATCAGAGAAATGAACGCAAGTTTACGTAGGATTCCCGTTCGAGTTTCTCTCTTCCAAATTGCTTTTGTAATGATAAAAGGTACGGATCAGTATTGTGGAGGAAGCAGTTATTCTCTGGGATTTTCTGGAAATGTATTTATTGCCACTTATTATTGCCCTTTTTTGGAATTTTAGATACGTCATATATCTTTTGATATATTATTGATTTCGGTCTGACGATGCTGAGGAAATTGTTAAAACAATAATTTTACTCTCTCTCTCTCTCTCTCTCTCTCTCTCTCTCTCTCTCTCTCTCTCTCTCTCTCTCTCTCTCTCTTTGTATATATATATATATATATATATATATATATATATATATATATATATATATATATATATATATATATATATATATATATATATATATATTAAACTTTGTCACTTGCAAAATTATTTTCTGCACTAATACAATTAATAACAGGAACTCATTTACATAGGATGGTATCTAATGGAGATTTTTTATTAGGAAAAAGATAAAAGCTTTCAAGGACTTTCTGTCTTCATCGTCTGGTACCTGACGATGAAGACAGAAAGTCCTTGAAAGCTTGTAACCTGTCTTGCATAAAAATCTCCGTTAATTACCATCCTGTTTAAATGAGGTCCTGTTATATAATTATATAATTATATATATATATATATATATATATATATATATATATATATATATATATATATATATAATATGTACACATTAAAGCATATCCACTAGCTGGAAGTATCTCCAGAGAAAAAGGCAGCTTGGTAATCACTGCAGCGTGCGTTCCTTAACTGCTGAATGAGGGATGTGCAGAAAATTTCCACATTTCGCCCCCTCCCCCCCCCTCGAGACACCTACACAGAATGCTAATCAGATGTGCATCGCACTTCACATACATAATTCACATATGCCTTGTAGTCACTGCAGCATCTTGGATATTAAGCCCCTTCACCTTCAATCCTACGAAAGCTTTTTAGGCTTTCCTCTCTTCCAACCTAACGCTTCGATTATTGATAGTTAGTCTCCTGATGGGCATTTTACCCCAGTGAATTTTACCCCGGGGGAAGGGGGAGAGGAATGATATACTTTAATGCTTTCTTATAACAAGTAATCTTACGCCGTACGGAGCCATCCCTCCAAGGGGAAAAGACGTGTAGATTGTGTGTTGGTGTAGATAGATAGACAGATATACCACTAATTTGGAATTTTCTTTTTTGAGCAAGGATGCGAATGCATACGCGCGTATACGTACCTGTAGGAGTATATCGACATGAGTGGTAATATCAGTCTTATAGGCAGACAGCATAGATATGAAAATGATGTGAGCTTTCTTTCTCTCTCTTTCTGTTAAGAGCGTAAATCATCATCTTTTACGACAGTGCCAATTACTTTTCATGCAGGGAAATTGTTACCTTTGCGTTCTTCATATGTCGTCATCATTTTCCTATTATTTTTTTTTTTTTTTTTTTTATTAAGAAAGATTTTCTCAGTTAATTTCCTGGGTCTGGAGCTGATTCTGAAGAACTGGACATGTTATGACATGGGGTTGGTGGTGGTGGTGGTTGCGGTGGGGGTGGGGGGTGGGGGAGTCTTTAGAACTTCAGAAATAACAAGACAGATTCACTTGACTCCGTCCTTCAGATATTTTCCGTAATGTTTGAGAATGTTGGAATTTTATTTTTAACTAAAGGCATTGTGCAATATGAATTTGTTGAATATCTGAGCCTTCTTATGTTGGTTTTTCTCGTTTATTGTTCCGTGGTTTTGATGGGTTATGCCAGTGTTGTTAAGTCGGGAGAATGATTTATATATAATCTGGCAAAGATTAGATTTTGTCCCGCCAGTATTTTTCTTTTTATATGCAAATAATCTTTCGTAGGTTTTTTTGTTCTAGTAGTGTATGTTCTTTTGTCTCCTTGCTTGGTACATTCAGTGTGGTATTGTTTTCACCTACGAAGTAAAAAGAATTGTGAAAAATTTTCAGTCAGGTGACTGACTTTCATGAGATAATTTGTCATTTCCCTTGATGATTTTTTTCTGATCACTCTTTGCTTGTGGCCTTTTGAATTCTTAATCTTGCGCATGTAGTCTTATCGTCGTCGTTATAAAGAAAACGGCATCACTGTTGCCATCCCTTGTGTAGAACAGTTTCCAGTCTCTTTTGTTTTCACAAGGCTCATTTGTCAACGAAACAAAACATCACTCATCGAAAGCCAGTGATGTATATAAATAAATAACTTTTGGGTGAGATTGAATGTTTCATCGGCCGGTTCATTAACGTTTGCTTCAGCGAACATCGATGTAGGTCACCCAATTCCAAAAATTTATTATTATTATTATTATTATTATTATTATTATTATTATTATTATTATTATTATTATTATTATTATTATTAAACAGTTGCCCAAAGTTCATTTATTTCTAGCGCTTCGGTAGTATCCTCTACCATTTACTAAAAGGCGAATTAAGCCAGGGGTACAATTATGTCATATTTTCAATCGCCCAAAATTTCTTTTTCAAGTCCGTTTGCGGGTATAAATATGGTATAAATGGTAGACACTACTATCGAAACTTCAAGGAATAAATGAACTTTGAACAGCTGTTACGTAATTTGCCTACTACTACTTATTATTATTATTTTTTTCTATCTCAGTCATCCTGTTCGACTGGGCGGTATTTATTGTGTGGGGTTCCGGGTTACATCCTGCCTGCTTAGGAGTCCATCACTTTTCTCACTGTGTGCGCTGTTTCTAGTAGCACACTCATCTGCACGAGTCCTGGAGCTACTTCGGCATCTAGTTTTTTCAGGTTCCTTTTCGGGAATTTTGGGATCGTGCCTAGTGTTCCTGTGATTATGGGTACAATTTCCACTGGCATATCCCATGTCATTCTTATTTCTATTTTCAGGTCTTGATACTTATCAGTTTTTTCTCTTTCCTTGTCATCTACTCTGGTGTTCCATGGTATTGCGACATCAGTGAGTGATATTATTATTATTATTATTATTATTATTATTATTATTATTATTATTATTATTACTGAAGGGGTTAAAATGCAATGAACTTCCACAGCAAACGTCCACACAGTGTAATCCTTCATTTGAAGAGGGTCGATTAGTCACAAAAGTGATAGATTTAGGCATATGATTTTAAGAAATTTTAATCGTGTATTATGAGATGCAAAAAGGAAATAGATGAATAAATAAAAAAAAGTGAGGAAAGTGAACTGGGCCCGATCGTACCGACAAACATAGGAATTCAGACCCAAGCCACAGAGTGTTGAGAACACTGATTATTTGATCACCACCCATATAATAATAATAATAATAATAATAATAATAATAATAATAATAATAATAATAATAATAATAATAATAATAATAATAATAATAATAATAATGATACAAAATGTGGCACCAGATGTTTCCCAGGTACCACAAATAGTTGTATTATTGGTGGCATAGATACCTTAGCCTTTCAAATATAAATGAAAGATGTTAAGTGCCCTCAACTGTCCTGCAAACCTATGAATAACGAGGGTGTGGAAATAATTCCCGTGTTATCCACTGTTCACCTGTACGTGGAAATTCGGGAAACAATTCCCTCGTACCCCAACACTTAAAAAAATGGCAAAAACAATTGTACTCGAGAAAATGACCAGTTGTAGGCCATACAAGAAACTTTTTTTTATCTATTCTTTTAGTATTCTTTTAGTAAACCGTTCATACAATTCCCACAGTTGGGTTGTAAGGTTTAGAGGTATGTTGTTATGAAATTAAAATTCCGGCCTTTGTGCAATGTGTAGGTTTGTCCTCCTGCAATTCTATTCTCAAATTGGTACACTGTGTGCAAGTAGAGGTAAGGTGTTACAGGGAGATAAATATTCTTGTTTGCTTATTTCTCTGCTTTTCCGGTGTGTTATTCTCAAATGTCGTCGGATTGAGTCAATTATTATTATTATTATTATTATTATATTATTATTATTATTATTATTATTATTATTATTATTATTATTATTATCATGTACGTAATAGTTATAAAAGATTTTAAAAGGAACACATTTTGGATTTTCTAAAATGCAGTGAAGGACACACACACACACACACACACAAGCATATCATTCACGGACAGAGCACACTCACCAACAGCACGTCTACATTGCGACCTCCACCCTACGCACTCACTCTCACCTCCTGGATGCTTAAATCGGTCCTTTTCAATATCTTCTTTCATGCTGTCTATCGGTCCGTTTGTATCTTTAGAGGGCATCAGTCATTCCAAAGTCCATCCTTCACCCATTTTCTTACCTCACTACTTTGCACCTACATACGTATACATACGCGTACGCAC
The DNA here is from genome assembly GCF_040412425.1 of Macrobrachium rosenbergii. Lineage (NCBI taxonomy): Eukaryota > Metazoa > Arthropoda > Malacostraca > Decapoda > Palaemonidae > Macrobrachium > Macrobrachium rosenbergii. Next base: position 22,016,868 of record NC_089759.1, read on the forward strand.
ACACACACATATATGTATATATATATACATATATATATATATATATATATATATATATTATATATATATATATATGTATATATATATATATATATATATATATATATATATATATATATATATATTTATATACAGTATATATAATTGTTTGTGTTTGTATTTCGAAACGAGAAGAACCACTTGACAAATAAAATACAGAAATGTGAAGTTATGAATAATGCGCATGGATAATGGTGAGCGCATAAGTTAATAAAACGGAGTAGTTGATGGGAATGGATTCGATCAGGATGTGTCACAAAATATCTTAACAGCATGGGATTCATTTCATGATGTAACAGTGAATGATGAAAAATGAAATGGGGGAATTAGGAGGTCATGGAAAAAACCCTACGGTCAAACATGTCCAAAGTTCATTTACACGGCGCTGGAAAAAGGAAATAGTGTTGTAATGAGTTAACCAGCGCATGTTTTCAGTTGAATGAATTACTAAAGATTACATACTTGCCTAGCAGCACCTCAAACACTTTTACTCGGGCTCGTGAATTGTGTCGTGTAATTCCGGGCTGAGTCATACGCGCAGAGGAGCACCTCAGGGGAGATATTACCCCTTCATTGCAATTCTGGTGGCAGCAGGCCCAGCCCGCAAGTGCCTAATAACTAATAGAGAGTTACTGTACATGCCTAGGTTGAGTTGCAGAGCACATCCTCAAAATTAAGTGGGCCGAAGGTAAGGGAAGCGGTTGGGTATGGCGTGTTTCGAAATTATTAGATTTGTTTCACTGGTTTGTTAATTAGTTAGGCAAAGTTAGTAGGTTTTAGTTCATAATCTTAGCATTAATATGTCGAGTGTGACTGAAGAGTAGAATGAAACGGTGGGCGTCGGAAAAATTCGAATCTGCAATTCGACAGCAGCAATTATTTTGAAATTGAAACTTTCAAGTAAAAGATTTTAAGTGACAGAAGCTCTTTGAAAAGGCAGTTGAAGCGCTCTCTTTTTAGGAACGTGGGTCAGTTTCCGAACGGAAATTAGATATGCCCGGAACGTACATGATAAAGTACATTTATGTCACCCGCCCATAAGGCAGTAAAATCCTTATTTGAAAAATCGTGTAAGTAGCAAAATGTTAATTTGAAGCAATTTTATCATTTATTTAATTTCGAGGATCTATAAAAAATACATCCCGTAGGAGGGTAGTGCCATCAGTGCACCTCACGCGGTGTACTGTAGGCATTACTTAAGGTTCTTTGCAGCGTCCCATCTGCCCCGAGCTGCATCCCGTTTCATTCGTTTTACTGTACCTCCGATGATATTCTCTTTCTTCCATCTTACTTTCCACCCTCTCCTGTCAATTGATTCATAGTGCAACTTCGAGGTTTTCCTCCTGTCACACCTTTAAGACGTTTTTGCTATCAATTACCCTTTCAGCGCTGAATGACCTCATAGGTCCAGTGCTTGGCCTTTGGCCCCAATCTTATATTCTTCTCTTATAAGAAACACAGAGAGACCAAAATATACAATAACAGCCAATTGCTTCTTATGAGAGCGAAGGATATCTGACCAACACTGAATGTAGGTTAAGACACCGTTTGAAGTCTACGTCGTTGAACCATCAAGTTAACGCCAATCTGTAGCATTCTTATTCAGCTTTCGTGGTTCCAGAACCCTACTCACATATGTATTTAAAAATTTCTCCTTAAAGGAGAGATTCGATAATACCAATTGGTCCTTGAAATTGTATTATATTCACTTCCTTATTTTGTTTGTTTACTTACGTTCCACCACCACCTCTAGGGATTTTAAGCTCATGAATTATTTTCCCCTGCTTCCGCTTACCGTGATATCAATAATCCTTTCACTTTCAAAAGGAATGCCCATATATATATATATATATATATATATATATATATATATATATATATATATATATATATATATATATATATATATTTGTAAGACGTGAGAAACAATTGTTTTGAATGTGAAAAGACAGGTGTTATAAAAAAATTTTGCTGTGTTCAAAAGTAGGTTTTACTCTTATAATAGGCAAATGTGCAGCTCCTGTTCTCTACCTTCATACATACATTCATACAAACACACACACATATATGTGCGCGTGTGTGTGTGTGAATGTGCGTATGTAGGCAGAGAATGGGCGCTGCACATTTGCCTATTAGAAGAATAAAACGTACTCTTGAGCAAAACACCTTTGTTATAACAACTGTCTTTCCAAATTCAAAACATTTGTTTCTCACGCCTTTGCAATATATACATATTGATTTGTCTGATGTTTCCCTAAAGCATGATGAGAGGCAATCTTATATTTATTCAATAAATATTAGAAAATGATTATTTAAACCATTATTTTAGTGAAGTGTAATATCCGCAACACAGTTGCCACTTTAGAATTTTCGGTTGTCATACAAATAATGCTGAATGTGATTACTATGAATAAATATGAATAATTATGATTACTTTTTAATTTTTTTTTTTGCGCCGAGAAGTATGCTAGCAGTGTCGAAAAGAACATTTTAAATGCTCAGAATACTGAACAGAAAATTGGGAGAAGAAGAGTATTTGGAATGAGAGAAAGAGAGAGACAGAGAGAACATTTTTTTGAGAGTAAAAAGGAGGTAAATATGAGAGAGAGAGAGAGAGAGAGAGAGAGAGAGAGAGAGAGAGAGAGAGAGAGAGAGAAGAACCGTGCATGTGAATGGCATAGGAGCGGGTAGCCATTAGACCGGGAACGGTCGCGAATGATGAGTAAATGAAGAGTTAATGGAACTTGTGTGTCAGTTTTGAGCGAGTCGCACAAGCGGACGTCATAAACTCTCTCTCTCTCTCTCTCTCTCTCCATTCTCTCTCTCTCTTGAGTCTCTCAGTTCCATTCTCTTTCTAAATTGAGTAACTCTCTCTCTCTCTCTCTCTCTCTCTCTCTCTCTCTCTCTCTCTCTCTCTCTCTCAGTTCCATTCTCTTTCTAAATTGAGTAACTTTTGCTCTCTCTCTCTCTCTCTCTCTCTCTCTCTCTCTCTCTCTCTCTCTCTCTCTCTCTCTCTCTCTCTCTCTATAATTCGTTGAGAGTTAGAAAAGTAAGTTTTAGTGTTCAGAAAAAACCCACTCTTTTTACCTGATTGAAAACACAACAGAGGTATTTACCTGCGCCGTTTGGTCCAGGTAGATTAAATTGGGATTTGATTTTATATTGCCCACGAGTAAAATATATCTCTGTATGGGAAACCTATAACGGTGATTCTGAAAAAAAATCATTCAAAATATTAAAAAAAATATACAAAATATTAAAAAATATACAAAAGAATTGGGAGCCGATCGGTTGCAATAAAGCGGAAGAGTCTATTGTTTAATATCTATTGTTTAATATCTACAGTTCTGTTTCTCACGATGTTACACTGAGCGTTAATGAATTATGATAACTGTTGCTTCGTGTAGAGGCCGATGGAAGCGGCAGTCGTGTACACTTAAATAGCTTAGGTCAGTAGTAACCACATTGTGATTATGGTTAAAGGTAAAGGGAAAGGAAGGAAAAATTCACATTATTTATCGTCTTTCAAATTCAGTTTTTGTTTCGCGTTTAATGTTCGTCCAATTTTGAGCAAGTAATAATTGAAAAGGAGACTTATCTTTCATTCACAGAATTTAGCCTTTGTTGTGACTTACATGAAAATAAATTTAACACATGAGCCATCTACGGACCTAGCAAACGAGAACCGAACAATGAATTACCCAGACAGGGCTCACAATTGGCTTCGCTATATTCCTGAGCATATATATATATATATATATATATATATATATATATATATATATATATATATATATATATATATATACATATACATATGTATACATATGTATATAATCATATATGTATGTACAGTACGTATGTGTGTGTATATATATATATATATATATATATATATATATATATATATATATATATATATATATATATATATATGAATGTCTGTTTTTGTTTGTCTTTGTAATATGTTCCATGATATAAATAAACGCATCCATAAATAGATACATATATGAATGTGCATATACATACAGGAGTTATAACAGAATTGAGGACAATCCCCGGAATTAATCCCGAAAAATATTTCATTTAGCAGGGCTGAGATTGGATGAAAAGCAGTTGGAATTAGCATAGTTATATTCATTGTCGTGGTACGCTAATAAATCTGCATAATAGACTGAGCTCTCGCAAAATATGAAAAAAAAATTACATTCATAAAAGTACCATACCTCTGTGCAGTTGTATGCACAAACATTTAGGGAATTTGTTGATTGCAAATGGAATTGATATATATATATATATATATATATATATATATATATATATATATATATATATATATATATATATATATTTAAATTTTCGTTCATACAGACGTTTACTCTTATAACGCAGACATAATATATCCCTCCGTAATGGCTTCAAACCCGCTGTCTCTTTCTTTCTAAGATTTCGCTCTCTCTCTCTCTCTCTCTCTCTCTCTCTCTCTCTCTCTCTCGGGATTTTTACTCCCAAACTAATATGTGTGTGTGTGTGTGTATGTAGGAATATTTATGTATTTCTTGTTTGTATTCATTATTATTTCTAGTTTTCTTGAATCTTCTCATCAGAACTTGGCTTACATGAGTAAGTTCTTGCCTGTCATTGTGCTTGTAAATCACACCACGATACGACCTTCCAAGAGGAAAGATAAACCTCCATTCTCAGTAATTAGCGCACAGAAAGTGTGGCACCTCTGTCCCCCACTGCCGAATATGACACCTGTTTGGATGTTGGATTATACGTGACCTGGTATATCGAAGATCTCCCAATATTTAAGACGCTATGACTCACCTCAGGAAGTAATATGATTAGTATTATATCATGTATATGCTGTGTGGGTCAGTTTTAACAAGAACACTGGAGAAAGGTTTCTCATATAGGAATGTACATTAATGTTCCTCTTCCGAGGAAACTTACTGGAATACGTGCAAACGTTTCTGTTAAGGAAAAAGGCCTGGGAATATATTTAAGTTTTCTCATAAGAGACCACTCTCGGGAACGCACTTTGAGGTTTTTCGTGAGAAGAAGTGGATGAGAATGTTAGCATTTTCCGTGAGAGAAACAGTGGACGATGCATGCACATTTCTGATACGCGAAACCATACTTGTTAATGTTTCGATCAAGAGAAAGCGTATGGGAATGAGCCTTGAGATGTCTCCATTTAGAAAGTGTATGGGGGTGCGGATAAACTTTTCCAGTTCTTGGTGGTTTAGGGAAATGCATGGTAGGGTTCGGGATTGCGTGGATATGTTTGTCTTGAGAGGAAGCATATGATGATACTTTTCGTGAGTGGCAGCTAGGGAAGGACAGGTTAGCTTTTGTCACATATAGAAGCGTATGGGAATACGCATGTTTGTTTCTCATGTAAGGAAGCGTATGGAGAATTGGCTCAGTCCTTTCATAAAATCGAACATTTGCTTGTGCGAAAGCACAGCTCTTCTAATTCTTTCACACAAATACTGTTATTTGCTTGTTCTCACTTTTAACCTTAGCCCGTTACTTTTTCTCTCTCTCTCTCTCTCTCTCTCTCTCTCTCTCTCTCTCTCTATCTCTATATATATATATATATATATATGTATATATATATATTATATTTATATGCATATATATACATAAGTATATAAATAATATATATGCAAATGTATATTTATAATACACATACACACACACACACACACACATATATATATATATATATATATATATATATATATATATATATATATATATATACATCAGCTTCTGGAAAAAAGAATTTTGAATATTCAGAAGAAAAGGGCATATAAATCCTTAGCCCCTGGAAATTGCAAAGAAACTCTCACATACAGTATAAAAGGCATCTGAAGCCTAATTCCATTGAAATGATAAACAAATTCTCTTGAAAAGGATCCAGAGAGAGGAGCTCATTTAACAGCTTCTTGTTAAGGCTTGAAGCTCCCATTCAGTGTAACGCCACGTCCGGAAAACTCCGTAATCTTCTCTCCAGCACCCCTTTCACGACGGGCCTTTTCCGTCATTAAGGAAAGGGTGTCTAGGCTGAGTCTTGGCGTTCATTAGATCAACTCGGCGGATGGTTAATCTCTCTGGAAATATCAATACCAATTACATTTTCACAGAAGCTAATTATTGCCTCTATTTCTCCATTTAGCTCCACTCCGACGTATCGAGACCCCAAGGGTATGAGGCCCGTCAGCGTGCTTGTTGGAATTAGGCCTAACGGCAGCTCTTCGTAAGGGCGGATTCGGCTTCCCCTCGACGCCTCTCCCGTAGGCTAAGCAGAGGATACATAACAATGGCATCTGCAAACTATTTGGTTGAGAGTGATAATCACCCCGGGCGATTATTAACCTGTCTTCATTGAGTGACTCGTACAAAGGCCCACCGCCTCTCTCTCTCTCTCTCTCTCTCTCTCTCTCTCTCTCTCTCTCTCTCTCTCTCTCTCTGTGGTATTCAGGACTAATAGTTCATCGTTGTTGTATATCTGCTTAAATGTCTATCGATCACTATGTTTATGCCCCAAATATTTGGTTCACTTCATGTTATTCTTGTTGGGTGTCTTGAATGATTAAATTCTTGAGCTTTCTTGTTTATCATTTAATTATTATTTTTTTGTCTAAAAGAACTGAGGACTTTGTTTATGAATTTCGCTTTCAGTTGATTGATTTTTATGTATTTGTGAATCTTTCGTGTGTAGGGAGGTGGAATGTAGGGCCCGTTACAGATCTGTATTTTAGAGACAACTGTATACTGACCTAACGGTATTAGGGAGCTTAAATCATATGATGCTTTACTAAAGACGCTCTTACAGTTGGTGTTAGGACGATTATACAGTAAATCATTACAGCATCTTGTTTATAGATAAGGCTTCTAATATAATTAAGTTTCTCATGTTTCGTACAACTTTATATATATATCATCGTGAATAAATTTGAAGCAGTTCGCGCGCTGCACAACAGTACTTGAGCGTTCGTAAGAGAAAATGTGTTAATCACTTGATTTCCACAGAAATGTCACCCTTGATCATCCGTAAACAATATCCGGAAAAATGTTCCCTGAATACCCCCGTAAACCAACACACGTGACAGCTGGTATGAGGTTTTCAAACGCAAGCATATCGGCATTGAGCTCCGTCATAAAGAAACGGAGACTTGTTAACGCCACCCGATGTTGATCTAGCTGGACTAGACGAGGAGGAAGAGGGGTGGCGGGGGGAGGGCTAAAAAATGATTAGGTAACAGCTGTAATTAAGGTGCCCCGATTTCATTACGCGTTTTTCCGTCGACAGATATAACTTCAAAGACCGGTCGTACTTTTAAAGAACCGATTAATTGAATTATGGAATATGCAGCTAAATATTGCGAGTCATTAGATATCGCAAAAACTAGTTGGGGAGCGTCGTTTAAGCAATTATCCCGGCGATGTGAATGGGATGGTTAGCAGCACTCCGTAGGTGTTGGGGGACCCGCGTTCGACGCTCGAACAAAACTCTTGTGTCGTCGTTATTCACGGGTAGTGTTTTTTTTTTTTTCTTGGATAATTACGCGTCATTAATTCTCTGTCGATGCTTATAAACATCAGAGGTATAGCTCCAGTGTTTTTCTTTTTTAATGAGAATCGAATTAAATTACGGTACGTTTGGCAGATAGATTGCGTAAATTCAAAGTGTGGAGAGCTCACTCAAATTCAGGAGGGTATGCGTTCTGAACCATACTTTCTGTGTAATAGTCAGGGTGAATTTGTTATTTATCCAGAGAACAAGAGGAAATATTAATGTCTATAATAGGGAATTGTTGTTATTCGATGTGTTGGAGATTTCAGTTGAGCATCTTCCTGCTGTATGTATGTATGTATGTATGTATGTATGTATGTGTGTATATATATACACATATATATACATATATACACACACAATACATACATACATACATACATACATACATACATATATACATACACCTGGAATGGGCGAAAAGATTATGTATGTTATATAAATTAGTAAAATGCACAGTTAATTAAAGTTTCACTTGTTTACATTATTATGGAATTTGCACTATTATATATATGTGTGTGTGTGTGTACGTCTGTATAAATGCTTAAATAGAGCTTTTGTTTAAACAGTCATTCTTTTAAATTGAGCGCACATGATTAACTCCTAAGGAAAAATACAGCGTAATATATCATGTAAACTGATTATATCTTAAGGAATGAAATTAGATTAGATGCGCGAAGGCGACTGATTCGCGTGAGGAATTTGATGGTTGCAGAATCAGAGATAAAAGGATAGCTTGTCGTACTTAATAGGTTTTTGTAAAGCGAATACGACGGATGTCCAGGATATATTTTATATATATATATATATATATATATATATATATATATATATATATATATATATATATATATACATATATATACTTACATAATATATATTTATCCATATATATATATATATATACATACATACATACATACATACATACATATATATTCATACATATATATAAAAAGTCCTTACGTGAAAATATAAGGAGGAGGTACCAAGAATTTCAACTTCTATTCGAAAGTCATCTTCAGGGTACTGAAATGAAGATGACTTTGGAATAAAAGTTGAAATTCTTGGTACCTCCTTTTATTTTCACGTGAGCACTTATTATATACAATACTTCATCCACGGGACCATTGTGGAAATACAAGATGCATACACATATATATATATATATATATACATATACATATACTGTATATCTATATATATACACATATATAAATACATACATACATACATACATACATATTTATATATATGCATATATATTTATATACAGTATATACACTATATATGTATATATATATAGAGAGAGAGATACATAGATAGAAAATGATTGAAAAGGTTCATTGAAAATGGACAGGATTTCAGACGAGTGAATATTTCTATATTTGCGGGGGGGGGGGGGGACGCAGAGTCCGACCGGTGACATACTGTAGAACTAGAAGCAATTTAATTCTTACTCCTACGAAACTGGAGATCAGTCGGCGTGATGTGACTGTCCACATAAAGCGAATTACCCTTTTAGCCCGAACCGTCGGAATTATTCATGCTCATTCAATGTTACTGGCCTTGCGTGGTATGAATCACAGTCTGCAAATGGGATTGTGGAAATGGCATTTTTACCCCCGTGAAGCGTCGTTTCATCATTTCCCATAAAAATTATTCTTTTTCAGTCCTGTATAGAAATGACCACAAATTCAGGTTTTTAAAAGGGATTCCTTTTTTTTCATAAGTTATGATCAGTTTAGCATTATCTCAGTTCTTGGATCTCTGTTATGGAAACTGGAGAACATCTTTGATAATATTCACATAATTGTTCATTGTCGCGCTTTTCAGTATGTCTAGGATTGCTTGCTCAGTTACTTTGTTTCCGTTGCGCAACATTATATCTAGCCCCAGTATTTTCCCTTTCTTTTATTAAAAATTTTTCCCAGTCTGGACTATTGACTTCTGTAGTAAAATAAACTGCGTTTTGGTATGTTGTTCGACGTGTTGTTGATGAGGCTTCTGTTTAGAAGTATGAAGGATCTATTTGTGTGGATGTTTTCTGCACAGTTGTTTCATTAGAGATTAGGCGTTTAGATGATAAATGTTGCATTAACAGTTCTGTCAGTTTTTCTCTGGAGAACTGGATTAATTCAGGAATATATATACATATCTGTATACACCCTCACATTTTTATGTTATATATATATATATATATATATATATATATATATATATATATATAAATGTGTGTGTGTGTAATTGTAATAGACACAGTGCCCTCTTAACTTTGAGAAGTTAAGAGGGCATTGTGGCTATTACAATTACCTATGTATCTGGTAAAAGAGACAAGTAGATTCTACTTATATATGTATATATATATATATATATATATATATATATATATATATATATATATATATATATATATATATATATATATATATGCATATATAATATATATATATAGTGTGTGTATGTGTGTGTATTTATATATACATATATGTGTGTGTGTATATATATAGTTCAAAAGCTTGTGCCACTTGCTAGACTCGCTCCTGTCATCTTTCCGTCATTAAAACTCCGCGCTCCCCATCTATTCTATTTATATCGTAAACTCGAGAGCTATTTCATTTTGGCAATTTAATTTCTTCAATTACCCTCCGGAATGGCTTGAGTGGGGTGTTAAGCCCATTTGTCTTCCGGTTTTTTCTCTTTGTTTATTTGGATATTTATTTGACGTTGTTATGAAAAGATTTGTACCTAATTTACTTTGAGGAGAGCGATAGCCATGGAAATGCTTCTCTCTCTTTTTCTTTTCCATGTGCGTGGAGGATTGGGTAAACAGACAAACATGAGAGAGAGAGAGAGAGAAAGTGAGAGAGTTTTTTATAGTGCTTTTCATTCACAGAGGTCGACCTTCCTTCTGTTGAACCTCTTTACAAAAAGAAAAAAAAAATATGAGAAGAAAAAGAAGAAATCTTCGGTAGGGGAATGGTTCGTCTGATCCTTTTTCACTCCGACGGACTTCATAAGCTCTCTCTCTCTCTCTCTCTCTCTCTCTCTCTCTCTCTCTCTCTCTCTCTCTCTCTCTCTCTCTCTCTCACAGTGATATTTGTCCCATGACTTAGCAAATCAGCGTGTAAATATTGAACTTGGATTAGGTAGATAAAGTGTTAGAAAGATATTATGGCTTTGGATGAAAATTAAATCTACAACTTCAGGCAAAACAACAAACGGATTTGTCAAAATATTTTTTAAAAATTGTTAGACTGATTAACAGGCAGTCGTACTCGTATACTGCACATGTAGAGGGTATAACGGACATATGTGAACAAAGAGTTTATTGGTTTAGATTTCGACCGCACTCCGTTAGCTTTGCTGGTCCCACTGTGACACAATGCCGCTTGCAACAGACCCTTAGGCTCTGTTCCAAGATTCATTATGTATTTTTAGTTTTCTGTAAAAGAAAACTATTGTGCTGACTTTGTCTGTCCGTCCGCACTTTATTTTGTCCGCACATTTTTCTGTCCGCCTTCAGAACTTAAAAACTGCTGAGGATAGAGGGCTGCAAATTGGTAAGTTTATCATCCACCCTCCAATCATCAAACTTACCAAATTACAGCCCTTTAGCCTCGGTAGGTTTTTTTATTTTATTTAAGGTTAAAGTTAGCCATAATCGTGCTCCTGGTAACAATATAGGATAAGCCACCACCGAGCCGCAGTTAAAGTTTCATGGGCCGCGGCTCGTACAGCATTATACCGAGACCACCGAAAGATAGATTTATTTTCGGTGGTCTTGATTATACGCTATACAGAAAACTCGATTGCGCCGAAGAAACTTCGACGCATTTTTTATTTGTTTAATATGGAAGTGGATTCTACGCCCAACTCTCCTCTTGAATTCAGTTTTTGGGACCGGTGTGACACAGGCGCTCGTTGACGTTTTTGCTTGTTTGTTTTCATGCGTCTGTCCGTCAGATATCTCCAAAGGTAGTTGGCTGATTCATATGGAATATTGTGGGTAATTGGACCATGGGCAAAGGGAGGGTAAACAAGATTTCGAGATAGATACAAATAGCGGTTTCAATCTATTTCCCAGTCATATCTTTCTTTTATTCCTCTTTTAATACTCCCGCTCAATAATTTCCAGCTGTTGAGTGAGCGAAAATATCGTTTTAGCCGAATATCCCTAGATATACTTTTATATCTCTGGGTCTTTTCAGTTTTGACAAAAAAAATTTTAATGTTCATTGGAAAAATCGAAAAAAAAAAGTATTTTATTTACGTCGTGTTTAAAATGTTTGTCGTTTTCATATTTTAAATGTGTAAAAAAACTATTTTTGCTCGAATGAAAGGTATTCTATCAAACATTTTTCCATTGAAAGCCTTCCTCAAATATTCCCATTCCATTAATTTACGTTTTCGCCGAATAAAAGAAAATGTTATTTTTACCCGTCTATCGTTTTTATTTTATACTTTTTGGAAGGTTAACTATATTGCATTTCGCCTATTAATATGGATGAAAGGTTCTGACAGAGTTTTTGACACTAAAAGTTAAATCTGATTTTGTTTTCATCCTGGAGCTGTAATAACATTTACATAAACGAGGAGGAAATAGAAAGAGAGAGAGAGCGAGAGAGAGAGAGTTTGGGGGGGGGAGGGGGGGGCGGTGGACGAACAAAAGAAAAGGGTCAAGCCTAGATGACTATACATTGCAGTAGAGACGAACAGTGAAATGTAAACAAAAGAAGTTTAATCCTAGAGAACTACAAAAGTGCAGGAGAGAAAGAAAAGTGAAAAGACAAGAACGCTAATCTCATATTATTTACCTCGAGAGATATATTGACCATAAGTGATGCTGGAGAAAGGAAAGGCGTTGAATTTAGAAGATTATTTATAGCGTTGAAAAAAATGAAGGAGGAAGTAGACGATCTACTGCAGTGCAAGGTGAATCATTCATACAGGATGACAGCCAATGTTATTGAATGGTAACAACCGTTGCCAGATTTAGTTAATAGCTGGTTTAGGTGCATTTCCTCTCCGAACGTTTGACAAGCAGTTTGGCTATATCGACTCGATTTTGTAAATTTGCCTGAAATGAAAAAAATGCATGTATATATACAAGTATATATGTGTATATATATATATATGTATATATACATACATATACATAAATATATATACTCATGTAGTTATATATATATAAATAGGTTAATAAAACTCTCTCTCTCTCTTTCTTTCCAAGTGTGTATATATATATATATATATATATATATATATATATATATATATATATATATATATATATATATATATATGTGTGTGTGTGTGTGTGTGTGTGTGTGTGTAGCCTATACTTGGAAAGAGAGATAGAGAGAGAAATATGAAAAATGTTTACACTTCATATTTCTTGGAAAATTTTCCCCCTCTAATGAAAATAGCTTGCAAGATCACAGAGACATTTCACTTGCCATGTCTCTCTGTCGGGGGAAAATGTTCTTCTCACAGGAGAAGTCTTAAAAGATGGTAACCATCTCTTTTCGACTTATGCCTCCTTCAGCTTCGCAATTCTTCTTCTTCTTCTTCTTCTTCTTCTTCTTCCTGGGGTCAAAAGTCCTTGTTGCTGTGTTGCCAGCTTACTTCTCAGGAATCATCATAATCAGTCTTTTAAAAAGTTCAAGGCGAAAATCACTTCCAAGTCGCTGTGGAATCTGATAACGGAGCAAAAGGTGTTTCTTCGCCTCGTAACGACAAAGGCCAGATAAGCTTCTGCTCCCCCATGAAAGGTGTTATTGTCATTTCTTCTTCCGTGACTGTTATTACTGCTTTTCCTCCATGACTGTTATTACTGTTATATCTTTCGGTGGAATTTTCCTCGCTTTCCCCTTATCTCTCTGACGAGGCCCCTGTAACCTTTTATTGAAGTAATTGGTGGCAAACAGCTCTTTGTAAATGTCTGAGGGGAATCGCTTCAAAAAAGAGTAATGTAAATTACATAGCCTCTGATGAAGCAACTTTTTTGTAGCTGTGAGGAAGGAACTCTGAGGACGAAGCCTCGTGAAGTCTGTCCTAGGAAGCAAGTCAGCTGAAGGACTCGTACGTAGATAGTGATTACAAAGCACATCGGAGAAGGAGTTTTGAGGCAGTAACTCGGGGGTGAGGTGACCATAGCAAGCAGATCTTATTAAGTAGCTGTAAATGTTTAAGTTTTCCCGAGAAGCCTCTGAGATGGCAGCGAACCACCGAAAGATCTGTAAGGGATGAAAATATTTATGCCTAAACTTTTGGTGAAATTCTTCTTCTTCTTCCCTCTTGTTTGTTTCCCTTGGGTGTAGGAGATGGCCTGGTGGAATAAAATGGCCGTTTCGTAAAGTAAGGTCTCTTTTAAAACTTAAAAAGTTCATAGGAGTTTTGGAACTCTTTCAAGTATTTCTTCCTGTTTTGGAAAATACGGCCAGATCTAAACATTGGAAGTTTGTATATAGCTGTTAAGGGAGCTCTGTTTGTCTGTGGGCTTAAAGTGTATGTGGACGGCTTTGTGGATCGAGTGTCTAGTTTACAGATGATTTTTTTTATTAATGATTGAACGAAATTCCTTAGGGAGGGGAGTATCGTCAGTGCACCTCGTGCGACGCACTGTAGGCATTACTTAAGGTTCTTTGCAGCGTCTCCTCGGTCCCTAGCTGCAACTCCTTTCATTCTTTTACTGTACCTCCGTTCATATTCTCGTTCTTCCATCTTACTTTCCACCCTCTCCTAACGATTGTTTCATAGTGCAGCTGGAGGTTTTCCTCTTCCCATTGCACCTCAGGTTCCCTTTCAGTGCTGAATGGCCTTATACTCGTATATCCCAGCGCTTGGTCTTTGGCCAAAATTCTGTATTCTATTAGAAAGGCGAGAAACAATCTGTGGATTTGAAATGGTGTTCATTTATACAAGACGAAATTAGTTGACTCTGGAGAAATTATTGTCGTAGAGGTCCAGTTTTACATTGTTTGCAGCATGGCATTCGCCTAAAAAGTTTATTTTCAGAATACTCTTCTTTTTCATGCGTAACCTTGCATTCGTACTGTATATGACATTCATATATGATGCAAAACGGAAAATGTTATTTTTTTCGGTTTTAACAGAAAAATTATAGCCAAATAGGATTTCAATGAAAAATTTTATTTTTTTTTGCGTAAAAAAAAGCACGATCAAATAAAATTGTAATCATATCATAGTGATTACAATCATAGCAATCCTAAGCCTTTGAAACATGAGTGGAATAGCATCTTTGTGAGTCAGAGAGTCCATAACTCTTTAGGACCTTGAATCTACAAAAATCTAGGCTCTGAACTTGGGTAGCATCAGCTTATCTCAAGTCTCAAGGCTCCCCACTCATTCTCCCTTTGAAATCTCTCTTCATGGTTGGAATGCAGACATATTATTTATCATAAGAACGTCACAAAGACGGTTTTCTATCCTCACGTCAAACATCACCTGTTAGCTGAAAGTGATGCAAAGTCTCAGACTGCTCTATGTTAAGTATGCAAGCATAGTTCATTTTCTTTCTGTGGAGGTCCACGGCTAAGAATGAAAATTCATTCCGCAGGGGACGATAGACCCGTCTTTCGAAGGATAGAAGAGTGTAAAAAGGTGGGACCACGAAAGCAGGAGGAAAAATCCAAATTTTCTTCTGTTGACATTCTGTGAACGCCAGATTACTTGTATTTTGTCTTTATTAGTTCTGTATATCACAGGGAAGTATTTGTTTGATAACTTCAGCGCTTTCTTTTTAGCTGATTCCTTTCGAACACATTTTTATTGCTAAAGGGCTACTCAGGAAAATATTTTTTAAACCGTTAGGTTTTTTTCTGTCAAAATTTTCAGACATTATAGAAATCAGCTCCTTTATCATGGACATGGTACCCGCTTGTATAAATTTTATGGCTCCATTTTTTACTTATCGGAGGACGCTAAATTTCTGTATACACACACACACATATATATGTATATTATATACATGCATATTAATTATCACATTTATATGTATACACATAGTGACATACATATATACATATATATATGTATATATATATATATATATATATATATATATATATATATATATACATATATATACACATATATATACACATATATATATATATATATATATATATATATATATATATATATATATATATATATATATATATATTAAATGAGGTCGTGTTTTTATACCCGTGTAGGGTTTTGACACGCATTGATAGTCTTATTTCCGAATGAAAATAAACGAGATCTCGAGTATGTATTTCGCCACTCCTGTCCCTAAAAAAGTAAATGGAAAAATCCCTTACCGGAAGTATTGCTTCTCATGCAATGCTGCCTCTTTTGCTGTAACAATTTATATACCAGATTGCCAATTTTCTCTGTAAGTCAACAGTGACGAAAGGCTAATAAATTGTGAGAAATTCGTTCGGGGATATTACATACCTTGAGGCAGAATGATTGGGAGAACTGCATTCTTGACAACAGGCAGTTAAATAGTTGGAGTATCTGGAATAATATTGAAAAAAAAATAGAAAAGTGGCAACAACAGAAAATAGGAAGTAAGTAGTTGATGAACTGGAAAGGCACCAACAAAAAGGAGCCAAAACAAGATCCCAAATTAGGAAGAATAAATCGATTAAGGTTTCAGCAAATCCATCAGAATTCATTTGAGAGTCATGAATGCTCAGCAAAACAATCGAGTGAGGATTGCAGAATGAAAATTTGTCAGCTTCGGGCCCTAGCTGCAACCCCTTCCATTCATTTTACTATAACTCCGTTTATGTTCTCTTCCATCTTACTTTTCACCCTCTCTTAACAGTTGTTCCATAGTGCAACTGCGAGGTTTCCCTCCCGTTACACCTTTAAACCTTCTTTTCTCTCTATTTCCCTTTCTTCACTGAGTGACCTCATGGCCTAAATTTCATATTCCAGTCCCATTTTCAAAAATTTGTCCGAGACTGAAAAAAATGCTCTTTGTGAGGTGTATAGTTTCAAGGAAACAACCACGAAAGCATTTTGCGATGCCAGTTGCAAGCTTTTATCAAGAAAGCATTTCGCGTGATGCACGATGTTAGTCGAAACTATCAAGAATCTATTTCGTGATAATGTCTGTGCATCTATCAAGAACGCACCTTGTGAGATGCTAGTGTATCTATCGAGAAGACGTTTAGTATGACGTAAATTATTGTAAAGAGGGTTCTACTAGACATTTTGCGAGAGGAATGCGGTCGGGGAAATTATCTGGAGCGCATTTCGCGACAGTTTTAATTTTGAGCCAGCCTGTCAAGAACACATTTTTCGTGACATGAATTGTCAGGCAAACTATGAAGAATATACGTATGATGCGAGATGTGAATTCTAAAGGAATACATCAAAAATACATTTTGAGTGAACAGTATCGGCAGTAAACTATCAAGAATGTATTCTGTGAGACTTGAATTGTAAGGGGATCTATCAAGAATGTATTTTGCATTACGTAAACTGTACGAACTTCCCAAGACTGTAATTTGCGTAAAGTGAAATACTGATTGTAATGAGACTTATTATGAAAGCATTTTGCGTGAGTTAAACTTTCGGGAACGCCTAAATTATCCGTAAAAGTATCACAGAAACCATTTCACCAACCAAATTGTTAAGAAAAGCATCAAGAAAGCAGAAGCAAGATGTTTCCTTCCCCTTCCTGTCGGGGCATTCAACTCTGACAGGACATTCTCAGAGAGACACACGGAGCACCTTTGTGATAGAGCTGTACTAAGGCATCTTGGTTCATCGTCCTACCTAGTTTTTATCTCTGTCCCGTTTCTTCCGGACGATTTCTCCCTTTGACGAAGGCTCCCTCTCACACTTTTCAGTGGACCTCCGCGTCAAACTAATTCCTTTTCCTTGCCTCGCCGTTACCCAACAGCAGCGGTCCCGGTCTCGGTCTCGCGTCTTTCACAGATGGAGAGAAACGAAAACAAAAGAGCCCCATTCAGAGCGCCTTGTTCATCTGTGACAAGGCCTTTTAAATCACGTTCCTAGAAAAGCTATTGATGGGGAAGACAGAGAGAGAGAGAGAGAGAGAGAGAGAGAGAGAGAGAGAGAGAGAGAGAGAGAGAAATAGTTAGGTAAGTATAGAGATGGAAAGATGGATTAGACCAAGCTTATGATTAACAATTTTAGAGGTTCTTCCCAAAGAACTATATTTGTCGTGCGTAATGCGCCTTTACTCTCACTTGCTGTATTCAGCCAACAGCTCCGTCCCCCTGACGTCCCGGAACATGACCGTGGTAGATGGAAACCAATTATTATTATTATTATTATTGTTCAGAAGATGAACCCTATTCATATGGAACTAGCCCACAGGGGCCATTGATTTGAAATTCCAGTTTCCAGAGAATATGGTGTTTATCTGGAAGGAGTGAGAGATGATAATAGGAAATACAGAAAGAAGAGATCAATTATTAGCAAAGAAAAACAATAAATTAAGAAATTAATAAATAATTTTAAAATACAAAGAGAATTGCTTGTGGGTAGTAAGCTTTGCACCTTCGCTTAAACTTTTGAGGTTCCTATTGCAGAACATCCTCAGGGAGACTGTTCCTCAGTCTAACGGTGTGAGGAATAAATGACCCCTGGAACTGAGAAGTTCGGCAGTGAGACACATTTACTGCATAGTGGTGTTTCTTTTCAGCAAATCTGGTCTCTCTGGCCAGGAAAAGAGGATCAGGGATCAGCTGTGAATGTGATGGATCTCTAGGTATTCTGTGAAGTGATTGTACACTAAGAATTATGATTTAAAGTTAATAGATACTGTAGATAGATAGTGTTCTTAAAACACACATCTGCCTTAAGAAGGCCACTACTATATAGCCTGTATGCAATCAGTGGTATTTCATATTTTAGTCTAAACTCTCAAACCATTGTATTGGTATTTGTGTATACTATTGTATATATATTTTCGTATATAATCCCATACCAGAACGCTTTAGGGTAGTTTTATGTCTGGAGTAGTGTGTCTATGCGATCCAGTTCCTTCCAGCCTTTCTTTGGTAAAAGTTTCTCTAAATCGTAACTTTTGATGTCCACGAGGCATGGCTTTCCTGTTTAGAAAGTAACTACCTTTTAGATCCAGCCCTTTTGCCATCAGTTTGACCCTGAACTGAGGGCTAAAGAAAAATCTTTTCCGTCTATATTTTTGGTTAACTTTTTCACAGCCCAAGTTGTAAGTTATAAATAGACTCCAATTAACCAAATTTGGTACGCGTATTTACCTCGGGCGGAACTATCACCGGGTGGGATGTTGACTTCGGGTTTGGGCAGTCAGGATATAGATTTTTTTTTTTTTTTTTTTTTGAGAAGTTAAGGTTAGCGACAACATTTGTGACGTTTACGGTTGTACTTCTTGATTTTTTTTTATTGTTAGATAAATGTTGTCAAAGTGGGAGCCTTTACACGTACGCAAATTAACCAACATTAGCCTAATATATGTTGAATGTTTCTGGAACACCTGCAGTTATCCTTGTGTGTGCGTATATGTATATATATATATATATATGTGTGTGTGTGTATGTGTGTGTGTATTTTTATATATATATATATATATATATATATATATATATATATATATATATATATATATATATATATATATATATATATATATATGTATAGCCATATGTGAATGTATGCTCTTACTTGGGAAAAAAGTTTATGGCTATATAAAGACCACTGTCATTTGATCTGCTGTTTACAGTATCAAACTTCGGTTGAGAAAGTACAAAGCTCTATTTAATAAGCATCCATGATGAGGACTCGAGTTTTAAAGTTAATCTGGGTACTCTGCTTGTAGTTTGTTATTTATGTTCTGTAAGTGTCATATGAAGTGATTGGTACATGTATTAGACAGTAGTGTGGTCTGTATTGCTTTCTGTTTGTTTTACAGCTGATTTCTATAGTCAGAGTATAGCTTTAGCTAAAGCACTAAGTGTTCTCGTCACCAATACGTAAACACATTGCTACTTTGATTTGTAGACAAATGAGTCCCAAGAGATATACAACAAAGTCATTAATAAAATTCCTTATGGGTTCCTCCCACTTATTATAGTTGACCAGTCCAGTACCTAAGACAAGTGACCAAAGCTCTAATGCAGTCCCTCCCGCTCTCATTTCAGTAAGAGAGATTTCGATCGAGTTAGGTGTAATAGTATTAATTTTAATGTCCTTTCTGATGGATAATAAAAGAGTAGTTAATTGGCCTCCCATACCTTCGATTTATGTGTTCGTCAGATACTGATATATTTAATCAGTGGTTGTAGTTTAGAGTTGTATCCTACCCGGCTCCTGTGTTGTTTTCTGACAACTCTTCTGTTGTTGATTTGCATGTTATTTGTAGATTTTTTAAATTTGCATCTGAATAGTACTCATATATTCGGTGATTTTTCTTTATAACATGCGCATCAAATTAATGGTCGTTTTTGGCCTGCTGCATATTGTGACTGCGTGCTTTTGTTAAATGTAAATAATAATAATAATAATAATAATAATAATAATAATAATAATAATAATAATAATATCTCAGGAGGCAGTTGTGATAGTTGCTACAATCCAGCAAGAATGACAGTAATTACAAGATTTCATTACAAATATATATAGTGATAATGGCTAAATAGAAACCGTAATAAATGAAGATAATTATCAGTTCCATAAATTATGCATATTAACAATATCAAAATTCCTTCCTTAAGTTAATATTATTTCATTAAGAACAGTTACCGATAATTGATAAAGTCATTGAGGAATGGGAAGCCATAATTATTCAATTCAAATTAGAATTAGAAAATAAAATTGTTGAATTTTATTAGGACTGGATGACGATAATTGCCAAGTTGCGTTAGGAATCAATAGTGATAACTGTTTTTGCCCTTTGGGAAGAAACAACAATATTTGCCAGATACCGTCGGCATAATCACCAATAATTGCCAAATTCCATATAACAGATAGCAATAATTAGTTATTAGATAATAGTGATGTACCAAGTTCTGGTAGGAATGGATAGTGATAATTGCCATGTTCAGTGAGGAATATATAGTGATAATTGCCATGTTCAGTGAGGAATAAATACTGATAATTGCCATATTCAGTGAGGAATATATAGTGACAATTGCCATATTCAGTTAGGAATAATAGTGATAATTGCCACATTCATTGAGGAGTAAATATTGATAGTTGCCATTTTCAGTGAGGAATAAATATTGATAATTGCCATGTTCAGTGAGGAATAAATAGTGATAATTGTCATGTTCAGTGAGGAATAAATAGTGATAAATGCCGTGTTCAGAAAGGTATAAATAGTGATAATTTCCATGTTCAGTAAGGAATAAATAGTGATAATTGACTAAACCCTTTAGCAATCAACAGCGATAGCTGCCAAGCCGTGGGAGAACAGATGACGTTAACGCCTGAGTTCCTCCGGAGTCAAAGCGAGATAATTGTCAGATTCCAACAGGAATAAGCAGCGCTGCACTTGGTTGCCCAACAGGAACAACTGGGAGCCCCTAATTCCAGTTGCGTAATGGTCCCAGATGTTCCCCCGCACGCGAGAAGATTGTTTCCGAAGTGGGAAAAAAGTTTTTTTTTTTCCCTCCAGTTGTTGGACAGTGTTGTTGTAGACTGACCTCGCTTCACATTGTTTTCCGCTGCGACTTTTTCTTTATTCCTCCGCGTTACCTAACGCTGCCATATGCTCCAATTGGAGAGAGAGAGAGGGGTGTTAAACGAATAGTTTTCCTTCGGACGACAAAATGAAAAATATTAAGAAATGACGTGATACAGCATGATGAAAAGAAAAGAAAAGGAAGTTCATCGGATACACGATTTGGTTTCGAGTTCTTTGGAGTTTAATCGTAGGTAAATAAATGCTCTCTCTCTCTCTCTCTCTCTCTCTCTCTCTCTCTCTCTCTCTCTCTCTCTCTCTCAGTATTTCCTGTCTTTTATCTGTGAGATGGTAATACGCAAATGTCCTCTCTCTCTCTCTCTCTCTCTCTCTCTCTCTCTCTCTCTCTCTCTCTCTCTAGTTTCCTGTCTCTTATCTGTGAGATGGTAATACGCAAATGTCTCTCTCTCTCTCTCTCTCTCTCTCTCTCTCTCTCTCTCTCTCTCTCTCTCTCTTAGTAATTCCTGTCTCTTATCTGTGAGATGGTAATACGCAAATGTCCTCTCTCTCTCTCTCTCTCTCTCTCTCTCAACACAGTATTTCTTGTCTCCCATCTGAGAGATGGTAATACGTAAATTCTCTCTCTCTCTCTCTCTCTCTCTCTCTCTCTCTCTCTCTCTCTCTCTCTCTCTCTCAACACAGTATTTCCTGTTTCTCATCTGAGAGATGGTAATACGTAAATACTCTTTCTCTCTCTCTCACACACACACACACATACACACACACAGCATTCCTGTCCCTCTGAGAGATGGTAATCGGTAAATAATCCTCTCTCTCTCTCTCTCTCTCTCTCTCTCTCTCTCTCTCTCTCTCTCTCTCATAACAAAGAACTACGCCCCCAGAGCATCTAAAGTTAGGTCTTTTGATGAATGAGAAACCTGCTGAACACTACATCAAAACAAACTGAAAATAGACAACTGAACGAGCTTGTAGTTTAGAAGGTCTTTAGGCGGATGCGATCATGCTACCTAGAACGGTATCACGCACTCATAGCAAAACGGTGTTTAAAAACGAGGAAGTCCTTCCTCCGTAATAAAATCATATTCAGGACCAAGGCCGTGATGCAATAAGAAAAGGCCCAAGATTGCGTTACTTTGCAATCTGTCTAAATTCACTTTCTCTCTTCCTGGATATATTGGCAGGTGGCGATGGCAGGATGATCCATCCGAATTGGGTCAACAAGGCAGGGCTCTGGAACCTTCCGGTTAGGGCTCGGAAATAAAACCTAGCTGGAAGGGGAAGGAGAAGGAGAGTCGAGTTTAAATGTTCAAAGTTCGATAGAGAGAGAGAGAGATAGAGATGAAGACGAACTTGCGAGGAATAAACTAGACCCAGTTGCCAGTCGTCTAGAGCTTTAGAGAGGGAGAGAGAGAGAGAGAGAGATGAAGACGAACTTGCAAGGAATAAACTAGACCCAGTTGCCAGTCGTCTAGAGCTTTAGAGAGGGAGAGAGAGAGAGATGAAGACGAACTTGCAAGGAATAAACTAGACCCAGTTGCCAGTCGTCTAGAGCTTTCGAGAGAGAGAGAGAGAGAGCTCTGATGACGAACTTGCGATGAATAAACTAGACCCGGTTGCCAGTCTTTTAGAGCTTTAGAGAGAGAGAGGTGGGTGAAGACGAACTTGCGAGGAATAAACTAGACCCGGTTGCCAGTCCTCTAGAGCTTTATTGAGCAGAATGTGATTGGGTCTTGCAAAACGACGAAAGTTCGCCCTCCGCCCTCTGTTTTTTCGTTCTGGAGATATATATCCTCTCCGACTGTCGTTGGTGATCTAAGATACCTGCAATGAAGCGAAGACGAACTGTAGTCGTCCTGAAATTTTAGGCAGAGCGCTGGGCTGAAAAATTACATTATTGATACAGCGAGTTGTACCTTGCGTTGCTCCAAAAGTTGGTTGATTATATCCAGTGTGGTTTCTTCCACCACGGTATCTTATGACATTGCCAACGAGGTTCATAGTCCATCTTGAACTTATCAAAACGGTTCTAACTGTTTAGAGTGTAGAAGACAGGTACCTATTTTGAGTGACTCTTTGACTGGTTTGTATTTCATAAAAAGAATCACTGACTTGATATCATATTGTCCTTTTTCCGTTCACTTTATGATAAAAACATTGTAAATGTATGGGTCCTTTCCAGGAATGTGGCATTTTTAAAGTAAATTTATTCGCTCATATGAATGCAGGCACACATACTGTAAATCCCTTGCATTTCCTGTGTATACATATAACCGTCTATTTACATATGGTTATCCTGTAAATTGGTTGTTTTTTTCGTTTGTTAAAGCGTCCCGATATAGAAACACAAAGAAATTATAATAACGTATCAGTATTTAGCCGTAGGGAATGCTTTTAAGAAACAAAGTAACAACAGAGGAAAAAGTTCTTATTTACGCGATTACAAAGCAGTAAGGAAGCTTGCTAGCTCATTCTAACCATCATAGAACCAAGAGGGTTTAATCCTCAGACACCTTGCAGGCCTATCTCGCTCGAAGCATACCCAACAAAGCCATAATGCCCTGTTTCGATAAGGGCGCTTCCATGTTCTACTTCACTTTTCAACTGCAGCGTGTCTCGTTTTACTCGATTTTTGACATAATTTTTTAAACAGTGACTTCTGTGATTGGTCTTCCTTACCGCCTGTCAGTTAATTCCTAAATATGAACTATTGAACATTTGCCTAAGCCCGTTCCTCCAAATAAATAAATACATAGATAAATTAATAAAAAAAAATGGATAGTGACCGCTTCTCCAGTTTTCTGCACTGCCTTTCTCGTTGCTTCAAGTGTACCATTTGTTCAAGTATACAAAACGTTATTGACTCTCTTAAAAGACCTTAATCCACAGGTCTCCACAGTATGGCTCTGTCAGGGTCTCGTCTCATATTTTGGCTATCTTTTTAGTAGAACTTGAAGCAGTTGGGGGAATATTAAGGCGCTTGCATGCCTGTTTCGTCAGAGTTGAGAGTAAAAAGTTGGTAGATTGAGGTTAATATGCTGTGGTCAGCATAGTTAGACTTCCTGGCAACATACAGTTCTGTATCACTTGCACTGAAAATCATCAGAATTGACGCGAGTTCAAGATAAACATCGTCATTGGAACTCTTTAATGTTCTTGAAGCTTAAAAAATTATATGACTTTAAAGAGAAATGATTAATCATATTACACAAATTAGTTTATAATGTTCTCCGTTTAATAAATTAACAAATTACAATACTGAGTCTCTTTGATTGGCTCTGCAGAGTTTTGTTTATAAAACCCTTTGTATCTTTTTTATTTCGTTTCCTTCTTTGATAACTAAACGATGGTTAGAAAATATTGACAAGCTTCAATTGAAACATCAAAACACACGCGGAAAGAGATCGATCTTCGATAAAAGAAAGGAAAGACTGATACACTGATTTTGTTTCTCAAGGTTAAAAACCATGCACACGGTAGTCACTCAAATATCGGGGGCATAATGTTTCCGTTACACTTGGATTTGACCCACCCCCTTCCCGGGACAGTACGAAAGATTAAGGAAAGAACTAAAAGTCAGGAAAATACTGAAAGATTGATCGTTTTATTCTTTAAAAAACCGTTGATAGACTGGACACTCGTTTCTTAGGCAAATATTAAAAGAAGTATCCGATTTCGTTCACTGAAACAAAACAAATTCTGAACATTCGTCTTCCTGAAGAAATAATCGAAAGATTTGGCTTTCATTTTGTATAGAAGCCATTCAGGTACTAAGACTTCATTTTCAGTATAAGAAAATCTAAGCGATAGATTCCCAGAGAATTAATTAACACGATGGACGTTCGTTTCTTGGGAGAAGCTCAGAAAAACTAATAATTCTTTCATCTTTTCTTTTGGTACTGAAGACTGAATTGCAACATAGCCATGCTAAATGCGTCATCACCTTCTAACTGTGAACCTTTAAGTCATTCGCTCTACATTCGTGTGCGGTGGGAGTGTTTCATTATATATAGTTTTTTATTATGCTATCTTTCTTTTTAATATAACCAGTATTCTGGAAGAGATTGTTAGGCTTATGTGCTGATATTGAGAATGTGGTTTATTTGTTAATGTTTACTTACTGCCAACAAGCCGTTTCACCCAGAAGTGAGTGTCTTCACAGAAAGGAAAAATAAGTCACTGTCACGTTCGTCTTCCAACATATAAGGCCCATCAGAGATAAAAAAAAAAATGGGGGGGGGGATTCCGAAAGACTTGGAAATTGCTAGTAGTCGCTTTGCAACTAGATTGGCGTCAAGTGAAATGAGATCCGTTGCGTTATCCTCATTGATCGTTAATGTCCATATTTAACGATCTCGTGTCCTCACTGAAGTGCTGCGAAATGTGCCGGGCAGCGAACTATTGCCATTTATTAAATACTTGGAAAATGAAGAGCAAAAGAGTGAATTGCTTTATTGCCTCGTATCGAACTGGTAATTGAGGAGCGATTAAGAATGATAGTGCACGCCGGACACTCGTTCGTTTTCCCCGCTTGGTTTTAAATCCTGTCGTAAATTTGTTTCGGGCTAAGTCGTTGTTGCTCCAAGTTCTTAAGAAAATAAGGAAGAGCGAGGGAGAATACAAATCTGCTTTTGGAGACGCTACGGATGGACACTTAACTAAGAATCCATTCTTGTGGTTGTTTCAGGTGCTGTCGATAAATCAACCCTTGCCCGCAGGGGGTTAGTGCCGCCAGTGTACCTCTCGCAGTGCACTGTAGGCATTACTTGAAGTTCTTTATAGCATCCCTTCGGCCCCTAGCTGTGCACCCCTTTCATTCCTTTTACTGTACTTGCATTCATGGTCACTTTCTTCCATCTTACTTTCACCCTCTCCTCACAATTGTTCCATAGTGCAACTGCGAGGTTTTCCTCCTTTTACACCTTTCAGACCTTTCTGCCCTCAATTTCCCTTCTGGCGCTGAATGGCCCCATCGGTCCCAGCGCTTGACCTTTGGCATAAATTGTATGTTCCATACTATTCTGATAAATTAACTCGTCTTTCTTGAAGAGCATCTCCATTAAAAACTGTCATAATATTTGCAGTTCACTCAGTTCTGTGGCTGCCTCCCCAACAGCTTTGTTTTGAGGATGTCCTCTTAGTACTCGGCACTTTTTGTCAAATGCTCCCCTTTAGTGAAGTATGTAGGTCTCTCATACACCTGTTTGTCCAACGGCCCTTTCATAATTTGTCAAACATCCTACTGTATATATTTTTTCTTGTTTCTTGGTTTGGCATTTTTATGGTGATTTGCAGACAAGTTAATGCCCTCCTTTGTTTGTTCATTATAAATGTTACAGATGATAACTATGCTAAGAAATTCACAATGTCGTGATTAAACTGTTTTATAATAAAAATTCACAATTATATAAATAAATAAATTGTATTATTTGTAAAAGATAAAAGCAAAGACTTTCGAAGACCTGAGCGGTGTACCACCTCAGTTGAACGTAAACACAGAGGAGGAACACCGCTCAGATGTTCGAAATTCTATGTTTTAGTTTTCTGTAAAAGAAATTATTGTGCCGGCTTTGTCTGTCCGTCCGCCCTCAGATCTTAAAAGCTGCTGAGGCTAGAGGGCTGCAAATTGTTATGTTGATCATCCACCCTCCAATCATCAAGCATACCAAATAGCCCTCTAGCCTCAGTAGATTTTATTTTAGCGAAGGTTAAAGTTAGCCATAATCGTGTATCTGGCAACGATATAGGACAGGACACCACCGGGCCGTGGTTAAAGATTCATGGGCCGCGGCTCATACAGCATTATACCGAGACCACCGAAAGAGAGGTCTGTATTCGGTGGCCTTGATTATACGCCGTACAGAAAACTCGATTGCGCTGAAGAAACTTCGGTGCATTGTTTACTTGTTAATATTTTACAAATAATACAGTTTATTTATATAATTGTGGATTTTATTACAAAGAATTATAACTATATTACTATTAAAAAGAATTGGCGTAAAATTTCATAAACACTGATTGTATGTCATATATTTTCCTGATTATCATAATGTAAGCAGTTTCTTTCATTTGTTACCTGCGTCAATGATGGCCACCTACTGTAGTTGAGTGACGTTGCCGTAAATATATCATGAAAGTGCACCGGTGATTATATGAATTATATGTTCAACAGTTGCTTACTTGATATTTTGTTAATTAATATTATCAATATAGCAGCAACAGCATCAGAAAAATTAGCCAACTGGAATGAGCATTTCCCCCTCCTATCACCGTCATCAGCGGCCTGTTTCCCCATTCTTTTCCTCTCGGAAAAATGCAGAAACGAGTTGCTCAAATGCTACGAGCATCCCACGCATATTTCACATCCTCCCTACACGAGCGAGGCAGCAATCCAAGGTATGGGTTCTCTCTCTCTCTCTCTCTCTCTCTCTCTCTCTCTCTCTCTCTCTCTCTCTCTCTCTCTCTCTCTCTCTCTCTCTCCCCTCCAGTAAAGAAGAGCGTTCCATAGTTGTGTGAACCGCAGTAGAGCGCCTGTGAAATATTTTCCCTTTTTTTTCCTTGGTTTTTTCCCTTGGTAGAATTATCGTGGATTACAAATTAGCCTCTCTCTCTCTCTCTCTCTCTCTCTCTCTCTCTCTCTCTCTCTCTCTCTCTCTCTCTCTCAGCTTTGTAATAGGATCGGAAAATTCTTTTGCCCTTTAATTTCTGACGTCTTTATAAAGTATCCCCACCCTCCTCTCTCTCTCTCTCTCTCTCTCTCTCTCTCTCTCTCTCTCTCTCTCTCTCTCTCTCTCTCTCTCTCAGGAAAATAAAAGTGCTTTAGGTCTGATAGTGAAAATTAACACTTTTTTTTCTTTTTGTCTTTTACTATCTTGATGAAGTCTAGATCACAGGTAGTTGTTCAGAGTGGAAAATCCTCTCTCTCTCTCTCTCTCTCTCTCTCAATTCTCAATAGCCCTTGAAATTTTTCCCCTTCCTGTTTCAACTTAAGTTCTTAATGACATCAGAATCTCTCTCTCTCTCTCTCTCTCTCTCTCTCTCTCTCTCTCTCTCTCTCTCTCTCTCTCTCTCTCTCAATATCCCTTGAAATTTTTAGTTTTCTGTTTCCACCTAATTTCTTAATGACTTTAGACTCTCTCTCTCTCTCTCTCTCTCTCTCTCTCTCTCTCTCTCTCTCTCTATATATATATATATATATATATATATATATATATATATATATATATATATATATATATATATATATATATATATATATATATATTCTCGATAGCCCTTGAAATTTCTACTCTTCCTGTTTCCACCTAAATCCTTAATGACATCAGAATCTCTCTCTCTCTCTCTCTCTCTCTCTCTCTCTCTCTCTCTCTCTCTCTGAATTCTCAATAGCCCCTGAAAATTTTCCGTTTCCTGTTTCCACCTAAATTCTTTATGACATCAGCATCTCTCTCTCTCTCTCTCTCTCTCTCTCTCTCTCTCTCTCTCTCTTATGAGGAGGGGATGTAATTGCAGTCTACAAGTTACCTGTTATTCTTATTCTAAGTGATGGAGCGATTGAGTTTGTGCATCGTTAACTTACTGGCATTGATCCACTGTTGCCGTTGGCTGCACGATGCTCCATTGTCAGCTTGTATGACGTCAGAGAGAACTTTAACTTTAAAAGCTATCTGTAATCTCTCTCTCTCTCTCTCTCTCTCTCTCTCTCTCTCTCTCTCTCTCTCTCTCTCTCTCTCTCTCTCTCTCTCTTACCTACCATACCAAAGTTCGTAACGGTTTTAGTAAATCTCTCTCTCTCTCATATATATATATATATACATGTATATATATGTATATATACAGTACATACATATGTGTCTATATTATATATATATATATATATATATATATATATATATATATATATATATATATATATATATATATTACTGTAGATATAGCACGAACCTCTATATAACAAAGGTGGCTCCAGAGATTAACAGATTAAACAAGACTGTGGTATTCATTGCCACTTTCATACCTGAACTGTGGGCTTGTGGATGAATCCCTTGTACAGTAAACTACAACATCAGCTACTTTATACACCTAGACGAGAGACTACTCTGCTCCGTTCACCTCTAATTTTCAATTCCGTCTCAAAATGTTTAGTGTATTATATGGATTTTCCCTGGACCAAGGTTATTCTTTTCACACAAACTCACATATGTGTGTATGCATAATTTATATATATATATATATATATATATATATATATATATATATATATATATATATATATATATATATATATATATATATTATATATATATATACAGTATATATATATACATGTGTATATATATAATATATACACATATACAAACAAACAAACAGCAGCGCTCACTATCCCTTTGGGTGGCTTTATAGAGGAATAATAATCTTGCGTTTCTCGAGAAGTCTTTTGGCATGAGGATGCCAGTCTCATCCCCTTTTCCGTCGTGGATGTGACGCAGCTTCAGTCGAATAACCACCAGGTAGTTAATTCACTGCTTATGCTAACAAAAGCTCAGTGGATTTTACAGGACACGGCCATTAGCTCTACCTTATAGTGAAACGTGCTAATTCTTGCATAGATATTCAGAAAACTTTCCAAATTTTTTTTCACATCGCTAATAAATTCACAATGTCGTGATAAACTGTTATGTCATAAAAATCAATAATTATATAAATTAATACAATTTATCTACATAATTGTGGATTTTTGTTACATATTTTTTACATCTTTGGCTGCCGAAAATTTTGTCATCAGGCTAATGATCAGAATGTCCTGTTTTCTATCCCTTGTTTAATTCGATTATTAATCTCATTGACTCGACTGAAAATTGGCCGGGTTGGATACTTAAAAGTCCATCACGGCCGGGACCTGTCCTCGCCGAGGCAGTGGCAGGAAATTAAAAGGAGTTATCGGGGGCACTCCTGAGGAAATTGGCAGCCCAAAACCCGATCATTAGAGCCTTTCGAAAGAACGCTTAATCGCTACAAACTTAAGCAGTTTTCGGTTTCATTAGCCATTAACTCGATCCTCGCCGGGGCGTATTCGTCTCCCTGCAACAGAATCCAGTCGGGACATTTTCTGAGTTCGTTCTCTTCTGGGCGCTACTCGAAAAATTGCAGCTTGGTTTTATGGGATGACTGCGTTTATTATTATTATTATTATTATTATTATTATTATTATTATTATTATTATTATTATTATTATTATTATTATTAATTCCTTGACGTTTCAGTAGAGCTTTCCATCAATTTTCAAAATGCGAATGGTAGATAGCTCTACCGAAACGTCAAGGGATAAATGAACTTTGAACAGTTATTATTATTATTATTATTATTATTATTATTATTATTATTATTATTATTATTATTATTATTATTATTATTATTGGTAATGGTGGTTCCCTGGCCAATTACTCCTACCTCATCAGCGCAGTAATCATCATCAATTTAACAAGGCCATAAATTTACTTAGCAAGATTGCATGAAAGTCGAATATGGATATTTAAAGAATGGAATGAAAATATCAAATCCCAGAGGTTTTCGGGCTGTCCTGATTGAAAAACCTTAGGCATAAACATATGAGATAAGCTGTTGTTTTAAGGAGATCAGGCGTTTTTGTTTTATGTCTTTGATAGTAATTGATTTTAATAGCCAGTTTATTTTCTAATAATGCCAAAACATTTGTTTAATCTTCTGTTTTTAATTGCATACCATAAGAATACTTCATGGTCGATTGTTGCTACATGGGATGGGTTATGTAGATTTGATACTATTATTTTCTTCCTGTTGAAAAAGAAAATTCTTGGGAGCAATAACAAAACATTAGTATCATCTGTCTCCATACGGGAAAACAACCAAAAATTAAAATGAATGAAGACGTAGAAACTCAGTGTAATTGTACAAACAATTTCACTTTCATAAATTTCACCTCAAAAGCTTAAATTGTTGTTGATAGAGTACCCAAACAATAAAATAAAAAATGACGACATTGTTAGAGAGTACCATACCATACTGAAACTCTGCCCAAGGTTATTTAATATTGGCGATTATTATATGGAGATTATTATTATTATTATTATTATTATTATTATTATTATTATTATTATTATTATTATTATTATTGCTACACTATTTTCTTTCATTTAACTTGCTTTGCCTCATGTAGCTGGTGTAAGATTTTCGAGTAAAGGGTACTAAGCGAGTAAGTTACTCGCCTTAGCAGACCTCTCTCCCAAAATACAGATGAGAACCGGCTTGGAAGACTAACACCTTTAGGTGGATATATATATATATATATATATATATATATATATATATATATATATATATATATATATATATATATATATATATATATATGCACACTCAAGCAACACAAATTCACTTTGCATAAAGTATTAATTTCACAGAGGACCTCAGTAATACGGAAGGTCCTGGGTCCTGGGGAGGAGATTCTTTATTTCTAAGCTTTCAGAGGCTCATCCGCCTACATCTTCTATATTTGGTTCCTTGAAGGTGGAAGCAGACGCGCCTCTGAAATATTAAAAATAATGAATCTTCTCCTTTGAACTTTCCTTATTATTGATGCCCTCTGTGAAATTCATACATACATACATACATACATACATACATACATACATACATACATACATACATACATACATACATATATATATATACATATATATGTATGTATATATATATTAATAATAATTTATTATAAATAGTTTGGTTTTAGAGGTTTTCAACTGAAGATTCAAATACATTCAAGATATATATATATATATATATATATATATATATATATATATATATATATAGGTTATATATATATATATATATATATATATATATATATATATATATATATATATATATATATATATATATATATATATCTTGAATGTATTTGAATCTTCGATTGAAAACCTCTAAAACCAAACTATTTATAATAAAT
>NC_089759.1:22054156-22096656 GCF_040412425.1 Macrobrachium rosenbergii
AAACGGTTATTTTGGTGCTTAACGTTGCATATCTAATTGTAGAAGCACAGTTGTTGGGAGATAGTTGCACCAGACATGTTTTATTTTGGAGATAGTTGCATCAGACATATTTTATTTTTTTGGAAAAATAAATAAATAATATTGCAAGCATTATTCTTAAGAGTTTCGGCATAACCTCGGCATTTTTGAAAGTTTTCTTAAAAAAAAAAAAAGGTGAATTGTAGAATGATGATGAGCTTGCCTCAGACTGTTTGTGTTAGTTTTTTTTTTATTTACGAATGGTAATTATTGCTAATTTTCATATCTGAAAGATTAATCTCTCAGCTAGAAAGATTTCTACCTCAGCTAGTGAAACCTCACAAGATTCTACCAAATTTTCCATGTCCTCAGAATTGGTTATTAAATTATATAGGTTGAAGTTGGTTTTCGATAACGTTTAGAACTTTAGATATTATGAATGCAATATATTCAAAATAAGATTAATAGTTTAGATACCTGACACAAAACTAAATAGAATTATTGTTTTAGCTACCTTGCAAAAGAGCACCTTTTATTTTTACTTTTATTTGAATTTTGATGTCCCATTAGAAAGGAACTCGTCATATAGGTAAACAGCAAGGTGTAGACAGAGAAATAATTCTTGTCTCTTAGATCTCACGTTTGAAATAATTCTTTTCTCTCATCTCACGTTTGTCATAGAGGAAGAAGAGATGTACAGAGTAACTGTTCAGACGCGAATATGAAATGTAGGGAAGTGTTTTGCACTCGGTGACATTGACTGGTGCTCCCCTTTCTCTTTTTTGAAATGTTTTATGAATACGTCGTTGAAACTCAGATATTCACTGACATACAGTACGACGGACTTGAACTTCTCTTAATTAATGATAATCTATTAATCAAAGTGAACACGCATCCTGATGGAATAAGTCGAAAAAGACCCACCTTTCTGAATGAGCTTTCATGAAATAAAAAGACTTATTAAAAAAAAGACCCACCTTTCTAAATGAGCTTTCGTGAAATAAAAAGACTTATTAAAATGTGGTAACACCTAAAGACAGAATAAAGAAAAAAAAACACACACACACAGTGAAGTACAGTGAGAGCAGAGGGAAAATAAAACACATCACTTCCAAAGCAAAATAAAAAAAAAAATAAAAACATAAAACTTGGATGATTAAATGACAATTCGGCCTTTTACCTCTCGCTAATTATCACTTTGGGAGTGTCTGAACGTCTCATCGGGCGGGCGGCATCAGGTCGCTGAAGAGCAGCTTAAAGATAACATTATGTTGAGGTGACGACGCGGGTATACCACCGCCGGCCGCTCACGTTAATGACTGAGATCTCCTGTTATGAGGTGCTGGGACTCTCTTTATCGGATAGTGCAAAATAGTGTAGCATCTGTATGCTTTTATAATATAGCAGCATTCTGTCGTTTAGTTTCTCTTACGTCTTTGGAGCTCTCTTTCTTCTTCTGCTTCCCGTAGGGGAGTGGTGCCGTCAGTGCACCTCATGCTGTGCACTGTAGGCATTGCTTAAGGTACTTTGCAGCGTCCCCTCGGCCCCAAGCTGCAACCCCTTTCATTCCTTTTACTGTACCTCCGTTCGCATTCTCTTTCTTCCATCTTACTTTCTTACCTCTCCTAACAGTTGATTCATGCTGCATCTGCGAGGTTTTCCTCCTTTTGCACATGTCAAGCGTTTTTGCTGTCTGTTTCCGTTTCAGCGCTGAATGACCTCATACGTCCAAGCGCTTGGCCCTTGGCGTAAATTCTATGTTCTGTTTTATTTTCCTGCTTCTGCTCTTCCCGACTTTGGACGATCTTCCCTTAAGAGGCGGAGTTCTCTTCATTCGTGGTTAAGTCACAGGGAAGGGCATGGATCGTCCTTTCCTTAATATATATATATATATATATATATATATATATATATATATATATATATATATATATATATATATATATATATATATATATTGTGTTTGTATATGTATATAATGTACACAGATATACATCATATATATGTGTGTGTATGTGTATGTATATATACATATATATATATATATATATATATATATATATATATATATATATATTGTGTTTATATATGTATATGTATATAATGTACACAAATATACATCATATATGTGTGTATATAAATATATGTATATATAGTGTATTGACCATTTTCTCGGATACTTGCAGTACTTATAATTTGAGTGGGATAGAATTAAGAAAGTTGGCCGGCCTAGGCGAGAAGAGTAAGGAAGTGAGAAAGTGAAAAAGAGTTGGGCAGACCATCTCGCTCTTTTGGAGGCCCCGAGTGAAGTCTGTAACCTTCAACAGCGTTATTCATTTGCGTTTTTATCCCTTTATCGTTTTTCCGGCTGAAAATTCTAGCTGCGCTTAATCTGTTTTAATGTGTTTTCTGTGTCGACCTAGCCTTCTCATTTAGAATCAGCCCGGAGCTTACCTCAGCCCGGTAAATGATTCTCTCTCTCTCTCTCTCTCTCTCTCTCTCTCTCTCTCTCTCTCTCTCTCTCTCTCTCTCCTCATACACATACACATACATTCATTTTATTTTTGTCAGCTGTTTTCTTCTCTCCTCGTTACCGTATCTTTCGTCTTGACTAGTCATTCCCTGAATGCTTATTTTTTTTTCTTCATATTTCATAATATCTATTTTCCCTTTCCCGTAGGCATTTCAGTCACATGTAATAGATTCGTTTTGTTTAATTAATCTGTAGTCGAGAACTTATTCCATTCTTCTTTTATCCCGTTGCAGTACAGAGAATAGGATAGAATATAGAATTTAGACCAAAGGCCAAGCGCAAGAACGGAAATCGACAGTAAAAAAACTGTAAAGGTTCAACAGGGGGGAAATGAACGAAAACTTGGTTTTCAGCAACTTTTCGCTCAAGTCCAGCCTGGTACGGTTTGACACGTTGTGACGACCCGCAAGTGACAGTAAATTAACATGTTTTTATGAAACAATTCCTGTTCAGTTTTGAAGAATATTTCAAGTATTTTCATTGCATAAACTTGTTTGCGACGCCGCTCTGATAAGTAAATATTAAAAGCATCCAAAACGCTTCGTGATGCATAAGGTCAATGCGACCTTCTCTTTTATGAAAGGAGGTTTCACATGGATGTATTATCTGGCATCTTTTAGCACCCTACTTCAGTAATTTACATCGTTTAGCCGGTACTGATGGCAGTATTAAACTCAGTCATACTCGTGTTTGGGTGATATCACCTTGGTGAACATGCACGGCATCAATTT
Organism: Macrobrachium rosenbergii; assembly: GCF_040412425.1. NCBI lineage: Eukaryota > Metazoa > Arthropoda > Malacostraca > Decapoda > Palaemonidae > Macrobrachium > Macrobrachium rosenbergii. Next base: position 22,057,439 of record NC_089759.1, read on the forward strand.
CGCGCCGGTATAAAACAAAATATATTCAAATTGGGCCAAAGTTAGACGGTAATGACGCTGGAAGGTGTCAGATAACGTAATCATTTGGCAGTGACTTTGGTAAACTTACTGAGCGCTTTCGGGCAGCATTATAAAATATATCTGCTTTTACCAAACTGTGAAAGTGTATCACAGAGGCCTTAGCTGCTTACTTTTATTTAAGCTTTTTTCCCCTATAAGGAAGGAGCTTTATCCTCTTCCTCTACACCCTCCTGGCCGGTGTTGGTACATGCAAGAGTACGTTCAGAAACCCAAGAAGTCACATGACCTTTAATGATGTACTGAGATCTCCACACGTCTTTTAATCGTCTTGACGTGCCAGTCCTCCGTTTTCTTGACGTGCTTTGAGAAATGTTTGACTGCTACAGTATCATAATTCGGGAATCTCTCTTTATCAACGTGTACTGTCCCGTCTTCTTCTTCTGCATACTTTATTGCTGTTTTAATTGTACCCGGTCATAAACAAACACTAACTACACACACACACACACACACACACACACACACACACACACACACACATATATATATATATATATATATATATATATATATATATATATATACAAGCATTTTCCTGGGGTCTGGCTTTATTTTTTTGGTAGTCACCCATCCATGTAGTGATTAGACCCAACGTACTTTTATATATATATATATATATATATATATATATATATAAATATATATATATATATATATATATATATATATATATATATATATATATTAATAGTGTGTGTTACAGATAAATCGTACCGTTGTCCACTATAAGTACGATTTTAAGCCCAACGAGAACTTCCTTCTGTAAATAAATAGCAAAAAACTCCATTAACTAATTTCGCGAGGCATTGTAGCTGTAACAGAACAGTTTCAGTTCAAAGTATTTAATGGTAAAGTTTTTAGATGAAATACTGTTGCAGTTAAAAAGAATGATACTGCATGCGCGTATTTTATCCAAAAAGTCCTGCGATGAATTTATAAACAGTCGTATATTGGGCTGCGTAATATGTGGAGTGAAAAAGGGAGAGCGGCGGACAGATAATAGAGAATCATAAATGAACAGGTAAGAGAGAGGGAGAGAGAGACACGTAGGTAAAATGGTATACAGTATGTTTCTCTGCAACATTAACCATTATTATATTTTTTAACACAGTTGTTTCTCAGGCAGAGTGGCCTTGGAGAAGGAAAACACAACGATCACTGCCACATTCAAACTTTAACTTCTTGATCGTGGATGAACTCCTAGTTCAGAAAACTTCCCAACCATTAGACTCTTCTTACACTAACGTCAAATAATCGTCCTCCATTCTTTCCGTCCGTATATCTCAAACCATCTGAAAAACACATCAGTCCTGTTTGACCTACGCAATAACTTATTAAACCATCTATCTATCTCAGTACTTCGCACCCTTTCAGTTGTTTTGTTCTTTCAGTCCCAATCATCATCCATACTTCACTTCCATAAAGAGGGGTTAGCATAACAGTCCTTCACAGATACTCACTTTAGTCTGTATGGACATTTTCAAGTATCTTCCCTGCCGTATGTTCACGCCCGGCTACCTTCCGTTCCATCTGTTCTGTTACTCGCCTGCCTCCTCAGCATTATATAAATGTACATAAATGTATATACCGATATTTATGTATAATATTATAAATTTTTATATAATGTATACATTTATTTCTATGTACATTATATATATATATATACTCGTATATATATATACTTGCATATAAAACCGATGACAGAGAGTGACAGCCAGAGAGAGAGAGAGAGAGCTGCAGAATAATCATTAGAATCGCCGTCACATGATTTCCTTTTGTGTTGTGTAAAACCTTTGCAAGTGTGCGTCAACAAGCTTCCCCTGAAGGCCGCGTCCATTGTTCCCATATTACATTACACTCTTATGAAAACGTGCAGGAGCAAAGAGTCCGATCCCCGTTATGAAGTCAATCGCTGTCGGACTCAGTCCCCACCCCTTGCCACCTATCACCCCCTTCCCGTGACTCACTCCCCCCGTTGGAATATCATCCGGAGTTAATGACCTGCATAAACGTCCTCCCTACTCAGGCCTGTTATAAATTACTCCCCGGCAGTCATCGATAATCATCGCATTACGATATTTGCGACATTAGCATTTCCATTTGGGAATTGGGAGGCCGAGGCTCCGTCCATGCATCACAGATCTGTTGATTTGGAGTCGGTCCCTCTCCCCTCCTCTCCTCTCCTCTCCTCCCGTGGCCGCCTCTTTCTACGTGAACACTCGGAGGCAAAAAAGAGCTCCCCCCCTCCCCTCCCCTCCCCTCCCCTCCCGTATTAAGTTTAATTTGGACGGAATATTGGCGGACATTTGTGTTATGTTGGAAAGGGGAATGAATTGTTTGCATTAATGTTGTGCTGAATATTCAAAAGGATGATAAAAGAATTAGAAGGCGAGGGGAAACTCCGATTGTGGATTACTTCCCCTTTTCAAATTAAAACCTAGATGGCTCTCCTGTTCTTACTTTGGATAGGGACACTCCATATCACCTTCTCGCTCTGCTCGCCTCCTGTTAAATGTGGCTGCTTTTCTCTCTCTCTCTCTCTCTCTCTCTCTCTCTCTCTCTCTCTCTCTCTCTCTCTCTCTCTTTCTTCCTTTTCGCCAAAGGGGACGATTCAAGTGGAGTATATGTATACACACAGCCCCTGGGAAGAGGAAAAGAAAGAGAGGCTTCTGGGAAGAAGAGAGAATAACAGTAAAGTAATGATAACAATTTTTTTTTTTTTTTTTTTTTTTTTTTTGCCGCATTCTGAGTCTCCCAATTATCACCCTTGGCGGACAAATCCCATCAAGTCCGGAACTTTTTGGGCGAAAACAAACACCAGGGACGTTTATAACCCTTTTCGGTCCCTGGAAAGGGGGAAATAAAAAATGTGAGCTGGGGTGAGGGCTGAGAGAAACGTCTTATGAGTAAGCATTAAGTCGTAAATAGAGCCGTTTCGTAGGAGTCATTCTTTGTGCTATTTTTTGTTTTCTACCCGGGGTGCGGAAGAATGAATTCGTTTTCAGTGCATGACTTCATTTTGTATACAAGTGATTTCTGGGTTGTCGTAATTCTTACAGAATGTAGGTCCTACTTATTTGAGATGTGTTTTATCCGTGGACGATTTTGCCCAATGCCGGTGTCATTTTTTATAAATAATTTATTGTACAGGCGCATTTTTTGATACGTAAATATTTTTATTATTTTAGGCATGATTTCTGTACAGATATAAAGCTTCCTCATCTCGAATTCCGTGTAGATTTTGCATTTGTTTTATCTCCTCGAAAGAAATAACGCATGAGAATTCTCCGGAAGGGTCCCCCGAACAATTTTCAGACTTTTTTTGAGAGAGAGAGAGAGAGAGAGAGAGAGAGAGAGAGAGAGAGAGAGAGAGAGAGAGAGAGAATGGCGTTCGAATCCCTCCCAATCGTTTTTAACGGTCGGGAAAACTTTGTGTTAAAGCGAAGGGTTGGAAGAGGAATGACCGAGGAACCACCAGGGCCTTGGGATCAAAGGGAAGAAGAAGAAGAAGAAGAAGAAGTTAGAGAAGGAAAAAAAACACTGAATGTGAAAGAAAAGTGACTTTAAGAGGAGGGAAAGACACGAAAGCGAGTAGGAATTAAAAAATAAAGAAAAAACGACGATGGAAAGATACTTGAGCCACTGGGATTTAAAAAAAAAAAAAAAAAAAAAGGGAATAAAGGGCCAGAAAAAATAGTGGAAAACTCTGCGGGGGGAGAAGACGACAAATATTGTCTCAGGAATGAGATGAAAACAAAAGTGATTTGAGTTTGTAAGAAAACACAAACATTGTTGAGTCGGAGGAAAGACGAAGAATTAAAAGCACCAGAGAGTTAAAGTAAACTCATTCTCTGCGTCTTTGATCTCGAGAAGACAGCGATGAAGTCGCTGTTTCAGACAGACAGGAGATTTGATGAATGACTGTACCTCCAGCGGTAATTGCCAAGATGCTTCTAGGTAGGCTATGCGGATAAGGTGTGATTCTTCACGGGAGTAAACCCTGTAGGGGGTTAGTGCCGTCAGTTCACCTCATGCGGTGCACTGTAGGTATTACTTAAGGTTCTTTGCAGCATGCCTTAGCCCCTAGGTGCAACCCCTTTCGTTCCTTCTACTGTACCTCCTTTCTTATTCTCTTTCTTCCATCTTACTTTCCACCCTCTCCTAACAATTGATTCATAGTGCAACTGCTTTGAGGATTTCCTCCTGTAACACCTTTCATACCTTCTTACTGTCAATTAACACCTTTCATACCTTCTTACTGTCAATTTCCGTTTCAGCGTTGAATGACCTCATAGGTCCCGGTGCTTGGCCTTTGGCCTAAATTCTTTATATCAGTTCAGTTCAATTCACTGGAGTAAAATATGGTGTATATGTGCTCTTACGAGTACTTTGAAGAAATGTGTTTTTGATTATTGCCATCTGGTCTCACTGTAAACCGTTACCACATTCACTAGGCCCCTGTTGTAAGCCATCTCTGCCCGGTGCTTATGATGTGCATAGGAATATATTAAAAAGATTTTACACAAACGATTCGTATTCATCCCCGTGTTTCATAATGCTCCAAATGTCTGTAATGACTCGAAACTTTATACTCTCCTCTCAGGAGAAATCTTTTATCCCGTCCAGAATTCCCTGCAAATCTCTCGAGTGAATAAAAGTCCTGAGAGTGAAGCTAAATTAGATCACAGGATTAGAAAATTTCGTGAATTTTTTCCGCGATGTCCTGTCACGGTGCCGAGAATGAAGAGGAACTGTTAGGAAGCGAGATCTTGAGATTGCTTAACTGACAGTGATCATTAGATCAATGTTTGACTCGAATATATAAAGAGAAAACACGAACGGGAAATGAAAATTCACTTTCAGCTTAATGCACATTAAGGTAACGAAACATTTATAGTTGTTATAAGATTAACTTGGGGTGACGGCAGTTGTATTTTTTCAAGCAAATATAAACTGAAAACATTTTTATTCCAATCAGAGAACACAGTTGAGATTCCTCATGGTCAGATATAAGATCATGGTAAGGATTCATCATTAATGTACTGTATGCACTGAGAAGATTCGTCGTTTCACCAGCAAGTTCGTACGTTTTGCGCCTCCAGTTATTCCGTTTACTGTGACATATAGGGTACATAGTTAAGCGGTTAGGAGCTGGTTCCTTTTCTCAAGATTTGTTTTGTCAGGTTCATTTAGGAGAAATGGGAACATGTACTTCATCCTTTGTTGTTTATAATTAAAAGTTTACAGTCCTTGCTTTTTTTTCTGAATTGTACTTGATCATCTTGACTTTCTCTCTTCTCTCTCTCTCTCTCTCTCTCTCTCTCTCTCTCTCTCTCTCTGATCATAGATATGAAAAGTCAGAAAATTTCTTAAGAATATAGAGGAGCCATCGACGTTCTTTCTGTAAAAAAGGGGAACAAACTTGTAAAAAGTGAAGGAAGTTTTCAGCGAACTGTCGTCTTTTAATAACCTACCAGAGATCAGTGACCAGTAACAGGTTAGTCAGAAAGACATGTCATTCAGACAAAAGAAGTGAAAAGGCTTGCATCACCAACTCTTAGTATAACGTAAAGGTCATTCTTTACTTTGTAAATATCACTGAGCTCCTAGACATCTCACTAATAAGGCAAGTGATTTTGGTTCGGTTTGCGTCGCTCTCTGACTTCCTGTTAGCACACTGGTTCTCAACCATTTTCACCTCATTCCTCCCTTCATGAATTCTCAACCTTCGCGTGGTTCCCTTTCATTTTTCTCCAAAAATTCCACCCCACCCCCATAAAAACATACAACTTCGCACATGTAACAGTATTACCTAACTTAAAAAATTATTGTCAGCATAAACTTTTTTTTCTTGTGCCAGGACAGAGTGGCATATTTTATATAAAATATGATTTCCAACAATATTTTGAAATGTATAATTTGTAACAGTCTGCTATGGCCCCGATAAATTCTTGTCATGGCCCCCAGGTTGAAAAACCATGCAACAGTATTGCGAGGAAAATAATGTGCGATTTTTTTTCTTTTAAGATTTGCTGTATTCCAATAAACAGTTGAATAAACTCTAGTTTGGATCAGAGTGTGAATCTGGATTGAGGACTTATTTTTAGCTGGACATTTTGTTATTTTCACTGATGGCCGTTAAGAAAATTAGTCCGTGAAAGTAATTATTGGCGCAGAGTATTTAGGTGTTCCTGATAGTCTCTGCGCTGGTTAAAAAAAAGTCAGTCTTAAAAGGTCTTCATATTGTCGTGATAATCACCTCAGCAGAAATTTGCAACTTTGATTACCCAGTTTTCTTGCATTTTGGATAGCACGTGATCCATACCTAAGGTACGCACGGTAAAACTAAGAGTTTTGGTGACAGTTGAGAGTTTCCAGAATGCCATGATACTTTGGAGCAAGTGTATATAAATTATTGTGATTTTGATATCATAGAGCCATGCTTGATATATATATATATATATATATATATATATATATATATATATATATATATATATATATATATATATATATATATATATATATATAAAGGGACCACCGCTATCAGTTGTCACGATCATTCCAGATTACTACTGGGCTAGTGAAAGGATTTAAATTCCGAATACCTCGTTATCCATGTCGGATGAGCTCACTACGAAGCACAGAATGCACGATAAGTTATCTTGGTTATCTGCAAAGTACTCCAGACATTAGTTAGAGCTTCCAGAATTCCAGGTTACTCGGGAGCTAAAAAAAAATAAATACATTTTCATTTAGGATGACCTCTGATCCTCGTGTAATGGACACACTGCTAAGCACAGAGTATGCAAACTAAGTGACTCTGCTATTTGCAACGAGTTATAGCCATTAGGTAGGGCTGCTGCGGATTTCCAGGACACTCGGGTTCAAGTGAATGGCATTCCAGGTAGCTTTAATTCTCATCAGAGCGTTTGGTAGTTGTGTTGCAGCCAGTGCTAATCCCTTGCTGGAGTTAGGGTGTCGGAGGTGAGGTGTCTCGGTGAATAATTGATACTAAGGCCTCCACTCCACGGCTCAAACCAGATATCATCTTCACCACTACCATCTCTCTCTCTCTCTCTCTCTCTCTCTCTCTCTCTCTCTCTCTCTTCATGAGAATCATGAGAATTTTTTTTTTTTTTTTTTTTTTTTAGTTCTCATTTTCTCTCCGGTTTGCTTTCTTGTTCGTAAGAATAATTGCATAGTTTCTGGCTTGAATGATGAAATCGTCAGACATCAGGATTTATCTTGTCATTTTCTGTTCTGTTCTGTTCTTTCCATGTAATTTGAGTTGAAATTTTGTAAGTATATAGTAAAGCAGTCTTGTGATCTAAGAAGGTCGATTGATTGTTAGGTGGCGTTCGTAGGTGACTTTGTTTTACTTGATATATTCATCAATTATCAAAGGATCAAAGGGACATAGATGCACACACACTTGTTTGCTGTATATTATATATATATATATATATATATATATATATATATATATATATATATATATATATATATATATATATCCTTAGAAGACGGAGCTGCAGCTCTAGGTACATCTCTCCAGGGAAGCATAGGGAAAGGCGTCGTACTCAGGTACATTTATTTTGCCAACGTTTCACGATTCATAATCGCATCCTCAAGGCTATAAATAAAGATACAAACGAACTTAAAACCAAGCACTGCATAATCCATTAAAATTACGCAATATTTAATCAAATTTAATGAACATCAGCATGTAGAAAGCTTGAAAATAATTTATGAACAACTTAAAACAGGAAATTATACTAAACATTAAAAATATGTACAAAATATCTATAAGATTCTAAAAACAGTAAAAATATTTAAAACATTTAAAACACTAAAAAATTTTAAGGCTATTCTGTACCTTATCCTCGCAAAGGACGGGCAGTGACTGAAAGAGTTTCGTAAAAACAAACAACGCACCTTAGGCAATAAGGTACAGAATAGCCTTAAAATTTTTTAGTGTTTTAAATGTTTTAAATATTTTTTACTGTTTTTAGAATCTTATAGATATTTTGTACATATTTTTAATGTTTAGTATAATTTCCTGTTTTAAGCTGTTCATAAATTATTTTCAAGCTTTCTACATGCTGATGTTCATTAAATTTGATTAAATATTGCGTAATTTTAATGGATTATGCAGTGCTTGGTTTTAAGTTCGTTTGTATCTTTATTTATAGCCTTGAGGATGCGATTATGAATCGTGAAACGTTGGCAAAATAAATGTACCTGAGTACGACGCCTTTCCCTATGCTTTCCTGAGATATATATATATATATATATATATATATATATATATATATATATATATATATATATATATATATATATATATATATATACAATATAATGGATGATGTCACTGAGTATCTGCATGCCTGTGTGTGTGTGTACTCTTATCTGGGTGATTACTTTATAATTCAAGAAAAATAAGTATATATTTAGAGGGGTTACATAATCAACGGAAATAACAAACATCTGTAAATGAAGCTTATACGTAACAAAGACAGATTCGTTTCTGGGTAAGATCCTTATTTTTCGTTGCTTTTTGAGAATAATAATAATAATAATAATAATAATAATAATGTGATTATTATCATTATTGATAACGGTTTTGTGTGTGTGTGTATATATTGATAAGGGTTTTGTGTGTGTGTATATATATATATATATATATATATATATATATATATATATATATATATTATATCGTATATTATATATATATTATATATATATATATATATATATATATATATATATATATATATATATATATACGCAGTAAAAAAATCTTAGACACGAGGGAGTTAGCTTATATTAATTATATTTCGTTTTATATAAATACTTCCTAATTACTTTATACTGGGTGTACACAAAACTAAAGAATTTTGGATTATCAATTGAGAAACTACAGAAGGGCAAACTAGAGTGGGGTCTGTTGGCGATTTCATGGCTCTGTTTGAATGGTTATGACCTGATTTGCCCCTTTGTTTTCAGGTCTCGTATTTTAGGAAAGACGGAAGATCTTTCCCTTAATTTGAAGTTATTGTTTTTATTGTGAATTTTGTGCACGAGATTTACCGGAAGCAACTCGACTAATTTTCCTCTGCTTTCAGAGTTGAAAGCTGCCACAGTTGTTTATCTGGGTAAATTTTTGTCCATACAGGATTATCCCTGAAATCTCGAGTGTGTGATACACGCGTGATACTAGGCATAGAATAAGGAGGTTTTTAGGAATAATAAGGCGCATATTGTACTTGTTCAACTAGTCATCCAGTTTTACCGGAGATGTTGGAACTCGCCCTGGGGATGACAATGGAAGACCCACTCGTTGCTTATTACGAGATCGCACTTAATTTGGCCGAGACCGCCTCTTTGGATAGAATGACCGAAAAAGCAGGTCAGGCCTCGTTTTTTTTTGAGGGGTTAGGAAAGGTGGGGATTGGCTACCTAAGTTAGCTTTATAGTTCCATAATAGATTTACTGTGAATATAGTGTCACTTTCTTGCTACTGGAAGAAATATTATAGTACCAGAAGGTATTTTTGGTATATCTACACAACGAGATCTAATACCATAAATTTATTAGTACTCTGTCGACAAAACCCGGTGTGGCGGAGGCGTTACTTTTTCCGTCTGCCTGTATTTCAGTGTGTTCGCCACACTTACCTTGTCATTGCAAATTTTGCTCGGTTGAAGGTATTTCAGACTGCTTGTCCATTACTGTGTCTGTTAAACTTATCGAGTCATTGCACCATCTTCTACTAGGTTGAATGGAATTAATTAAAAACTTGGTACAAAGGTAGACCTTCACGCGTGGCATACTGTAGAATGTTGGGATATCATTCCTTTCGTCCGTGCGTAGTTTTATACATGGTCATAGCTTTCGAACTGTAAAAGACAGAGATTGCTTACTGGGCGTGCATACTCTAATGAAATGCTATAAGATGAAATCAGGTTTACTCACCGCGTGACCTTGACCTAAAATTAGCAGTCATCGCGCGGATTTGTGTCACGAAAATATCTTGCCAGAGGAAAATCGCCAAATTGTATCTTTGTTAGGATCGTCGGCATTTCATTATTCGGCACGTTCTTAGAATCGGAAGGATACAAGCACTGTTTCAGCAGTGTTTTTAGAATAGTTATTTATTTTTCTCTGGATCTCGAAAGTGTTTTAGTAGATTATCTCAGAAATAACAAACGTATGCGAATGAGGAAGTATATATACATCGTAATGAGATGCAGTCCTCGACATTAAGAAGGACATTCAACCATGTGACGTGTTCGTCCTGTCAGTTAGTCGCAGGGGGATCGATTTCATCCGGGGTTTCACGTGTATAATAATATATTAATAATTTCTCAGCATTTGAGTCATTGTCCTTGTCTTTCAGGATCCCTTTTAAATGTAGAGACTCGATCAACTTGTCAATACACAAAGATGATATTGGTAGGGTTTTGTCATAAGGATTCATTATGCGGGGCATTGTATGTTTTTGTTTATTTTTACGAGTGGCATTCAAAATCCGTTCGCTGTCAAATGACCGAAGCTTCTATGGGTAATCTCTCGTAAGCTCTTATGTTGGTCGTTTGTGCTTGCCTATAGCTATTCTCAAAATAAACTCTGAGCACGTGAAATGAATATGACAAGGCTGAAAGAAGGAAATGGTTAATGAAACTTAATACTTATAAATAAGCTCATCGAAGCAAAGATATCAGCGTACAAAACTAAATAAAACTTTCACGTTTCAGACATCTGTGTCTGGAAGCCTTCACATAACTGGAGAATTTCTTCACTCGTAATTACCTATTCAGAGAGGTTATTCAGTAGCCACTGTACTGGAAATGCCCTTGCCTGATGTGGAAAAACCGAGATAGAAATGTTTTGAAGAAGATTTAATAGTTATAGTAGTAATACTTATTACTTTGATGTGAAAGTGATCATTTGCTCTCTCTGAAGCCAATTTTTGTGGAGAAAGTGGAATGATAATGATAGTGATGAAAACAACGCTGATGACAAGAAAATGAAAGGTAAATAAGATCAGAAAACAAAAGCCTTAGAACGTAGTTTCTTCGACATTTGTATGAAAGGAAACAGGAAATCCGTATGCTACCTTGTGTTTTCAATTTTATGTGACCTTTTTAACTTGCTGGAGGTCCCTTCGTTGTTTGTCTAAGAACATTTACTGCATTTAACTAAACCATGTGGTATCATTACATTTCATACGGAGGGTGACTTTCTTGCCATGAGGCCAAAGAAAAAATAATATAAACATTATTGGAGAAAGTTTAATCAGTCAAAATAAATGGTTATCACCATCTATCGTAGTATGATGATCACTTGCCTAGCATGAAGATGACAATTAGGTGAACGTTGAAGCTATCTGAAAAATGTATAAAAAATGTAAACACCCCTGAAATATTGGAGGCGCAGGGAATCTGTCCGGGAATCAAGCAGCGCCGTCATTAATGTGATTTGAATGATCGCCTTAATGATTGACAGGATTTTGCATCCGCATTTGCAGCACAGGACTCTTAAATATGAGATTCTCTCGAACCCTATACTTTGGAACGGAAACTGGGTGAAGTCGATAAATGCTTTAGTCACAACGGATTCCCAGTTAATTGCTGCTCTGTGTTTCTGCTCGCTTTTTTCGGGGCGGGTGGAGGTTGGCCCAGGGGTGTGGGCGGGGTGTCGGTGACGTCACAGGGGATAGGGGGGAGAAAAGGTCATTTTGCCTCTTCCTCTGATCCGTAGTTAATGAGACATAATTATAGGCTGCATTTCGCCGTCCGTTTATTTTCCTGTCTGATTAGCATTCGAGTGTTGAGAGGATTAGAATCAGCGTGTCAAAGACTCCAATCATGGAAGGGGCCAGAATGCCGGCCTAATTTCGATGTAGGTACCCGCTTCCCGTACAGAAATAAATTTGAGAAGGAAAATATTATTTTCTGAAGGACAGTGCGAAATAATGAGGTAGTGACAAATCTGTTTTCCATTCACAAAATTCGAGAGTGGCTGCATTGCTTATTGTGAAGTGTTTTCCAGAAAGGATGTAGTTACGTAGGTGTTGATATGCTTGTGGAATTCTTCAGTGTAAATCAAGGAGTCCTGTAGTTGGGTAGTGCCGCCAGTGCACGTAGCGGGGTGCACTGTAGGCATTACTAAAGGTTCTTTGCAGCGTCCCTTCGGCCCCTAGCTGCAACCCCTTTCGTTCCTTTCATTGTACCTCCATTCATATTATCTTTCTTCCATCTTGCTATCCACCCTCTCTTAACAATTATTTCATAGTGCAACTGCGAGGTTTTCCTCCTGTTACACCTTTCAAACCTACCTGCTCTCAGTTTCCTTTCCAGCGCTGAATAACCTCATAGGTCCCAGTGTTTGGCCTTTGGCCTAAACTCTATATTCCATTCCATTTCTTTTAGAAATGAATTTTGGAATCATTTATTCCTCATAGTCACCATTGCTTTGCTATATCTCTGCACCACATCAACTTTCTCATTGCCTTTTTAAAGGTTAGACAACCAATATGACCATTACAATTGTGACGTCAGAAATCATTAGTCGTTCATTTTTAGTACCAGAAAATTATGTTTTACACTGTTTATACTTTTCGTAAATTATATTGAATTTTCGCATAAATCTGCTATTTACACTTCAAAAATTATTCTTTTTGTCATTTACACAACAAAGCCTATTCAGCGGGCTGATTTGGCTGGCGTCAAGTTCATTGATGCCCAACAAAATTGATCTTTTAATATGTTGATAAATAGATTTTTCAGATACAGATGAATCGCGATTTAGCTGGTTGCTCAGTTTAATGAGAGAGAGAGAGAGAGAGAGAGAGAGAGAGAGAGAGAGAGAGAGAGAGAGAGAGAGAGAGAGAGATCTTAATATGATTTGTTTTTTTAATTGTACTGTTGATATAGATATGTAATACATATATATATATATATATATATATATATATATATATAGAGAGAGAGAGAGAGAGAGAGAGAGAGAGAGAGAGAGAGAGAGAGAGAGAGAGAGAGAGAGAGAGAGAGAGAGAAATCTTAATATGTTTTTGTTTTTAAATATATCGTTGATATATATATATATATATATATATATATAGAGAGAGAGAGAGAGAGAGAGAGAGAGAGAGAGAGAGAGAGAGAGAGAGAGAGAGAGAGAGAGAGAGAGAGAGATATTCTTAATATATTTTGTTTTTATGTATAACGTGAAAATTTTGAGCAAGATAAATGTATATATCCTTTTAGATTTTCATAGAATTTAAAGAGAATATTTTTTTTTTATTCTCTAGCTTTCATTGCAACACATTTTAAAGAACAGCCTTCCAGGATACGTGTGTTTTGCTTCAAGGCAGACACCTTGAAGATGAAAAGCATCGAGCCATACTAATGCATAGGATCCTTGATTACCTTGCAGGTTCCTTGCAGGAAAATAGACAAGCTCATTTGCAAAATGAAAGACGAAGTGCATTTAATGTATATAAAATATAAATATTTACATTATATTTATACATGTATTTATGCATGTATTTATACATGTATGTATATATATATGTATATATATACATATTTATATATATATATATATATATATATATATATATATATATATATATATACATATATATATGTGTGTGTACACATATATGTGTGTGTGTACGCACGATCATTGCACGTTGAAAAAATACGTAGGTTGCCTAGAAGTTATGTCTTAATCGTCTTAACGAAGTTTCAAACTTCGAGCACAGAACGTGCATGTATTTTTAAATTTCACCGCCTTCGTTTTTCTCTATAAGACATGTTTAAGATGGTAATAACAACTTACACGGCGGCGGAATTTTGGGATCCGGAACTTTCCCAATTAGTAGAGTTTCCTCAAGCCTGCTAGACTTCTGGGCTGATATACTTTCAGTTCATTTTTCAAAAAGAGGTTGATGGGACGGCAACCTACCGTCCGTATGTAGCCCATAGTCGATGAAAGACATGAACAGAATTAAAGGGAAAAAGGAAAAGGTTGTTTGCAGCGGTAGATCTTCCTCTTGGAAAATGTAAGCAGGAACTGAATGACGAGACTAAGGCGTACTGGCTAGGAAAGGTAGCGATCAATAACGCACTATGAGACGATTACGGATTTCCAGAGTTCAGTGTGAGAAGTGGTGGCCTGTCGGTTATTCATAGTCGCTGAGAGGAAGATGAATTAGGTGTCCTTGATCGAAAGTTGAACCTGGTACAGGAATTATGGAAAATAAGTACTGTAAATTTTAGTAAACCAAAGAAAATTTCACGAATAAAATGGAAGCATATTTATTATGCTCTTTATTGGAGATTATCACAAAATATTTGGTGTTTATTTTTTTATCATCTCTGCGTTGTTGCATAATCTATTGCTTGTCTAGATATAGCGTAAACAGTTGCAATACCGTTGGCCGTGAGAAAATTGGTAATGCTGTAACATTAGAATATTTGTAAACACTGGTCATTTCGACAAGAAAATATGTAATATTATCATTCATATGATGAAGCCTATTCATATGAAACAAAACCAGGGGGCCATTGACTTGAAATCCAAACTTCCAAAGAATATAGTGTTCATTAGAAAGAAGTAACAGATCAATGGAAATACGGAAAGAAGGGATCACTTATTAAAAAAGCAAAAATAAATGATCAAATTAATGAGTAAATAGATAAAAATGTATGTAAATATTAAATTTTTTCAGTTTTTTTTTTCCTATAAAAGAAAACTATTGTGCCGGCTTTGTCTGTCCGTCCGCCCTCAGATCTTAAAAAACTACTGAGGTTAGAGGGCTGCAAATTGGGATGTTGAACATCCACCCCCCAGTCATCAAACATACCAAATTGTACATCTCTAGCCTCATTAGTTTATATTTTATTTAAGGTTAAAGTTAGCCATAATCGTGCATCTTGCAACGATATAGGACAGGCCACCACCAGGCAGTGGTTAAAGTTTCATGGGCCGTGGCTCGTACTGCATTATACCGACACCACCGAAAGACAGATCTGTTTTCGGTGGTCTTGATTATACGCTGTACAGAAAACTCGACTCGTGAAGAAACTTCGGCGAATTTTTTACTTGTTTACTTCAGTTTTTAGCATAAGTACTCGTTTTAATACAGGAAAAGAGTTATTAAAGACTTCTTAAATTATAGTAAGGAAATTGAAATCCTTAAGGATATCCTCATAAGAAAATGATATGGACGAACGCCGGAATCTCATTTGCAGGCCCTTGTTGAAGCAGGAGTATCGCAAGTGTAATCATTATCCCTTTACATAGATTCAGCCGCGCAGCATCTAACACTGGTTCAAGTATCAAAGATGCATTTGCCCTGAGTTATGACTGAATCGTGTGCATGTCTGTGTGGTTACGTGAATATCTCGGCCATAATGTGAGTTTATGTATGTGCGTCTCTGGTTATGCGCGGTTGGATTGCATTTTCGAGTTGGCCTTCGTATGCCCGTCCGTCGTCTAGAGTTGCCGATTTTATTTTTCTGTTAAAGAAAACTATTGTGCCGGCCTTGTCTATCCGTCCGCACTTTTTCTGTCCGCCCTCAGATCTTACAAACTACTGAGGCTAGAGGACTGCAAATTGGTATGTTGATCATCCACCCTCCAATAATGAAACATACCAAATTGCAGCCCTCTAGCTTCAGCAGTTTTTATTTTATTTAAGGATAGAGTTAGCCATAATCGTGCTTCTGGCAACGATGTAAGATAGGCCACCACCTGGCTGTGGTTAAAGTTTCATGGGCCGGTGGTTAAAGTTTCATGGGCCGCGGCTCATACATCATTATACTGAAACCCCCGAAAGATAGATTTATTTTCGGTGGCCTTGATTATACGCAGCAGCTGCTATACAGAAAACTCGATTGCGCCGAAGAAACTTCGGCACATTTGTTACTTGTTTGTTTTCATTTTCAGTGTTGCCAAGGTCATGTAGTCTCACAATTTTTTTTTATTGTAAACAATGAAAAGTAAACGAGCCCTGTCTGTATCGTTATAAATCTGAGAGGAAGGGTAGTTTGAAATCTGCAGGAAAGAATAGTTTGAAGTCTGTGAGAAAGAAAAAGCTTTTAATCAGTTTCGACCGTCAGTATTTATACGAGGGGTTTTTTTCTGTAAACAACAAAGGGCTCCTGATACTCCACATCTGGGACCGCTGATGTTACAACATCACCAATTGTCGATGGACAATCATTGCGAACCCTATCTGATTCGACCCACATTTTTCTCCTTTTATCTTTTATTTATTTATTTATTTTTTTGACCGAACTCTGCAACCTCGGTACGATCTAGCCAAACTTAAAATAGCCAGCAGTTTTTCTCTTTGTATTATATTTACTTGCATTTACTGATTTTTTAATGGTATAATGTCATAATCATGAGATACACATCTTTGCAGAGAGAGAGAGAGAGAGAGAGAGAGAGACAGAGAGAGAGAAAGAGAGAGAGAGAGAGAGAGGATTGAAACGAAGGGCATATTTAAGAAAGAGAAGTGACAGGGAAGCTAAAGAGAGAGAGAGAGAGAGGTGGGGGGGACCTGAAACGAACGGCATATACGAGCATAAGAATTGGAAGTGTCAAGGAAACTGGGGGGAGAGAGAGAGAGAGAGAGAGAGAGAGAGAGAGAGAGAGAGAGAGAGAGAGAGAGAGGCCTGAATCGAAGGGCGTATTTAAGAATGGGAAGTGACAGGTGAGCTGAGAGAGAGAGAGAGAGAGAGAGAGAGAGAGAGAGAGAGAGAGAGAGGGGGGGGCCTGAAATGAAGGGCATGTTTAAGAAAGAGAAGCATCAGGGAAGCTGGAGGCAGTTGTGTAAGTGGAGGTCGAGTGGTGGACGAGGGGCTCAGAAGCCCTGTTTTAAAACATGAAAGAATTCCGGCCTCGTGAAAGACCATCCTCATCTGAATCTGCGAAAGACTGGTATCGATAGATAAGTAGACAGCAGCATTCAGTTGATAGATAATGAATGCTACGGTAATAGGCTTATTCTAATGCGTAGACCAAAGGCCTTCCACCTGCGGTTGGCGAACCCTTGCGTTCACACAGGGTTTCCACGGGATATTTGGCTGATGAAAACGGAGAGAGAGAGAGAGAGAGAGAGAGAGAGAGAGAGAGAGAGAGAGAGAGAGAATATGCCGATGATTAACTTCACAGTAAAGTAATTACAGGTCAAAACGCCGCCGTAGATCAGTCGGACATCAAAATGCTATTAGGGGGTTTCCAGTTACTGCCGTTCAGTATTTACTAATTGGCATCTCTCCATTTACGGTCTTGCTTATCTTATTATCGTAATTGAAAAGTGAAGTTACTATGCAAAATATGAAAGCGGTATCACTCTAGAGGCTACAATGATGATAATAATACGAAGAATGAGAACTCCGCTGATTAGCGATTGATACTTTGTTGGAAAGTGACTACTTTGTAGATATGTACCGTATATCTACAGTATTTCTGCAAAAGGTGCGTAGTATTTCTAAAGCCTGGCATCACGTAATTGCCCGATTTTAGCATTCCGGGTTTTTAGCTATTGTTTATATGTAACCTTTCCCTAGTCATTTTATTTTATCCTAATCCTTCGGGCCAGCCCTATAAGAGCGGTCTTGTTAAACTACTTTAATACTAGTACTTCAGATTAATGTGAGTAGGGATGAAAAGATCTCATATCCACATAACATATATTAATGGACTTGCTTCACTGGCGCTGTGCCTAATACAAATTTATTTTGCCTTTTCACATATCCCTCCTTTTCATGTGCTTTTATTTCTAAGCTGCGATTTAGACTTCTCAAACATGAACGTCAGTGAGACTGTATGGAATAAATATCTTTTGGTAAAAGGTATTTTAGTGAACAGATACTTTCACGAAAGCGAGATAAAGTTGACCGAAGTTGAACGACTGTATTGCCTCTAGACTATTATTGTTCACACAAGAAAGTGTATGCATATACATTGCCTATCTGTATACAATAATAATAAGAGTACCTACACGCGTTCGTGCATGTGCGAATGAAGTTGTGCAAGTTAAGGAAGAAGAGGTGGAAAGAGTCCAAATTTTCCCTAAAAAAAAAGAAAAGAAAAAGTGACACCACCTCCAGAAAGGAAAAATGACACAAAAATTCGCCTGAAATTCCCTTTCCCCGACCTATATTCCCTGAGACGTCGTCTTCTTCTCGGACGGTGCAACAGATAAGCGGAAGAATAAATCCTTTTCCGAGGAAAAAGCAAAACGTTGAGAGTCACAGATTGGAAAAGCTTCTCGAGATGGGTCTACCAAGAGGTCTCTCTCTCTCTCTCTCTGCCCAGTGAGTAACACCTGATTGATCGAGGTTTTTTTTTTATGTTTTGAGTTTTTTTCAGTCGCGAAGGTGGTGTTGCTGAGAGGAGGTAATTAGTCTAAATATTTTTTTAAAGTGGTGTTGCTAAGAGCAAGTTTAAATTCTGTGAAGCCTATGAAGGGAAAGACGATGAAAGATTATTATTATTAGTATTATTATTATCATTATTATTATTATTATTAAAAATGATTGCCCTATGTGTAACAAAAGAGGAACAGAGCCACCATATGAGAAGCACAGTAAAATACTCGTACATAGGTGAATGATAAATGAATAGATATAAATATAAAAAAAAAGGAATTTAGAAGTATACTTAAGTTTGGTGATAGCCTCAACACTTTTCGAAGACAAATGCATAATGAAGGTTATGGAATCCTAGAGGAAGAAGTAAAGTTCCGTCATTGCACAAGTGATTGGCTGATTCTCGAGTTGGCGATTTTCTCGTAATGTTTAATGGCTGTCATGGGCACCTGTGAACCTCACATTTGACGTAACGGCTTTGAGATCTCGTTAAGATAGAAAGGAAAACGAGAAGGCTAAGTAAAAACGAATAATAGTGTAAACACGATAAACCAAGTTCATACCTAAGAAAGAAAAATAAAAATCTGGAAACTCTTGAAAATTAAGAAGACATCCTCTTCTACTCTAAATAGTTGTACCTGTTGTGTGGATGTGTTTCGAAATGAAAAGAGCATAAAAGTGAAAAAAAAAAATTAAATTGTAAAGCTGAATAGGAACGTGATGATATGAAAAGAAATTACAGAAAGTACGTGTTTACGCTCAGTCGGAGTCTGTGATTGGTGTAAATGGATAGAGAAGATAAATTGTTGTGAAACCATATTTATGCTGAAGAGGTCAAGGTCGATCAGTGCAAGAAAAATGTGTGACAGAAATTTAATTTTTTTTCTATTTAAAGGGTAAAGTTTATTACAGAGAAAGGTACAAAGTTAAAAGTTAATTATACCTTAGTTTAACCAGACCACTGAGCTGGTTAACAGCTCTCCTAGGGCTGGCCCGAAGGATTAGATTTATTTTACATGGCTTAGAACCAATTAGTGACCTAGCAACGGGACCTACAGCTTATTGTGGAATCCGAACCACATTATAGCGAGAAATGAATTTCTGTCACCAGAAATAAATTCCTCTTATTCTTCATTGGTAGGTCGGAGATTCGAACTCGCGGCCAGCAGAGTGCTAGCTGAGAACGGAACCCACCCTCCCAACGAGGAACATGAGAGAAAGGTACAGATGGAACATGTGGCCAAAGGTGATATTCCACCGCAGGGGATCAGTGCCATCCTTACACTGCAGGCATCATTAAAGGGTGCTTGCAGTGTCCCTTCGGATCTTCGCATCACCCACGTTTTAACCTTTTACTTCACCTCCCTTCCCTCTTCCTTTCTTCGTTCTTGTTGTTCAGCCTCTCCAACTTTATTTCTCAGTGCATCTCTGTGGATTATTCTCAGTTTTACCTCTAGATCCTTGTACCTTATCTCATTTGTTTTCGGGATCTCTTTATGTTGTCGTCTAGCCAATCCTTCTAACCCTTTTTCCCTTTCTTAAGAACCAAATGTCCGGAAGTGCCTCAGTTCTTGGTTTTTGTAGGTTAAATTTCATACTTCGTTCATTCACTCCTTCATATTTTCATTCTTTCCAAAATAATTTTGAATTTCTTCAAAAGGTTACAGAGTGAAGAATCACTTGCCTATTTCCCTACCGCTACGTTATTAGGTATGAACTTGGTTTATCGTGTTTACACTATTATTCGTTTTCACTTAGTCTTCTCGTTTTCCTTTCTATCTTAACGAGATCTCAAAGCCATTACGTCAGATGTGAAATTTACAGGTGCCCACGACAGCCATTAAACATTACGAGAAAATCGCCTACTCGAGAATCAGCCAATCACTTGTGCAATGACGGAACTTTACTTCTTCCTCTATGATTCCATAAACTTCATTATACATTTGTCTTCGAAAAGCGTTGAAGCAATTCCCAAACTTAAGTATACTTCTAAATTCTTTTTTTTATATTTATATCTATTCATTTATCATTCACCTATGTACGAGTATTTCACTGCGCTTCTCATATGATGGCTCTGTTCCTCTTTTGTTACAGGGAGGAGATAATGTAAAACATAACTGTAAGATTATATGATCTGGCGTTAGGGAACATTGGTAATCATACATATAGACTGGTGTTAGAGAACATTGGTAATCATGCATATAGACTGGTGTTAGAGAACATTGGTAATCATTCATATAAACTGGTGTTAGAGAACATTGGTAATCATACATATAGACTGGTGTTAGAGAACATTGGTAACCATACACACACACATTATATATATACATATATATGTTCATACATATGTATGTATTAATACATATATATGAACATATTAATACATATACATATATATATATATATATATATATATATATATATATATATATATATATATATATATATATATTAAGACAAAATCTACGAAGGAAAGAGAAACTGGAGTGCTGAAAGGCCTTTCGACTTATTGTCTTGTTAAGTAAAGAACGACAAGTCGAAAGGCCTTGCAGCGCTCCATTGTTTCTCTTTCCTTCGTGGATTTTCTTATTTATATGTTCATCACTTTCTATACTTTCGTGATTCAGTTATACATACATACATACATACATACACACACACACATATATATATATATATATACACACACAGACACACACACACACACACACACACATATATATATATATATATATATATATATATATATATATATATATATATATATATATATATATATATCAATACATATATGTGAACATGTAATGCATGCTTATGTGTATGTATGTATATATGTAATGTACGTATACATGCATACATACTCGCACAAACAGAAAGAAGAAGAGCTCTTGATAAAATCACAACCATATAGAATATAATAGAGGAATTGCTTAGGCCTGTAAGATCCGTTACATGAGGAAAAGGGCAAAGTTTACTGGCCCAACACTTCATTAATGGACACCCACGTGCCGATGTCAGCGGCTGTCACAGAATCTTTCTTTCCGTAAAAATGTAGCGTTTTGGTCTAATATATAACTATATATATATATATATATATATATATATATATATATATATATATATATATATATATATATATATATATTATATATATATATATATAGAATTTTATATGTAATTGCTTAAATATGTATATAATTTTTATAATTATGGCAGTTTAACCTCTAAGCAATTATGTGGCATTTGTTTTATTTCCGTCAATAAGCTTCGTTGATTTCCAGTTGCAAAAATTCTTGTTTATCTTTATGAAGATCTGAAGTTAAAAATCTCCTCGCAAGACAGAAGCTCTCTCTCTCTCTCTCTCTCTCTCTCTCTCTCTCTCTCTCTCTCTCTCTCTCTCTCTCTCTCTCTCTCTCTTATTGTATTTAAAGTAAGTTTGTGAATGAAACAATTAACGTTGTATCTTATGCATTGTTTTTTTCCCTCTTTCAGAACATGAATGAAATGGCCAGACGGTAGCTGTGAAGGATTTAGCCTCGCTGGTCTAGGTAAGTTAATCTCACTGGGACCATTGCCCAAGATGAAATTACTGTGGCTTCTTTTCGTTACTTCGATGCCTAATTAGCTTAAGCAGGGTTGTCGGTGTCAAAGCACGTTTATATGTATGTATGTATATAATATATATATATATATATATATATATATATATATATATATATATATATATATATATATATATATATATAGTATATATATACTGTATATATATACGTAACGTACGATTGTATGTATTTTTACATTCGATTTTCTCACAGTTTTTGCTTGCGCTTGTTAATACAAGCCTTGGCTTTGTGAGGGGAAATAAATGAAGATGGCTTATCCTTCCGTAGTGGGATTCGAATCCACGAACGTAGGGATGAAGCGATGCTTCCTTTTCGTCAGTTCCATGTGTATGTATGTGTGTGTGGGCGTGCGTGCGTGCATTTAGAGGGATTTGCGTAAGATTGTTTATTTTTGCAATATCAATATACTGCTCGTAAATTCGTAAATGAAAACATTGTTTCGTAAAAATAAAACATTTGGAAAATTCTCATATATAATCGTTAAGACACGTTAGATGGATTTTAAGGGTAAATTTGTACGTGAATATGCAATTAGAAACTCCATACCGGGAGAATTGGAAGGCAAACATCATAATAAACCACAGACTCGAAACTTGGAGATGAAGTCTTTCAAAGAAGACCTTCGAGTGGAAGTGATTTGTTCCTCATCATTGTTGGGGGGAGGAGGGTTGCCGGCTCGCTCGACCAATTGTTATGTCACCATCAGCGAGTCGGTGCCTCGTTGGGACTATAGGATTTGAGGTCTCTTTGTCTCTCGTAAGAATAAGGAATTTACTCTCTCTCTCTCTCTCTCTCTCTCTCTCTCTCTCTCTCTCTCTCTCTCTCTCTCACACACACATGTACTTACATTTTATGTGTATATTTATATGTGTATATATATATATGTATATATATATATATGTGCGTGTGTTTGTGTGTGTATATATATATATATATAGGTATACTGTATATATTCAATATATATATATATACACACTATATATATATATAGGTATATATACTGTATATATATGTGTGTGTATGTATATATATATATATATATATATATATATATATATATATATATATATGTGTGTATATATATATATATATATATATATATATATATATATATATATATATATATATATATATATATATATATATATATATATATATATATCTAACATCCTGGGGCGAAGAGAGATTACTCATAAGCTTAACTGAGCACAGAGTCGTAATAATAAATCCTATATATTATCTTAGGTTGTGGGTGACAATTGAAGTCAAAAGTGAATGTGGTAATGTCAGTGTGATGATATTAAGAAAGTGAGCACAGTTTTCAGAATGATTAAAGTACTGTTATTGATGAATGTCTTCATAAAACATAGATTCTCTCACAAAAATTCTTATGTAAGATGAAACAAAAACCTTAGGTTTTTATTATAAATCCTCTTACGCTGCCGTAACATGCCCAAGAATGATATAAAAACTGCGCTTTGTTATACCATACTGCGAAAGGAGTAAGAAAATCTAGTAAGGTTTTTGAAAGATCAAAAAAGTCAAGGAGACGTGCGAGACTCGATGAGGGCCATTTGTACGAAATAGTGAATAATCTGGACATATACAAAATATACAACTCTCTTTTTTTTTCCTGAGGTTATCACAGATCTCAGTCATTTCCGTAGAAGAGGAGAGACTTCTTTAAGTGAAGTGCTGAGTAATAGGAAGTAAAAAAAAAAAGAGGGGGGGATGGGGAGGAAGAAGTGGAACTCTTTATGAATAACACTAACCAAAGAGGAGAAGAAAAAGAATGCTTAATTAACAGGCTACTCATAACATGTCCTCTAGGAAGAGGACACGTATAGGGCCCCGAGCAAGGCACTCGACTTGAAGCGATCAAAGGTCAACAAGGGAGAGGTATTCTAAGGGTAAGGCCTTATCGTATTTAAGACATGGGTGCCCTCGGGGGAAACAAACAAAAATAGCAGCAATAGTAATCATTCTTACTGCTGCTGCTGCTACTATTACTTCTACTCCTGAACCTCACGGGGTGTACTGTAGGCATTACTTGAGGTTCTTTGCAGCAACCCTTCTGCCCCTAGCTGCAACCCCTGTCATTCCTTTTACTGCACCTCCGTTCGTATTATCTTTCTTCCGTCTTGCTATCCACCCTATCCTAACAGTTATTTCATAGTGCAACTGCGAGGTTTTCCTACTGTTACACCTTTCAAACCTACCCACTCTCAGTTTCCTTTCCTGCACTGAGTGACCTCATAGGTCCCAGTGGTTGGCCTTTGGCCTAAACTCTACATTCCATTCAATTCCATTGTACTCATCTTCCTTAGGATAAGCTTACTTCTACTAATATCATTTTTACTGTTGAAACTAATGTTAATGTTTTTCCTGTTGCAAATGGTTGTGATGATGATACTCTTTATTACTACTGCTACTGTTGCTGCTGCACCTGATGCTACTTTTGCTACTTTCTATTACGAAGATTGTAAGGCCACTCACAGTGCAACCCGAACACCGTGGCACTGACGTCATTCTTAAACAAGTAAAAAATGCGCCGAAGTTTTTTCGGCCCAATCGAGTTTTCTGTTCAGCGTATAATCAAGGCCGCCGAAAATAGATCTATCTTTCGGTTGTCTCGGTATAATGCTGTATGAGCTGCGGCCCATGAAACTTTAACCACGGCCCGGTGGTGCCCTGTCCTGTATCGTTGCAAGATGCACGATTATGGCTAACTTTAACCTTAAATAAAAAATAAAAACTACAGAGGCTAGATGGCTGCAGTTTGGTATGTTTGATGATTGGAGGGTGGACGATCAACATACCAATTTGCAGGCCTCTAGCCTCGGTAGGTTTTAGGATCTGAGGGCGGACAGAAAAAAGTGCGGACGGAAAGACAAAGCCAGCACAATAGTTTTCTTTTCAGAAAACTAAAAGCAAGTCCTCTGAAAGATACTGCGATGTAGCAAAGACTCGCTTGCGGATGGAAAACGTCTTACCGTGGCTGGGTTAGAGGTTTGATTTTAATCGTAATAATAGTGATAATAAGTTCTTCTAAATTCAGTAAATTATAATAACGCTTAAAAATTTCATTTATTCAGTCACTCCGTTGGATCACCAGACTCGTTCTGAACCGCGAAAATTCGCACCAACATTACTTAAGGTTCTTTGCAGCGTCCCTTTGACCCTTAGCTGCCACCCCTTTTATTGTTTACTGTGACTCCACTCATATTCTCTCTCTTCCATCTTACTGTCCACCCTCTCTTGACAGTTGGTTCATAGTGCAACCTTTTTGCTGTCAATTTCCGTGTCAGCGCTAAATAACCTCATGGATCCCAGCGCTTGGTCTGTGACCAAAATTCTATATTCTTCTGTATAAACATGAATATCAGAATGATAATGGTAATATAACTGTTGATGAGAACTATGCATGGGTGCTAACCGTAATAGTAGAAAATATAGTGTGAAGTTTGTGTTGCAAAAATGTGGAATGTACGATGCAAAAGTATTTGGGTACTTGGTGAGAGCTGAAATAAGGTTCAGTATGAGATTCAGAAATTTGGGATGTGTGGTGTTGAAGCGTGGGATGCGGCGCAGAAGAATGGGGTAAATGATATTTGAATAAAAATGGGCTTAATCACAAACGGAAAAAAAGCAGCCATCAATTCAGAAATTCATCGATAGAAACATTCGGGGAGCGCTGACGTCAATGCCAAAAAAAAATTAAAATAGAAAAAAAAAAAAGCGGAATTCGTGTCCATAAGAAAATCTCAATTTTTTTAGAAAGGCCAAAACTCTCTCTCTCTCTCTCTCTCTCTCTCTCTCTCTCTCTCTCTCTCTCTCTCTCTCTCTCTCTCTCTCACAAAATTTCAGTTAAATCCATCCGTAATTTTTTAAAAGTATCTTATGAAAAAGAAGACAGACAAGCAGACCCATGTAAGCGCTAAACCTCCTCCCACCTTCGTCGGCGAAGGTGAAGAGAAAAATGAAAAATAAGAAAAAAATTGGAATTCGTATCCATAAGAAAATCTAAAATTTTTTAGAAGGGCCAAAAACTCTCTCTCTCTCTCTCTCTCTCTCTCTCTCTCTCTCTCTCTCTCTCTCTCACACGAGCAAAATTTCACAGAAATCCATCCGTAATTTTTTTTTAAATCTCGTATGAAAAGGAAGACAGAGAAGCAGACCCGCGTAAGCACTACAGTAAACCTCCTCCCACCTCCGTCGGCGAAGGTGAAGAGGAAAATGATCAGTAACATCCGGAGAAAAAGTGATGATGCCAAAATGACAGGCAAATCAAACCAAGAGGGATATAAGCTAATGCGGAGGACCGATATGAAAGCAGTAGCCTACTTCCGCTGAACCTTTGATCTTCTCTGCTTACGATGTGTCTGCTGTTGCCTGAAAGAGCAGTTCCTCTGTTCACACCAGCTCTTCCCTTGCGTTATTGATTTCTCGGTTTCGACAGCCTTTTGTTTTTCGCTTCTCTTTGGATTCGTGTAAATACAGGACCATACATACGTACACCAAGTCTACGTTTGGGCATATTTGCATGAGAGTATTTTTTCCTAATCGGCTTGTTTTGCCTTTGCATATTTAAACTTAAAAATCAAAGTATAGTCTCAGGATTATATATAGAGGGTATACTCCGTTTCAGACGTGTTTGTATGCGCGTTTTATACGTATGCATCCTCACGTCTCCCTTTGAAAACCTCCCGAAAAATGTTTTACCTGCTTTGTGTCTAGAAATCAGCAAGAACGTAATAGCACGTCGAGCCTTTTAAAAAGCTTTTGCTCTGTGATCGCTTTTGAGAGAGAGAGAGAGAGAGAGAGAGAGAGAGAGAGAGAGAGAGAGAGAGAGAGAGAGAGTCGCTTCCATGATGGCAAGGCATTCTCATTGCAAAATTTCTTTTTCATTTTTCTTTCCACTCCTTGTCATTCCTTTTGAAATCCGACTAAAGTGCTGATTTTTTTCTCTTCCTCTCGTTTCGTTTTGTTCCTTTTATTTCGGTTTGAATTGTACACGGCTTTAGGTGTCGTGCGATTCTTCTGTTATATCTTTCAAGGGCCCAGCGTCGTTTATTGAACACCCCCCCCCCTCTCTCTCTCTCTCTCTCTCTCTCTCTCTCTCTCTCTCTCTCTCTCTCTCTCTCTCTACTCACCCATTATATAATATAAATATATATGTGTGTGTTGTGTGCGTGTGTGTATGTATGTATATTATATATACTATATATATACACACACATACACTTCATAGTATGGTCAGATGGTCAGTTGTATTCTGACCTACCAAGCAAGGGGTCCCTGATTCTGCCCCTGGGCAAAGACGTCCTGGTGGGCACTCTGATAGAAAGTTCTCTGAACTATGTTTAATAGCCTTAGAGAAAGGGGGAGAACCCCTTCTTAATGTTTTATGCGGTATTGTTTCTTTGCTAACCTAAGCTGTTAGTTATATACCTGGTAGTTAGATGGCTGTGGAATTCATCCAGGGGTAAAATTGACTGGTGATCTCATCTCGAAAAGTTGGCCAAGGACTTGAACGCTAACTCCTTTTGGTACCAATCTCTCCTAAGGGATAAGACGTCTCTGGACCCTATCATATTAGCTAAAACTGATTTTGTGTGCGTGTGAATGAAAGTATTTATCTGTATATATTTTTTCAACATGAAGTGTCTCGCTTAACAGCTGGTGGCTCCAGAGATAAAAAGAACAGTCGCTGCCCAATTCACGCTTTACCTACTGAATTGTGAGTGAAGCCTTCTTTCAGTTAACTTCCACTGAGTTCCATAGAAAAAATAGAAAGAGGAGTGACTGCCACATTCATCCTGTAACTACTGAATTAGCTATGAAGCCCGCGTTTAATCTTTCACGGCCACTTCATCATCTCCACAGAAGGGTATATATACTGTAGGACTCCATACATTTGCCTAGAAAGATATGGGCAAGAGATTTTTAGGAGATAGGATGTTCTGCATATTCTTTTAGAACGTATTAATAGGATGAATGTTTGGATATAAGATGTACAGAATGTAATTCCAGAATATAAGGATGTATGGGATATACTTTTAATATATAATATATATTATAGGTGAAAAAGGTACTAGATTTTCAGTGACGTACTTCAAAGCCAGTGAATCAAGTAATAATGATCCAGTGACGTTTTGTAGAACCGGGAGTCAGTTATCAAAGGATCCAGTGAAGTCCTCAGAATCGGTTCCGTGACCCAAAGCAGTCCCCTAGCTGCAACCCCTTTCTTTCACTACACTGTACCCCCGTTCATATTCTGTTTCTTCCATCTTACTTTCCACCCACCTTCTCCAAACAATTGTCTCATAGTACAACTGCGAGGTTTTCATCCTGTTGCACCTGTAAAACCTTTTTGTTCTCGAATACCCTTTCAGCGATGAATTACTTCATAAGTCCCAGCACTTGGCCTTTGGGCTAAATTTTATATTCCATCCCATGACCCAAAGCAAAGTTCGTCTGCTTGTTATACGGCTGGAAGGTGCTTCATCACATAAGATAATAGTAATCCCTTTCGCAAGACCAAAATGAAAGTTTCAAGTGAAACTCACAGCTATGTAGTGTTTGTCGTCTCACAGAATCCGTCTCATCTTCCGTCATCATTAATAGAACAGCAAATCAGACTAATAGTTGTAATCCCTAGGAGAGAGATGATCAGTGAAGGAAAAGATAGATAGTAACCCCTCTTGAACATATATGTAGGGATAAGTTGCTAAAGATCTAGAGAATTCCCGATGATACCGTGATCATTGTCGTCATTACAAATGGGTCTGTATTGTGTTATAGAAAGATTTTAGAAGCATCAGGTGTGTAGTACGCAGATTTTGATTATGTAATATGATGCATAAAATCTGTTTTGTCATTTTGACGCTCTCTCTCTCTCTCTCTCTCTCTCTCTCTCTCTCTCTCTCTCTCTCTCTCTCTCTCTCTCTCTCTCTCTCATGAGAGCTCAGTGGTCTGGTTAAACTACTTTAATAATAATAATAATCTCCATGAGAGCAGCATATATTTCGACATTTACATCAAATTATTAATATTTGCAGGTATCTGGCTGTTAGTATCTTTCATCTTCTCTGTGAGAAAACGCGCTTCTTTATATTCCTCATTTGATATATCTATATACCGTGAAGTTGTAAGCCTCTCTCTCTCTCTCTCTCTCTCTCTCTCTCTCTCTCTCTCTGCGAGAGCAGCATATATTTCGACATTTCCAACAAATTATTAATATTTGCACGTATCTAGCTATTAGCATCTTTCACCTTCTCTTTATATTCCTCTCATTTGATACATCTATATACCTTGAAGTTGTAAGCCTCTCTCTCTCTCTCTCTCTCTCTCTCTCTCTCTCTCTCTCTCTCTCTCTCTCTCTCCGGTGTCATAGAGAAACTGGCGCCCAGAGCACCACTGAAACGAACTGAGCGATCGTTTTCTTTGGCAACCTTTTACCTTTCGTCCGTTTAAAGGGGGAATATTTCTCGCAAGAGGCGAGGCCTTCACAAAGGCCCCCCTGGATAAATCGCCCTCCGGTTCCTGCCGGAGGCGACGGAGGAGAGCCAAAAACGTCAAGGCATTGCAGGGAATAACGTAATATCGATGTGATTATAAGGGATGTGCAACAGGTCTGCGTAGCTTAGACGACCAGAGAGGAGGGGAAGGGGAGAAGGGTATTGGTTGGTGTGGGGGAGGGGGGAGGCAGTAGTAGGTCTGCTGCTGCTGCTGCTGTTGCTGCTTTGCTTGTTGCTTTGACCTCTATGATTTCATATCATTGTGACCTTTGATATTCCAGCAAGGGCTCGCCGTAATAGTTCGGTTCCCTTTAGTACGGGCGAGTCTTTTTTTTTTTTTTCTTTTTTCTTTTCGCGTTATTCTGTTGTAATGATGTCATTTATTATTTGGTTTAATGGTGTCATTTGTTCGCCTTCTCTCCTTGCCGGCGCCCGTGGTTCTTTGCGGTGTCTTTTCCCTCTATGCGTTTTCTGCATTGCTAGTCCCAGCCGGTCGACCGTTCGTCGTGTTGCCCGCCGCCAGTAACTACTTTCCGGCAGGAGAATGTAGGATAGGGAACCGCCCTTCGTATAGGGTCTTGAGTGCTGCCGTAGAATGCGTCCTCCATGGGAGAGAGACAGAGAGAGAAAGAGATATGAATAGATTTTTTAATCACATGCTGATGTCACAACAAGAGGTCCCCCCTGTTCGTTTATTACTTTTATAGGGTAGTGCAGTTTCCATATGCGCGCGTGCCCGTATATGTATGTATGTGTGTGCACGAGAGAGAGAGAGAGAGGAAGGGTAACTGATTGATTAATTGATTTGTAATATTCACTGGCGTAACAACCGCTTTAGTAGAAAGGGAGAGGTACTGTGCGGCTGCATTTTGTAGGAACGTTACTTTAACAGAAATAGATTGACGATCCAGTATTCCAATTGCGCTTCGGTAATGCTCAGGCCATTTTATTTTTTATACCACACAACATTGTATTACGCTTTACAGTTACTATAACATTTTTCCATATGTATTTAAAAATGATTTCGTTCGTGTTTGCGTGGAGCAGACCCATTCGCCATTGACTGACGTACTTCTGTCTATTGTGTTGTTAATATTATCACCATTAAAGACATTTTATTTTTATTATTTAAAGCATATTATTCTCTTATCACTACAGAGATTTCATTATTCATTAATATGAGCTACCTTTATTAGCGCTTGTAAATTTTCAGAGAATTTTCTTTCTCACCAGGATTTAGGATATTCTGTTCTCCCGTCAGTGCTTTTGGCTTTTAGTTTCTTGTAAAAGAAAACTATTGAGATGGCTATTTGTCTGTCCGTCCGCACTTTTCCTGTTCGCCCTCAGATCTTAAAAACTACTGAGGTTAGAGGGCTGCAAATTGGTATGTTGATCATCCACCTCTCAGTCGTCTGATTAAACTATTTTGTTAAAAATAATAATGATCATCCACCTTCCAATCATCAAACATGCCAAATTGCAGCCCTCCAGCCTCAGTAGTGTTCATTTGATTTTAAGTTAAAGTTAGCCGTAATCGTGCTTCTGGCACCGATATAGGAGGCAACAACACAGGCCACCACCCGGCCGTGACCGAAAGTTTCATGGGTCGCGGCTGAGAGTTTCAAGAACCGTGGCTGAGAGTTTCATAAAGGATTATACGCAGTACAGAAAATTCGATTGCACCCCGAAGAAACTTCGGCTCATTTTGTACTTGTTTATTCTTGTATTGACGTTCATCAACTGTTTTTACTCCTTGATATTCACATTTTCTTTTCATATCAGAATTTATGACAATTTATTCTTCTTTCAGTATTTAGGACACTTCTCCATTAGTCAGTTCGCGTTTACAGGGACACGATTGGAACTATTTACAGAGAATAGTTTAAATGTCGTATTTGTTTTAATTTAATATCTCGTGATTTAATTTCCTGTCTGTTGACTTATTACTATAGAAAGAGTTCACTGGTTTACAAATGAAATCACAGTAGCAACTTTGTGTTCTGATAATATGCAATTATTGGTAAATTTGTAAAACTGCTCTATGTTTGTTGTGACTTCATCACAGCGAAAACATGAGAGGTCGGTAGATTTTAGTTTTCTGTTAAAGAAAACTGTTGTGCCAGCTTTATCTGTCCGTCCGCACTTTTTCAGTCCGCCCTCAGATCTTACAAACTACAGAGGCTACAGGGCTGCAAATTGGTATGTTGATCATCCACCCTCCAATCATCAAACATACCAAATTGCAGCTCTCTAGCCTCAATAGTTTTTATTTCATTTAAGGTTAAAGTTAGCCATAATCGTGCTTCTGGCAACGATATAGGACAGGCCACCACCGGGCCGTGGTTAAGTTTCATGGGCTGCGACTCATGCAGCATTATACCGAGATCGCCGAAAGATAGATGTATTTTCGGTGGCCTTGATTATATGCTATACAGAAAATTCGACTGCGCCGAAGAAACTTCGGCCCATTTTTTACTTGTTTCATTACGAAATTACAAAGTCAGATTTCACTAGGCTGTACTTCATTCACTCTCTAGGACGCATTGTCGCTTACACCAGGCAGATAAGATTTATTTCAGGTTTTGAGTTTTATTGAACCTTGGTGATTTTACGCTGCACAGGATGTAGTCCTAAAGTAAATTTAGTTTACCTGCACATATTTTTAAAGGATGGAACATTTCGTATCTTACGATGTAACTGCAAACAGAGTATCTATGTATTTTTCTGCGTTTAACCGGGATGGACGACGTGTAATGAATTCCACGTTTGCTACCACAAAACTGCTGTAGTTATTTTAATAATAATAATAATAATAATAATAATAATAATAATAATTATAACATGAGATGTAGTCACATCTGCAAGAAAAAAGGTTTGGCATATCCTTTGCTCTTGTATTGAATTTAGAATTTCCACTTGACCCGTAAATAAACGGGGGAATTCTACGGGCTTTCATTACATTCCTCAACAGCTTGGGTCGCATGTCTGAATTAATAGGAATTGCAGGTAATACACAACTCTTTTATTATTATTATTATTATTATTATTATTATTATTATTATTGGAGAAACAAATCCCAGTGTATATGTACATATATTTAAAGATAAAAGATAAAAATGTACATATACATAACTGTGGATTTGTTTCTCCATTTTTAGACTCATGCTACTATGAGTATTTTCTGATGATGATGATGATGATTATTATTATTATTATTATTGTTATTATTATTATTATTTCTATAAATGACAAAACTGTTTCTGTTTAAAAACTTTAGATTTAAACTGAATGCCTTAATCACTAAAATTCCTGGGAAGTCTGAAAGTCGAGAGTGGAAGTGAGCATTATCTATCATTTGAAAAGGAAAAAAAATTACTGGGAAAGTTTTAAAAGTCGAGGAAGATATTTAACGCTTATCTCAACGGACAGCTGCAAAACTTGAGGGGAGGAGAGATTGGAATCTAACAAAGAATCAGATTCCAATAGCTCGATTCTAGCCCCTTTAAAACTGGCGAAGGACTGACTGCCTTCCTCGATAGTAAGAGAATCATGCTGGTCGATGACACTGACAGTCAGGGATAAAACGTTCATAAACTGTTATTTAAAAAAAAAAAGAAGGAAGAGTAATCTAAATGTGGTGTGGATTACAACAGACCTTTGAGAATCTTATGCCAAAGGCGCTGGGTCAGAATGAAACCCGATAACCACTAGTGCCCTTCGATCTGTGTCGTTGTAGACAAACTGAAATCAGCGATTCAGGGACTTCGATATGATTTGGAAAATGATGTAATTGAATCAACACACTTGGTGATGAAGCCCCGTGGTATAAATGCCGTCAGTGCACCTCACGTGGTGCACTTTAGGCATTATTTGAGGCTGTTTGCAGCATCCCTTCGGCCCCTAGTTGCAACTCCTTTCCTGTTGTTGTACCTCCATTCATATTTTCCTTTTTCCATCTTACTTTCCAGCCTCTTCTAACAATTGTTTCATAGTGCAGCTGCGAGGTTTTCCTCCCGTTACTCCCTTCAGACCTTTTTACCCTCAATTTCCATCTCAGCGCTGAATGACTTCAAAGGTCCCAGCGCTTGGCCTCTGACCCAAATTTTACAGTCCATTCCTTGATGATGAAAGTACTGATATGGTAGGTGGACTTGTTCATGGATTTGTGCTTGTGAATATATGTACATTCACAAATAAGAACGGTATTGTTGAGCTCTTCATAATCGAAAAATAACTGTGAGATGGTTCTAGCTCCATTTCCCCTCCCCCTTCACATTTCTCCACATCAGCTTTTCCGGTTGATTTAGTCCGGTCCGTCACACCAACCACCTGCAGAATGACTGCGAAATCGCTGACGAAGCAAAGGAATAGAATTAGCCATCGACAGGTGGATAGTGGAAATACTTCAGAGAGAAGGGAGATATATCGGAAGGTGTTCGGCTTTAGTGGAAGTGCTGTGCAATGTGTTCGTGATAAACTGCGAAATCGGTCCTTGACGAAGGGGTAAGGAATATTTCGGTGTGGAGAAAATGAAATGTGTAGAGAAGAAAATATGTCTGTGGTTCACAGAAGGGAACCTGTTGGTGTTCCTGGTGGTGTATGTGAAGTGCAACACAGCAAGCACACGGTAGAGGGGACGTAGCGAGAGAGAGAGAGAGAGAGAGAGATTTGAGGTTCCAGGTACTTAAAGTACATAGGTGCAAGCTAGCAGCGGCAGCTTTTGGTGGGAAGAGCTCGAGCGGCTGACCCTGCTTTAGAGGAGCTAAGGGGTTTTTCAGGATCAAGAACTTTAGCATTGCAATACTTATGATTCGGAACTGTATATTAAAGAACTGTTTGAGATTCGGAAATATGACCTTTATGATTATTTATCACTATTTTGAGCTGAGTATCGAGGGTTTTTTTTTTTCACAAATTTCGCCCAAGAGTGAGTTTAATACTATTCAGTTCGCATTATCGTGAATTGTCTGCTACAACGTTAAATTTAGCACTATTTACTACTTGGTAGCTTGAAGTTCAACACTACAGTATGAAGTTTAACACTATTTACGGCTCGTAAAAGCGCCAAGTTTAGCACTATTTACGGCTCACAAAGCATGAAGTTAAGCACTGTTGGCGGTTCATAAAGCGTTACGTTTAGCACTATTTACTACTCGTAAAGCGTGAAGTTTAGCAATATATACAGCTCAGAAACTTGGAAGTTTAGAACTATTTGCAGCCTGAAGCGTGAAATTTGAACTGCTTACGCATCAGAAAAGTGGAGTTTAATTACGACACCGGGACGAGAACAGTATTATTTGTGGATCGGGGCGTGAAATTTAACCTCGATTTGCTTTTTATGGGAATGAATTGTAGCAATGTTTTTGTCAGTAAGTGTCAGTTTTAATGCTATTGGAAATGGAGGAGTATGAATTTTAACACTTTGTGCTCAAGTGTATGAATTTCATAGATGTTGGTCGCTCAAGAGTGTGAATTATACGTTTAATTTCTGCAAAGCCCAGCTGCACGGGATATACGTCATCCACCAGTATACAGGTTTTAAACGTCAGGTTGATGGATTAGGCACCTTAATTCATATCGTGTAGGAAAAAATAGAAATGTAAAATAGGCAGGTTATTGATTCCTCCTCCCAAAGGAAAAACGGGGCATTACGAAGCTTTTAGTAGAGATTCTGTGAAAAGAAGGTAATGTAAATTTAAACGCAGTGTGGAATGTTTAACGTTCCTTCAAAATGTATTCTGACGTCATGCCCGTTTCTCTTACGTCAACGTTTAACGGTGTACTGTGGCAGGCTGAATCCGTTGTTATAAATTCGTGGTTGACACTGTCCTGGAAAGGAAGATCCTCGTTAGTAACGATGAACTTTTCCAAGAAGCGAAGGCTGTATTTATTATTATTATTATTATTATTATTATTATTATTATTATTATTATTATATTATTATTATTATTATTATTATTATTATTATTATTATTAAGAATATGAACCCTATTCATATGGAACAAGCCCACAGGGGCCACTGACTTGAAATTCAAGCTTCCAAAGAATACTATTATTATTATTATTATTATTATTATTATTATTAGTATTATTATTATTATTATTATTATTCAGAAGATGGGCCCTGTTCATACAGAACAAGCCCATAGGGGCCATTGACTTGAAATTCAAGCTTCCAAAGAATACTGTTATTATTATTATTATTATTATTATTATTATTATTATTGTTGTTGTTGTTGTTGTTGTTGTTGTTGTTGTTGTTGTTTAGAAGATGAGCCCTATTCATATAGAACAAGTCCACAGGGGCCAATGACTTGAGATTCAAACTTCCAAAGAATACTATTATTATTATTATTATTATTATTATTATTATTATTATTATTATTATATTCAGAAGAAGAACCCTATTCATATAGAACAAACCCACAAGGGCCATTGACCTGAAATTCAAGCTTCCAAAGAATACGTTGTTCATATGGAAGAAGTTACAGATGGTCATAATAAATACAGAGAGAAGAGATCAGTTACTAGAAAAGAAAAGGTTTGTGTGAAAGCTGTATTGAACCATAACATCGACTGACTTCAACGATCTCATTTAAAAATAGTTTATTATAAAAGTCGCGAACTTCCTTTGTGGCAAAAAATAAAAGTACATTCCACGAATACATTTAAGGAAGATAATTCATAATCTGCACTTGGTTTAAAAATGGTACTTTAGCATTCTCTGATACCTGTTGAGTCATAAGCACAGTTCATTGCATACATACATACATATGTACACACACACACACACACACACACACATATATATATATATATATATATATATATATATATATATATATATATATATATATATATATATATATATATATATATATATAAATGTATGGTACATATGCATATACATTTACATATATAATTTATATATATATTTATTTATTTATTTATTTATGTATTTATGTATGTATACGGATACATAGGACCAAGAATTTCAACGGTTGAATGAAAAATGAGGTCACGCAGATATTTCAGCATTCAGAAAACACTTGTTATTTTCACCGACCAGACTCCCACCCCACCGCAGAGCTAATTGTTATCGGTTGATGTTATTCATTTTGATTTTATTTATTTTGTGGGTTTTGAAATTCACGGTGTACGAGCTATGCTGCCTCCACCCCCTCTCTCTCTCTCTCTCTCTCTCTCTCTCTCTCTCTCTCTCTCTCTCTCTCTCTCTCCCCTACCCATCTGAATGTAGGTTCTTTCTCTGCAGTGAGTTATTTTAATGTTCCTCTTCTGGAATGTTTGACTCGAATCGTGGCTTTTAACCTAAAATATATTTTGCTTTCAACTATTTGTTTTATGTATGTTTATGTAACTTCGGTCGAGTTACATTTTTACGGAACATAGTTAGCAGTTGCTTTTTTTTCCTCTTGGTGACGTCAATGCCATATCGTTAACGTTTATTTTTACTTTTTATTTATTTTTTTTACCAGCTTTATGTGTAGGTTTTCTTGTGGGATTGTGGGTTCATATGAAATATAAAGTCACTCTGAATTATCTGATGTAGAAAAGGCGTAGCGTAACAGTCAGAAATGTATAAGTTAAATTCATGTTAACATGATATTTACGTAAAATATCTGTCATTATTTCATTAAAGTTGAAATGGAAATTTTACTTTGAATATTGTTTCACTAAAATTATTTGATGACACACCAAAGGTTTTTTTTATTTGCTGGAAAGTTAGTGCTTTCAGCTGTGTTCTGAAGAACGTTTTTTTATATATATATCTACCAAGGAAGCAATGTTCTTGACGGGGTTTAAATTAACGTTCTTTATGACTGTAATCAAGTATAGTTTATGCTGCATAACAAAATTACTGTTTTCTCTTCATGCTTTCAAACAATTGCCGTTTTTTACGTTCTTAGTCATAGAGAGCACGACTGCTTTTTTAAGCCATAAGAATAATATTTGTTTAAGAGTCTAAAGAAAACAAAATGTATTAGTGCACAGAGACTTGTACGTTTTCTGCAGAGCATGAAAATACATTACGTCAAAGGGCTACTTGTTCAGGAGCAAAAAAAAAAAAAATCGTATGTGTTCAAGAGCATAGACAGCAGCAGCATTTGTTTTTGGCCAGCAAAGAACAGCATTTCCCTGCCGGATTAAAGAACAGCACCATCCGTGCGTGTTCACGTACAACCGCTTGTATTCAAACGCCCAGAGCAAGGTCCCAGGGTTCGTACGCGGCATTTGCAATAATATCATCGCATTCCCGCCTCACTTTGAATCCTTTATGCCGCGGATTCTCTCATCATTTACATACCTGACACTTGCTAAATTTCACCATAATTCTCCTTGGCCTTACATTGACGAGAGGCCGAGCTCCTTACTAATGCGGGACATTCTCTTTAATCCGACATTTCACCTGCCAAACATTCTCGCGTTTAGGGCGGAATTCGGTGTCGACGTTGCCTCTACACTTGTGTGAATATTATTATTA
The DNA here is from genome assembly GCF_040412425.1 of Macrobrachium rosenbergii. NCBI lineage: Eukaryota > Metazoa > Arthropoda > Malacostraca > Decapoda > Palaemonidae > Macrobrachium > Macrobrachium rosenbergii. The sequence continues at coordinate 22,095,570 of NC_089759.1, forward strand.
TTATTATTATTATTATATTATTATGATTATTATTATTATTATTATTATTATTATTATTGTTGTTGTTTTTGTTGTTGTTGTTGTGTTTTTGTTGTTTTGATTCCTATTGAAATAAAAAAAAAAAAGGTTTAGACAGCCAAGTAATAATGTGCTTTTATTGTTATTTGTATCATTACTGTTAATTTGAAAATTGAAAGCTACAAGTGGCATCGTTTGAACATTCTTACCACTATTGGTGATAGTAATAATTTATTCATACTTCTCCAACGTAACCGTAAATCATGGTTTTAAAGCTGCAAGTTTTTCGCGGACGTATAATATCCTTGCATAAATTACCATACGTTTTTCTGATGTTGAATCATTATTGTTTGATTATTTTGTATTCAGACAATTGTGATTGTTTACTGTGCACGAAAATGTAAACCTTTTGGAAAACTTAACAAACTAGGTCAGTGGAAAGCAAATAAAAAACGTTCAGTGGTATTACAGAATTAGTCTGCAAAACGTGCATAGCAGCGTGGTGCAGAAAGGCCTTCTTGTAAAGTGCATGTTAAGTGTGGGATAAATGGTTAAACAGCACAATATTGTGATTTTACGATCTTATATAAGTGAATTGACGCATTGAGAAGAAAAGGGGCAGTTCTGTAAGAAACCTAACCAGAGATCGAATTCCCGTAGAGGGAAAGTTAGCTCTCAAAATCCGCAAAAGAATGAAACGAGTGTTTACATTCGACGGGCAAAACTCGCCTAATCCTGTCGTTGGCTTGCATAACGCGTCTCCTTCCTCCTTCTTCCTCCATTCGGGCTCGTCACCAAACCTGGAATTTCCGCCGCTTCTTCTCCTCTTGGTCGGCGGGAATTTAATCAACTTGGTGCGGGACTGTGAAGCTCCGTTGCCACGTAGAGCAAAATATATAGCGTATTAACATAAAGCTAGTTTTCCCGAATTTCCCTATATTTTCCCTGCTGTCTGAAATTTCCCTCTGTTTTGGTGAATTTTCAAGCTTCTTCCCTGTTTCCCTGTACCCAACTGAATTTCCCTAAAACCGGGAAATTTCACTGTACCTGGCAACACTGTGTGAAGGAC
>NC_089759.1:22101656-22121656 GCF_040412425.1 Macrobrachium rosenbergii
GATCAAATAAAAAAAATATATATATATATTTATATATATATATACATATATATATATTACGATCTTTATGGAGAGCAGCAGGCCAGACCTGAATGCATCACAAAGGGATCTGTTCTATAAATATTCACGGAAAAAAGACAAAGGTCAGCAAAGCCTCACCCACTTACTCATGTACTCACACCTCCGACAGACTCATGAAGCGACCACTGCCGAGAGAGAGAGAGAGAGAGAGAGAGAGAGAGAGAGAGAGAGAGAGAGAGAGAGAGAGAGAGGGCGGGTGGTTGATTATGATGATGATGATGAATTACGGTGATGTTGGCAATGATTATGGTAAAATTGGTAATTATGAGTATTGTGAAATTGAAGGTGAATATGATGAAGAGATCACTTTTATGATGAGATTATTGATGGTCTTGATAAAGTTGATGGTTGATGACATTGATGAATCTTAGGTTGAACTGGTGTAGAGTATGATTTAAGCCGATGGCGTTGGTGAAATAGCCGGTGATTGTGATAAATAGCTGTCAGTAGGATTATAGTGATACTGCTGATACTGATGATATATTTAAGGAGTGTGACTAAACTGATGGTGACTGTAATGATTATCATGACTCTGGGAAAGTTATTATGAAACTGAAAAGGATTATCACGAAGCTGATTATGATGTCAAAGATGGTGATTAGGAAAATGGTGAAGATTTTCGCTGTAATCTGTGATGATTGTGATAAAATTAAAGGTGATAATGATGGATTCAGTGATTACAGGTGACGTAGGTGTGATGAAATTAAGGATGGGTGTGATAGGAATTTCTTATACAAAGTTAATGCAGATTAAGGTGGAATTTACAATAAATACGAATAAGATGACTGGCTATGATGATGATGATGATGACCACGGAAATTGTTGATAATCAAGGCAGATTTCATAATGATGATTTTTCATCATTTTGATGATGATGACCGATGGCTATTGACGTAACCTTTCCAGTACTGAGCTTAATTATTTTATCTGTGAAGAAACACGCTTACTTTTATGGTCAGCTGATTTGTGGAAATAACATCTGGGTTAACAAAAAATTTCGGCAGAGATCAAAGGGCGATATACTCGACAGTCGGATGTGACATAATGACTAGATTTTTTTTTTCTTTTTTATAAAAATAGATGTGACCGGCAAAGCTTTGAAATAAAAAAAATGGTACCTTCGTAATCATTATATTGAAATCGGAGCTAAACGCCGATTTGAAAATTCATAGATAAAAGTTAAAACAAAAACAATTGTTAACAGTGACCAGATTTTTCGTTTAGTTTTGTGGGAGTGACAGAGACACCCATTTCCCATCAAGAAATAAATATGTTTGCATTTTATTGCAAGTATCCTCTCTGCTCGTCTTTCGGCTGTATTTTGAGCTCTTGAAGAAAAGGCTTTCATATTGTGTGGGGAAATGATAATCTTTGGTGATATCATGAATTTGAGGGTAATTCTTGAAAATAGTCCGAAGAAAATTTGGTCCTGCTGAAAGGATACCACGAAATGTCTACCCAGAAAAAAATATTGGATCATCCATGCCCACTGTAGGCATTACTAAAGAGGAGTTTGCAGCATCCCTGCGGCTGCTAACTGCAACCACATTTTAACCTTTCTACTTTTAACTCCATTCTCCCTTCACTTCTTCAGTCTTGCTGTCCAACGTCTCTAACTGTTATTTCGTATTGCAGCTGTGAGTTTTTTTCCCAGTTTCACCTTTGATCCTTGTATTTCATTTCCTTTGTTATCTTGATCTTTATCTAGATGTCTAACCACTTCAGCTGCCTCTTTTTACAGTTTTAAACGCTGTATGGCCGAAATGCCCCGGTGCTTGGCTGGGCAGCCTAAATTGCATCAATTTGAAAATCAAAATCGTCCATGCGCAAGACAGAGAATATTGTCATTGCGCTTGTCTGTGTGTGCGTGTAGTCCTGCGTAATTTATTCTGCGAATTAACCATCATTAACACTAAGACCAATATCAGACTTTCACGTAAAATGAAAAACCACAGTTAGGAAAACATGGTTGTTTTCAAAATCCATGTACATTTTGGAAGCCTCGCGTTCTTCATCAGTGTGTTGAGTGTTAAGTGCCCTCTGGGATACAAAAAAAAAAAAAAAATCCCATCCGCACCGACCTCCATTTTTAAAAAGATATTTGATGAATAGGTTACATTTCCCTTCCTATTTAGAAATTTCTACTGACATCAAGGCATTGTTTGTCCATTTCGCTAAAAAGCTTAATCTCGGTTCGCGAAGTTTGTTTTAGCGAACATTTCTGAACTCTTTTATGATACTTTGCACGAGTAAGGTGGCAAGTGCCGTGGAATTGGGTTGTTGCAGTTAGTAGATGTGAGAGTTTTTTTTTTTTTTTTTTTTTTTTTTTTTTTTCCAAAGGCTGTGACCGAGGTTTCAGTTGTCCATCTTGAAGGTTACTGTGCATTAGTAGAATAGAATAGAATGGAGAATTTAGGGCAAAGGCCACGCTCTGGGACCTATGAGGTCATTCAGCGCTGGAAGGGAAACTGACAGTAAAAAGGTTTGAAAGGCGTAACAGGAGGAAAACCTCGAAGTTGCATTATTAATCAGTTTTTAGGAGAGGGTGGAAAGTAGGATGGAAGAAAGAGAATATGAACGGGGGTACAGAAAAAGGAACGAAACGGGTTGCAGCTAGGGGCCGAATGGACGCTGCAAAGAACCTTAACTAATGGCTACAGTGCACCATATGAGGTACACTGACGGTACTACTCCCCTGCGGGGACTGTGCATTAATTGATGACGCCAGTGTCAATACTAGCAGTGAAAAAAGAGAGAACAGCGCAAACTTCCTTTTAACCTGAATCACTATAGACTTTTAATACACTTTAAGTCCCCTTGTTTACTTTAATATTGCTAAAAAAATTAACAATGTTAATTTCTCTAGCGTTATGACCCTGGGATGTTCGACTGTCACTATTGACAATGTTAGAAACTTTAGTATAATCTTATTGACAGTCCACTGTGACTTAAAATATCAGTTAGTTTCGTGTAGTTAATTGTGCATTAAGGGTACTAATTCATTATGTGATGCTCATTCCGGAAGCTTTGTGAAAGGCAGGAAACCGTATCAGTCATTTGATTCCCAAACAGTATATTTGTGTTAATGGTTTTGCAAAATTTATATAGATTCATTTCACGGAGCACCTTTAGTGTTAAAGCCTGCAGTTTGCATTCAAACCCAGCCTGTACTTGCATTTTAAAGCAAAGAATTTGGCTGCTGTATTGCAGTGTCTTCAGTGGATATGCATCCCTGACTACAACACCTGAATCCTGGTATGTGACACGAGGTAACTTGCAGTCAGTAAGCCAAACCACCGAATTGCCCAGACGGCGGAGCTACCTGTAACTGCTCTCGCATTTTAAGGCAATAATCTGAAGGCCCGTGCACTCAAGGTCACTTGGTTTCTGGGCGCATTTATCACTGAAAGAGCACGAGGCCTTTTCGAGATTGGAGCTCCCAACAGGTTTTTGTCTGGGAAGTTAGCCAGAAATACTGTTAATCACAGAGAAGTTGCTTTTCATTTGCCGTAATGAAGGGCTAAGACTTTGTTCTCGCCGTCATAGAAGAAACCAATCAGTCAAGTTGGCACTCCTCTAAGCAAATCGTATTTAAGATACTTGTTTTTCCTGGGTGCTTACCACTCCTGGGTTAGGGGCATAGAGAATTCAAGTAGCTACCACGGGTGTCGGCCGCTGGATATGCCAGCGGTTGCAGAATTAGACAAAATTACCCTAGTCCTTTATAGCTTCTTAATTAAGGATTTTACTCTCTCTCTCTCTCTCTCTCTCTCTCTCTCTCTCTCTCTCTCTCTCTCTCTCTCTCTCTCTCTCTCTCTCTCTCTCTCTCACGAAAGGGCTTCAGTTAGAGAAACCGATTTTTGTGGAAAAAGTACGAAAGGTAAAAATTGTGAAAAATAGAATTTTTGGCTTACAATAGCTCTGATGATTGATTTTATGCTTGGATCCCTTACTTTTTTATTTGAATCGCAGACATCTTTTTTTTTATTTATTGGTAATTATTTTTTTATATCCAAGAATCCAGTTTTAGCTGACTAGCGTCCCGTGCACTTCCTTCACTTAAGTGCAATGTGTGTGTGTGTGTTTTTTTTTTTTTAAGTGAAAAGTGTAACTTCTTCAGGATATGTAAGTGTTTTGTATGTCATTGATTCCGGGAGACTTTAATGAAGATCTCCCTGGAATTTTTTAGTAGCAATTATAGCAACGAGATATTCAAGGTAAAATATTTTTGTAATAATTCAGGTGTCAGTGGAAAAGCCAAGATTATTTTTTGTCTCTACGTTGTCATGTATTTATTAATGAGCCACTTTTAACTAAATTGTTACTGATTTGTAAGGTACAACGTGCAAAGTGCAATATTTGATTATCTAAAAATGTTCATTACACATTTCCATAGAGAATTATGACGCATTCTTGTGGACAGCCCAATGTCGCAAGTAATTAGAAATAAATGTATCCTCTTTAAGTTTTGGTGAGAGAAACTTCCCAAATCCGAATCAAGAAAGTACAAAAAGAGAGCCTTTAAAAGGCTACAAAGAACTCAAGCAAATAGACAGAGAGAGAGAGAGAGAATATGTCAAAAGCCTCTAAAATACCGTACAGTTACCCAGACGTAAAGTAAACACTCTTTAGAGGAAACGCTTCAAAAGAAACAAACACGTAAATATGCTAGGTAAAGCTTAGAGACGTAACAGAGGAAATCCACCTATTCCCATTGATTACATTATATATATACTGTATATATATATATATATATATATATATATATATATATATATATATATGTATATATATATATATATATATATATATATATATATATATATATATATATATATATATATATATATATATCACCCATCCCGATCTCTCTCTCTCTCTCTCTCTCTCTCTCTCTCTCTCTCTCTCTCTCTCTCTCTCTCTCGCAATGAAGGTCATGTCCTTCAGAGGAGTGTTACTTTTTCGACCACAACGAGTCGGGGAATGAAGCGAGAACGAGACGCCGCTCTACCAGCGAATCTGGAAGCTCTGACTGGAAGACCCGGTGGGAGGGAGACGGCTTTCTATTATTTATAAGGAAGTCATAGGAGTCAGTGAGAGATGGGGGGGAGGGGGTGGGGAGAGGTGCTAGGGATTGAAGGAGAGTGGGATTAATAGACAGATAGAGAGAGCGAGCGAGGGAAGATGGGTCTGTGGAAGGATGAAAGGTAGAGAGGGGGTGATTAGAATCCAGAGAGTAGAAAGGCATTAATTCCAAATCACTTGATAGCCGGAGAGGGGTGAAGGAGATGTTAGGAAAGGGTTGAAAAATGGAACAGAAAAGAGAGAGACCGGGTAGATAAAGGGAAAAAACCCGAATCACTGCTGTAGGATTTTGGGGTATGTTACCCGCCATATCGTAAAGATTGGTATTTATCTGGTAACAGAATGAAAATTTTCTTTTAGAACCGTGCTCTCGCTGTCTCTCTCCCTCTCTCTTTCTCTCTAGCCTCGTGCGGTAAGTGGTAGGACGCTCAGCTCACAAACTGAATGACCAGCGTTTGATCTCCGTCTTAGACGTCTAGAGGAGGGGCAATATGAACGATGTCCTCAAGGATTCCGTTATGCATCGGTTGACTTAAGCAGAGAAATAGGATCCTAGTTGTTAGTCATACTCTGTAGGTCTCAGCAGGGCTGGAGAGAGAGAGAGAGAGAGAGAGAGAGAGAGAGAGAGAGTGGGAATGAAAAACAACGGACGTGTTCACTGCTCCGTCAATAATGCACGCCATCAAAAAGGGTGGACCTCGACCCAGTAGTATTCATCCCACTGTGGTGAAACTATTCATATGTTTCTCTCTCTCTCTCTCTCTCTCTCTCTCTCTCTCTCTCTCTCTCAAAAAGATTATATATGTATGTATATATATATATATATATATATATATATGTGTGTGTGTGTATTTACATATAGTATACACATATATACATATATATATATATATATATATATATATATATATATATATATATATATATATATATATATATATATATATATATATATATATATATAAATGCAGATGCTCCACGGTACGAAGCTGAAGTTGTATAAAACTCCATCAAAGAACCAGAGGGAAAAGGGCGACGCAAGCGAAGTTCTTCATTACCGGATGAATTTAAAAAGAAAAAAAAAGTAAAATAAAAAAAAAATAAAAACTTTCGGATGAATGACGAAATGAGGAGAATTAAATCCACTCGGACGTTTCTGGGAAGCGCCAGTGGAAATTTCACAAAGAAAGGAGAGAAAATGTTTCGAGAGGATTGCTGAAACCGAATTCGACAGTTCGCAGATATTGGCGAAAGCAAATTTTTTTTTTCTTTTTTTTGTTTTTTGTTCTTTTGTTTTCCGTAATTGGAGATTGTTTTTTACTTATATATTAGTTATCGCATATTTCTTTGTTTTCGGAGACGGCAAGTCGAGATTTTAGAAGGTATTGGCGGTCGCGAAATGCTGTTTTTGTTAATGTGTATTTATGCAAGTTATAATCTGTTAATATGCATTTATGTAACGTATAGTCTGTTAATGTGTCTTTATTTAACGTATAATTTTTTTTCAGTTCTCGAATATTTTCTATGTTGAAATTTGGAAGGTGTTTACTGAATTCACACTTATGTTAACTGAAAGTTGGTTGTGAAGGAAAGCAAGTTTAAGCTATCTCATTTATCTTCTCTTACCATAGCTATTTTGCTAGTTATGAAAACAGTACTTCAAGGCACATTAGCAATGTCAGTGGCCCCTCTGGGCTTGTGCCGTATGAAAAGGGTTCATCATCTGAATAATAATAATAATAATAATAATCGTATTTCCTCTGTGCTTTAATAGGGTGCGTTTACATTTAATCAGTATCATGGTCAGCCCGGGTTGTCTTATACTTAGTAACGTTGGCATGAAGGCAAGAAAAATCTTAATAAGGGAATAAGACGGGGTGTGACACATAATAATTTCATAAACGGGATATTTAAAAAAAAAAAAAAGGACGATTTTAAAAATCTTAAAGATCAGGAACAGGAAGAGAATTCCACAGTCTGGCTGTTTAGGAGACTGACAGACGGCAATCAAGAGACATCCAAACTCCGCAGAGGAAATGTATGATGTGTTATCTAGTCGGGTGTTGCTAGGCAGTAAGACATGGAACGTAAGGAGGAAGCAAAATCATTATCTCGGATTATGATGTCTCCTCAATTGTAGCAGTGTTTATGATGTGATCATTAACCATTTTTAAAGTTAATTGAGCACCAGTAAGGTGACATTTCATGACCTTAAGGGGAAATACGGAAATTGCTGCGGGATATGAAATATAAAGTGTATCGGTCGGTAATCATATGTTTATAAAAGTGTCATCGTGTATAGGGTGGTTTTCGTACTTCTCTCAATCTACCATCATTCGTCATGACTGTTGCGTAATGTCTTTTGGTGCTTTTTCCATCTTCCTCCATCTTCCCCTATTCAACATAAATACTCTAATTAGTTTTGTTTTATACTTAATTCTGTTATGCCTTCCTGTCACTTGCCCGATTAATTTTGGTTTCTTGCAAATCAACATTTCTATTCTACCCATCTTTTCCTCGGTATCTCTTTGAAGCTTTGTGTGTCAATTACCAGTTTATATTTTTTTCACAACCCTTTTCTATATCCTTTAAATTGGATATGTCACACCACACCTAAAATGATCAAACAAGATTGGTATTATAGTCTTTCTTGCTCCAGAACTATATTCCCATTAGTCTTGTCCCTGCAACACATGTATAGTATATTCGCACGCCCTCTTCATTTGTACCACAGAAACAAATAATAGGACGACAAAGTCTTCGGTAATATATCTTCAGGGTACGCTTATTATAAAGAGACAAGTCTTTCAACTTTTAACTTCGCCACAAGGTTTATATATTATTTGTTATTCAGTAGTTGCTCTCACCGTTGTGAGTTGCTCTTAAGTACATTTCAGTAATCCACTTTTCTCAAATCATTCATATTGCATACTGGCCTCCATTTCTCTCTGCCCTTGGACTTTTAGATTTTTTGTTCATTGGCTTTCTCTTACTTCGTCGTTATTATCTCGTAGCATTTCCAAGTGAACAATTCCATTCTCCATCCAGGGCTTTTATTTTTTCCATTACTTTTTGTACTTGATATATTCTGTATCTGGGATGCCCACAGTCTCGGCTTCCATTCCTTTCCAATTAAAGCCGTGTATCATACCCAGTACTTTTGATATGTATTTTGGAGGCATTGATAGACTAGGGAGACTATTATGTATTCCGAAATTATTATAGTGTGTACCTGGCCAAAGGTTTCTTTTATGCATTATGAATATTCCTTCTTTGGTGAAATGGTCAGCTTTCTGACAGAAGTAATGATTTAGTGTTTACCTACATCAGAGGGTCGGTGAGCGTTTGTTTTTGGCCGCAGTAATCTTGACTTATTGCCATGATTGTTTGGTATTTGCGTGGATGATTTATGGTTTGATATTTTCTCGATCAAGTGGGTGATTTATGGTTGATATTTTCTCGATCAAGTGGGTGATATGTGGTTGATATTTTCTAGATCAAGTGTGTGATTTATGGTTGATATTTTCTCGATCAAGTGGATGATTTATGGTTGATATTTTTTCGATCAAATGGATGATTTATGGTTGATATTTTTTCGATCAAGTGGATGATTTATTGTTGATATTTTCTGGATCAAGTGGGTGATTTATGGTTGATATTTTCTCGATCAAGTGGGTGATTTATGGATGGTGTTTTCTCGATCAAGTGGGTGATTTGTGGTTGATATTTTCTCGATCAAGTGGATGATTTATGGTTGATATTTTCTGGATCAAGTGAGTGATTTATGATTATTATTTTCTCGATCAAGTGGATGATTTATGATTGATATTTTTTCGATCAAGTGGATGATTTATGGTTGATATTTTCTGGACCAATTGGGTGATTTATGGTTGATATTTTCTGGATCAGGTGGATGATTTATGTTGATATTTTCTGGATCAAGTGTGTGATTTATGGTTGATATTTTCTGGATCAGGTGAGTGGTTTATGATTGATATTTTCTCGACCAGGTGGATGATTTATGATTGATAATTTTCGATCAAGTGGATGATTTATGGTTGATATTTTCTGGACCAATTGGGTGATTTATGGTTGATATTTTCTGGATCAGGTGGATGATTTATGTTGATATTTTCTGGATCAAGTGCGTGATTTGTGGTTGATATTTTCTTGATCAAGTGGATGATTTATGGTTGATATTTTCTCGATCAGGTGGGTGATTTATGGTTGATATTTTCTCGATCAGGTGGATAATTTATGGTTGGTATTTTCAGGATCAGGTGGATGAATTATGGTTGATATTTTCTCGATCAAGTGGATGATTTATGGTTAATAATGTAGATGAACGGAGTTGAACACATGAAAATGAATGCATCAGTGGTGTAAGCTTGATAATTGCCGTAGATGCCTTTTGCCACTTTTTCTATAAAACTTCTTTGGAATATTTATTTATGCAAATTTTATAATAATGGATATAACCACTCTCTCTCTCTCTCTCTCTCTCTCTCTCTCTCTCTCTCTCTCTCTCTCTCTCTCTGATGGTAGATTCTAACGACCATGCGAGTATTTATTAAATGGGGATAAAAGTTCTTTATTGCACTTTCATATTCTTGGGGTTTTATGTCGACAATATGGTCAGGTTCAATCATCAACAATTATTAATCTTTTTCAGGTGATTTTTAATATAAATGTGACATATGTTGATGTTGTTAGCCGATAGTCAACACATTCTCCAAAGAAAAAGAAGCATCGCCAGAAATATTATGCGGTAAATAATTGAATTATAATATGACCTCGGGTCCCGTTTAATTGACCTAACTCTATTTTCATCAATACGGTTTTGCTTTTCCTGGAACATTTGTGAAACGGCTGTAAAAAGCGATCCTTAGTTTTGCAAAGAAGAAGAACCATAACGTTTCGATCACTCGACCTCCAATCGAGGTTTATAAAAGGTTTGTGTATTTCTAGCTAATTGTTTCGTCTCCAAAACAAACAAAGTATATTTGTATTTGCTACTTTAGTTTTGGTGATTTTTTATGGGAAGATACGAGAATTTTTGGTTTTATCTAATTTTGTCATTTGATTTTTTCATTTTGCCTTTTTTTAGGCGGATGACAGAGAATTGACAGGGGGAAGCACAATAGGCACTTAGGTGGTAACACCCTCTGGGGAATTATTATGTTATATTTATATATATATATATATATATATATATATATATATATATATATATATATATATATATATATATATATATATATATGTGTGTGTGTGTGTGTGTGTATATAATATATACATATATGTGTGTGTGTGTGTCATGTGTGTGTGTATATATACATATATATATATATATATATATATATATATATATATATATATATATATATATATATATATGTATATGTATATATATTTGTGCGTGTGTAAATACATATGCGTATATATTTATGTATATGTGCATTTATATACTTACATATGTATTTATACATATATATACATGTATATGTGTATGTACATATTTGTATATGTAATATATATATATATATATATATATATATATATATATATATATATATATATATATATAAATTTCAGTACCTTCAGTGGGGGAGAGTTGCAATTTCACCTCTGCGTAACCCCCCCCCCCACCCTCAGTGCCCACCACCCTTCCAGAGGGCCACCCCGCCTTCCTCTGACACTTAATCTTCCTACCACTAATTAGCATTAAGCTCATTCCGCCACAAGTTTTCCCCTCTTCCACCTTTGGCACCATCTTATCCATGCTGTGCCCCCACCATAGTCAATTTTGGTCTTCATATTTTTTATATATATATTTCCGCTTTTTTTTTTTTTTTTTTTTTTTTTTTGACACTTTCTGATCTTAAAATTTGGGATGATAATTTTGAAACGCGGATCTTCTATTTTTCGTCTGTTTTTCACTGGCATATTCTTCCCACTGTATCTCTTTCCATGTCTGCATCTTGCCAACATCCACTTATGCTTATTCTCCTCTTAATTTTTAACATATTGTTTCTTGTCTTATGCCTGTTTCTTGTCCGTCGAGACATTGTTAGATTTATTCATGTTATTCTTTCTCGCGTAAATTCTCCCTCACAGTTCCCCTTTCCTTGGGTCTTGAGAGTGTTTTTCCTCTCTCGTCCAATGCTGAAATCTTTTTTTTTTTTTTTCTCCTTATTTCTCGTTTAGACCAGTTCTCAATTCCTCTCACGTTCACGCATTTTATTGCTCTCTCTCTCTCTCTTCTCCCTCACCCCCCTCCCTCCCCCTTCTTCCCCCGACCTGCATCACTGCCCTTTTCTCCTTTACCTGCTCGCTCCCTTCCTTTAAAATACCCAACTCACGCCCTCCTTTTCGTGCCTTTTTCCTCCTTTTATTCCGTTTTCTTCTCGCTACTTTTACTCCTTTTCGTTTTCTGTAACAGCTTTATTTTCTTTTTCTCTCTCCGTTCATTCGTTGTATTGTATATAGTCATTCTCTTCCCACCCTTTCGTTGTTCTTCCTAATTTTGCAGATTTTCCTTCTTATCAGCCCTCTTTTTTTTTTTTCTTCTTCCCGGAAGCCTTTTCAGGTCCAGGGCGCCAGCAGCCATTCCCCAAGCCGCTCTCCTCCTGGCTGCTTTTAATCTCGGCAGATTCTTATCGCTCAGATCATCTCCATTCCTAAATACACAAGTCTTAAGGAGCCAACAGCACAACCGCCTCTCCATGCGAGCTATTGAAGTACCTGTTTCTCTCCCTTCTTCTTTAAGAAGTCCCCTTTTTTTCTATCAGTTTTAAGTCCCACGGCCTTTTTCTTCTCTCCTTTATATATATACTGTGTATATATAAATATATAAATATACATAATATATATATATATATATATATATATATATATATATATATATATATAATATGTATATATATATTTATATTTATGTATTTTTCTCTTGTTTCATGTGTCCGCTCTTACCATCAGGTTCGTGGCGTGCCTGCTTCTCTCCCTTCTTTAAGAAGTAATCTTTTTTTTCATCAACTTTAAACCCTAAGACCTTTTTCTTCTCTCTTTTATATATATGTGTATGTTTGTGAGGTTTCTCTGTTTCCTGTGTTCACTCTTACCATCAGATTCATCGCCATTTATGTACAGTACACATCATCTTCAATGTCGCTCTCCTGAAAAGAAAACAACAAAAGGCAGTTCGTGTGAAAAGTAGATTTGTTTCAAGCAAGTTTTATACTTGGTGTTATTTACACACGTGTATCATCTTTTTAAAGTTGCTTAAGCCCCGTCATGATTTTTATTATTTAATTGCATAAGTCGACATATTTAGATTTGCCATTCTCTTGATAAGGCCTTACTTTTGTACTCGAGCTCCTTTTCTCTCTCTCTCTCTCTCTCTCTCTCTCTCTCTCTCTCTCTCTCTCTATTTATCCATCTATCTAACTATCTACCTATCTATATCTATGTATCTATCTGTCTGTATCTCTTGTCTATTTGTGTATCTGATATTTGTCTGTCCTTGTGTCGCCTCAAGTTTCCTGACATTTTATACATTATTTTGTTTTAAGCAATTTCTCTCTCTCTCTCTCTCTCTCTCTCTCTCTCTCTCTCTCTCTCTCTCTCTCTCTCTCTCTCTCCCCTTCCCCAGAGGCTTCCATCCTCTTCAAACCCGAGTTTGCTTTCTGTCTGTCTATCGTATATCTATCTACTTATGTATCCTATTGTCGAGTGAAGTTTCTGGGCATACTTTACACATTATTTTATCTTCATCAATTCTCTCTCTCTCTCTCTCTCTCTCTCTCTCTCTCTCTCTCTCTCTCTCTCTCTCTCTCTCACCAAGAGGCTTCCATCCTCTTCAAACCTTAAGCTACTTACTTGGGCTTTTCCCCCCCCCCCAGCTACTCACCCCTTATATCCTTCTCTCCTGTGTCTTTCCTCCATTAACCTGTAACGTAAACTCTTTTCCTCTTTCCTATTACTTTTTATCGTTCCTTTCCTCACCCCTTAAATTCCTCTCTGTCAGCTTTAACGCCTCTCCTCTTCGTTCAAGTTATTTTTTTCTCTTTCTCTCTCTGTCTTTTCTCTTTTTGTAAGTTCTTGCAATTTTCTCTAGTTATTGCTGGAAATCTATCTCATATTTGTTATCGGTTCTCTTATATCATGTCATAGCCTCTCTTATATATTATGGAATTTATTTTCATATTTTGTCTTTTTCTTCAGCGTCTCATTTCTGCTTGTCCCTATTCCGTTTTTTCCCAGTCTCTTTGTTTTTTTTTTTTAATTTGTCTTTTCTCACATTCTGTTCCCTTCTTCGCCCTGCTTTCCTCTCCCTCATTTCATTCCTTGCTTCTGTTAGCTTTTTTGTTTTCCTTCCCTGCATCCTATTTCCCCTTCGATATTACTACTTTCTATTTTCGTATCTGCCTTTCCGTGCCTTTCCTTCCGTGTATCCTCTTCCTTTTACCGTGTTTCTTTCCTGCGTGCCTTTCCTCTCCTTATCAGTTTCTCTTATTCGTGGTATATACTGGTACCATTTATTTTTTTATCGCCAAATACACCTTTTCATATTCTACCTTAAAATCCCCTTTTACTTTTCAAAACTTTTTTCTTTATCTCCTTTTTCCGCTTCCCTTTTCGTATTTACTTCCTCGTATCCCAGTTACGTTTTCTCGTTTGCATCATTGCATTCTAGCTCCGTCTTTTCATTCCGTTTCCTTTCTGTTGTTCTCGTATTTTTATCTTCAAGTTCTTCCCATTTTTTTCAGTATAGCCTTATACTCCTTTTTCGTATATCATCACCTTTTTTTTTTCTAGTGTCCTTCGATGCACCCCATTCAATTCATCCTTTTGCGTCCTTTGTAATTTGTCATCAGCATTTTCTTCTTTTTAATTTTATTCATTCCCGTCGATGTGTAGCTTTTTCAAGTGCCTTCAGGTGCTATCATTCCTACATTCCATTCTCATGTTCTTCCTTATATTCCTGATGCTATTGCTTTCTTCTTCACCTGCACAAAATCTACCTCACATATGTATATGGTCATCCTTATTTTCATCCTGATATCTCTTCCTCTTCGGCGTTTTCTTCCTCCTGAGTAACACAGCGAAAGTATTCTCCTGTTGGCTGAATGTAAAGAGAGAGAGAGAGAGAGAGAGAGAGAGAGAGAGAGAGAACCTTTGTGGGCCCGAGTTCAAATGTCAACAGGAAGAACATTTCACCCCTTTTGAGTACCTCCCCTGGGCTCGTTTCGGGAAGCCCTCTCTCGGGGTGTTTTTTTCTCTCTCTCTCTCTCTCTCTCTCTCTCTCTCTCTCTCTCTCTCTCTCTCTCTCTCTCTCTCTCTCTCGTTTTGAACTGCAGTTTTCCGGCGCATTTTTATAAATTGTTTTATCCTCATATCTTTCTCTTTATTTGTCATATTGGACAGGTTTTTTTATTTGCTGTAGTTAGTATCTCTCTCTCTCTCTCTCTCTCTCTCTCTCTCTCTCTCTCTCTCTCTCTCTCTCTCTCTCTCTCGTTTTGGACTGCAGTTTTCCGACGCATTTTTACGATTTGTTTTATCCTCATATCTTTCTCTTTATTTGTCATATTGGACAGGTTTTTTATATATTGTACTTAGTATCTCTCTCTCTCTCTCTCTCTCTCTCTCTCTCTCTCTCTCTCTCTCTCTCTCTCTCTCTCTTCTTCTTCTTCTTCTACTTCTTCTTCTTCTTCTTTTTTTTCTTCTTCTTCTTCTTCATGTTAGACTTGAGCTTACGGATGTTCGTTACTCTTAATTTTTTTCCATTGTTTACGAGTCCCTCTCTCAACTTTTCAGAATCCTTTTACTTTTTGTTATACATTTTTATACATTTATTATGCATTAGTGAATTTTCCCATCACATATTCATAATTTCTGCGTCTTCGATAACTTGCATTGTTTTATTCTTCTTTACTGGTCTTAAGTATGGTTGAAAACTATTGCCTTACAAGCTTCTAATTATGGTAACAACAGCAGTAATGGTTAGTAGTGAAAAAATAGCGTGTTATTTAGATGTAGTTGATGTTTTAAATATTATTGTTTTCTTCTTCTTCTTCTTCTTCTTCTTCTTCTTCTTATTATTATTATTATTATTATTATTATTATTATTATTATTATTATTATTATTAATGTTTTCTTTACAGTGATTACCATTCATGTTGTTATTATCAATCCTTCCATTCTTTGTTCCTCTGGTCTTTGTTCCAGTGATTGCTTCACAACTTTCGTTGCTGATGCATCTAATTTACTCACCATTATCGAGCCATCTGTTCTTTCCCTCATCAATATCTGTGGTGTTTCCCAGCGATTATTGCAGATTATTCCATTTTATGATTTTATTTACCCTACTTGTTTTCCTTCCGGATTTAGCCTCTTTGTGTAAATTTTGCTCTCTTTTTTCTGGAGATACTTTTATTTCAGTCTGCGAAACTTTGCGACTTATTGAAGTGCTTTCTTACCGGACATAAGCAATCCTTGTTCGTTTTTCCAGCGGGTAAGATGACACCTGAGGTCTGCTACACGTGGACAATTCTCTGCTTTGTCGCTGAAATTAATCGCAGTGAGGGTTTTGTTCTTTGCTCAAAAATCTCTCGGTACAAGAACTTGAGTCCACTCGACGCCAGAACTTCTTCGTAATTTGCTTTTTTTTTCTATGTCTCCTCTGGGGTCACAGGTTTAATTTCCATTCCAGAAAGTCTTGGAGAAATGCAGCCCAATTTTGGCCAACATTTCATTATAATTCAGTTTTAATAAATGTCTATTTTAGGGCTTAAATCCAACCCGTACGTGAGCAAGAGAACTCTGTAGTTTTCGTTCAAAAGTTCTGTCCGTACAAAAGCTAGATCATAAAGCAATAGTCATCAGTAAAACAAGCAACATGAATTTTCCCCCAAGGCAAAATTTATAGTGGAAAGGGGTTTTAGCAGATGATGTCCTTAAGACTGTAACACTCGTATTGGCCACCTGATGGCCAGAGGTAATACAAAGCCTTTCCTGTTTTGTGACAATCCCCCAAAAAAAAAAAAAAAAAAAATCCCCTTATAATTCTTGTCTTTACCCCCCCATTGTAGTGTTTATAACTTACTCCTAATAAACTGTTCTTTTTTTTGTTTAGAACTCTTTGTACTGTCCGGTCAGATATTTATTTTAGTTTACTTGAAGAGTACATTTTTCCTTTATGAGTATTCTTTGTCTTATATATATATATATATATATATATATATATATATATATATATATATATATATATATATATATATATATATATATATATATTTATATATATATATATATATATATATATATATATTTATATATAGATATATAGGCTATATATATGTGTATATGTATATATGTGTATATACATACATTTTATTTTAAATCAGGAAAAGGTAAAACGTGATGATTATACGAACAAGTTTCAGCCACAAAGGAAAGTGAAACAGTGAAGATGCTAAATACTTTCTTATTTACCAAGACATGTCTTGGTAATAAGACGAAAGTACTTAGCATCTCCAGTGTTTCACTTTCCTTCTTGGCTGAAACTTTTTCATATATATATATATATATATATATATATATATATATATATATATATATATATATATATATATATATATATATATATATATATTCTTATATTTGTATACATATATATATGCATATATTTGTGTGTATATATATATATACATATATATATATATATATATATATATATATATAGAGAGAGAGAGAGAGAGAGAGAGAGAGAGAGAGAGAGAGAGAGAGAGAGAGATCACAGGAAGTAGTTCATCATATAAGGAATGAAGCCTAACATACTCTCTTTATATGATGAAATGTATCCTGTGATCTTTACAGAGAATATAATTGTGTTTTCAGTTTCTTCCCCCAACCAGACAACTCTGAAGCCTCACACGCACCTTGCTTTGATCTTGCAAGACTTGAAGATCATCACTTCATCGCCAGACTCTCCTTTTGTAAATTATTTGAAAACTTGAACCGTTGGATAAATATATTACCATCTTTAAGGAATAGGTAGACCAGCACTTGAGTAAACATTTTTCATTGCGACTAATTTCGAGGTTGTAACACACCCCATCGTCAGGCATCTAAAAAATTAAAAAATACAATTTTTAAAAAAAACATCCACTGAAATAGAAATAACAAATTAAAACACATCAGAGCCAGCTACCGAGAATTACAATTGAACAGTATCCTTTAGTAATCTATAAAAACAACAGTCAGGAGAGGAATAAAAGGTAAATACAAAGATAAGATTACCGTCTTTGTTATGTAAATGAATTTAGTTCAAAGAGTTTGAGCCATGAGATTCATATTTATTAGACGTACGCGGTAACACTGCGTAGCCATCCCCTTATGTTTGGGATTTACCTTAAAAACGGATATTATACCCCTTGGAAAAGATTATAATCGTCCTTTCCGTAGATCCCTTTATATATCTTCCTACATCGGACCTTCTCATATAAATGGCAGATATAATGGCCTTCTTGGTAATATGTGATGGACTTGAGTCGCAAAGAAGAATCTTGTCATTAGTGACGCAAGTACCGATTAGGGTATAATTACACAAGCTGACGTATGAGACACCATCTTGACATTGTCAGTGACCTGTGAAGTATCAGGCTATT
This sequence comes from Macrobrachium rosenbergii, assembly GCF_040412425.1. Taxonomy (NCBI): domain Eukaryota; kingdom Metazoa; phylum Arthropoda; class Malacostraca; order Decapoda; family Palaemonidae; genus Macrobrachium; species Macrobrachium rosenbergii. The sequence goes on from NC_089759.1 coordinate 22,119,491, forward strand.
AAATGACTGAAACCAATTAAATGGTTGACCAATTACATGACATTCTTACAGCCATGCGTACATTTTTACGTGTGTGTAAAAAAAGGATCTTTCCTAGATAGTGAGGGTCCTTATCTAGGACTAAAATTTTTGGGGGGTCATTATCTTTATGATATTTACAGTCTTTTGTTTATGGTTTTGTGGTAATCCCAACGGGCTTGTATTAGACACGCCGCAGAGGTGGATACGTACGGGGTTAAAACCCTTGGGGTCACTATCTAGGAAACTTCCGAAAAAGTGTTACAAGATGACTAAATTTTAATTAAATGTTTCTGTGTCTCTTGAAATCAGGATTTGCTTAACATCGCATCAACTCTACACAAACCAGACAGCATCGTGCCCCGTTCACTTGCAGTCAAATATACGCGTCTCGCTATTATTAGGTCTCTGACACCATTTCCCTCTGCGTCCGTTCATTTCTTCTATGTTAGTGTCAATAAAGTCATCTGTCATCAATGCAATTTCAAGCATTGCTCTCTCTCTCTCTCTCTCTCTCTCTCTCTCTCTCTCTCTCTCTCTCTCTCTCTGTTTTAATAAGTGCTTCTCCGTACGTACACACGTACGTACAGTGTTAATGAAATGACAGTGATGCAGGACTGCACTATGTGGAAATGCAGTCCAGTGTAAATTTTGCAATCGCCAGTTGTTTCAAGGTCTGCTATTTTTTGTATTTTCTGATGTGTTGGTTTTGTCCCTTTGTCGTGATTTGCCATTCAGGGTTGTTCGTATTTTAGTTCGTCACCGCTTAGATTACAATATGCCGAGTGACATTCTGTTGAAATTTAGGAAAATATGTAGTCTATATATATATGTCTCACAGCGTTGAAGGCGATGATGATGATGAAACTTTTTAATTTTTGTGGTGGAAAGATAAGTCATAAAATAGATTTTTTAGCAGTATTCAGTTTTTACCAGCCCTGAACGACCTCACTGGTCCCAGTGCTTGGCCTTTGGCCTAAACCTCATATTCCACCTCATAGGTCCCAGTGCTTGGCCTTTGGCCTAAACCTTATATTCCACCTCATAGGTCCCTGTGCTTGGCCTTTGGCCTAAATTCTATATTCCACCTCATTGGTCCCAGTGCTTGGCCTATGGCCTAAACCTCATATTCCACCTCATTGGTCCCAGTGCTTGGCCTTTGGCTAAGCCTCATAGGTCCGTGTGCTTGGCCTTTGGCCTAAATTCTATATTCAGTTTAATTTAATTCATTCCATTCCATTCAGTTTTGACAATCAGAAACAAAAAAAGCGAAAATAAGCAATTTATGTTTAACGAAGAATATGGTTTTTGTAAAACATGATTGAAACTGCTGTTGATGTGAAATCGATCCTGCCTAAGATGGTCATCGATCCATCTGTTATTAAGAGTGGAGACTCTGCCGCGACGTCTTCTTGATGTCACCATACGAGGGCTTCCTTTGCGTGCTCCTTCTGATATGTCTGTCTCTTGACAGGTCGTCAAATATATCTGTCAAATTGTTCAGCAGAATTTCTTGTGACTTTGGGAAGGCGGGTGTGCTCTCTGCCGTTGCTAAATGTTGACTCGGGTTTTTTGTTCTTTTTTTTTTTTTTTTTTTGCTGAATTAATTGATGTTTAGAATCGTAAAAAAAAATGTTGTCATTGGCTCATTGGCTGTTTTTTTTTTTTTTTCTTGTTCAGTTTTAAATAAAAAAGAAACGGTAATGATTTGACTGTAATGAGTGCGAATCGTTGTTTACTAACTACTCCGAAGTCTACGATAGGAATTTATTTAAATTTTTTATTGTGAAAATACACCTAATTTCCTTTATTTACTGAGGATCTATTGACGTTGTTTTCAGTAACACTTAATTGATATAATTGTTTATGCAAGGTTCAGCAAAACTTTTGTGGAACAGAAACGAGAAACCTTGATTGGCGAGCAGAATGGTATTTTAAAAGGGCGAAGCTGTTAGTTTGTAATAGCTTAAGTTATCGTGGAGAACAAAATAATGAAGTTGCAAGCCAAAAATGAACCTTCACCATCGAAAGACAAAATCCAGTTGTATAATTTCAATCGAGAAAAACCATCTGAAAAATATTACAGAAGATTCAGCTGAAACCATTTTAACAAAAAAAAAAAAATAAATAAATAGATAAACATAAATT
>NC_089759.1:22126656-22129156 GCF_040412425.1 Macrobrachium rosenbergii
ATTATTCAGGTTATAAACAAGCAATAATGTATTCCTAAGCGCTTTTATGCACTTTTGTCTCCGTGGAAACAATTAAGTCCAGAATGTAGTCAGTGAATTAACATATTTATGCTAAATAAGCACCGAAGACAGCCACCAGCTAATGAATGCAAATGGACTTTTTGTGTTGGCTAATGCTATTCGCGATTACAATCGGAACAACTCCATTTTTTCACCTGAAACTGGAATAAGAGACAATTAGACGAAATACGAGAGTGCCATGCGTATTAGGTCCTAATGACCCTAATGCATTAGGACGAAATTGGCGTAAAATCCCCCCGCATGAGGATGAAAATGGCAGGAAATCCAAACGCATAAATCACTGGTTAATCCCTTAACCCACTTAAAGAACTGGGCAGCGAGTTAGAGAGGTGGAAAGGAAAGAACGCGATAATCACGGCGGAAAGAGTAAGCAATAGGAAAAAGAGTGCAATGTATGAGAAGATAATGGAAGAACAGTTTCTTCAGTCTTGTTAGGGTTTTTATTCTTGAGAGAACGGGTCGTTTGCATATCATTTTTACCTTTTTAATCGCAACTTTTTTTTATAGTCTTAGTTGAAAGTAAGCATATAATATTTATAAAGTTTTTTTGAAGGGTGGCGACTAACGTTGTCTAATTTACATCAGAATATTAAAAAAAAAAATTCAGAAAAACCATGGAGTAACTTTTACTGCCCGTTTAATCGAAGGACCAGGTAAGTGGAATTCTTTTATCATTACGTCTATTTTTATTCTTTTATCATTACGTCTATTTTTTTTCTTTTATCATTACGTCTGTTTTTTTCTTTTATCATTACGTCTGTTTTTTTTTCTTTTATCATTACGTCTGTTTTTTCTTTTATCATTACGTCTATTCTTTTTACAATGCGAAACATGAGAGCAATTAGGAATTCTTATCTCCCTCACTTTCTCTTAATTCCGAGTTATGACTGAAATGTGTGGCAGTGATTTTAAAGTATGTAAACACCAAGGTCAGTTTCTCAATGATAGGCGAAAAAGAAGAAGAAAAAAACTCCTGAATTTGTTTGGCTGTAATTTCTACCCGTTTTTTTTCTCATAACTACTTATATATTGTCTAAGAAGTTTTTTGATAGTCTGTGATTAACTGTAAGCCGATACTTTTATTTGATAGGCTGTGATTAACTATATGTCGATACTTTTATTTTTTGATAGGCTGTGATTAACTGTATGTCGATACTTTTATTTTTCGATAGGCTGTGATTAACTATATGTCGATACTTTTATTTTTTGATAGGCTGTGATTAACTATATGTCGAGACTTATTTTTTGATAGGCTGTGATTAACTGTATGTCGGTACTTTTATTTTTCGATAGGCTGTGATTAACTATATGTCGATACTTTTATTTTTTGATAGGCTGTGATTAACTGTATGTCGATACTTTTATTATTTGATAGGCTGTGATTAACTGTATGTCGATACTTTAATTATTTGATAGGCTGTGATTAACTATATGTCGATACTTTTATTTTTTGATAGGCTGTGATTAACTATATGTCGATACTTTTATTATTTGATAGGCTGGGATTAACTGTATGTCGATACTTTTATTTTTTGATAGGCTGTGATTAACATTATGTCGATATTTTATTATTTGATAGGCTGTGATTAACTATATGTCGATACTTTTATTATTTGATAGGCTGTGATTAACTATATGTAAATACTTTTATTTTTTTTATAAGCTGTGATTAACTATATGTCGATACTTTTATTTTTTGATAGGCTGGGATTAACTATATGTTGATACTTTTGTTTTCTGATAGGCTGTGATTAACTGTATGTCGATACTGTTATTATTTGATGGGTTGTGATTAACTGTATGTCGACACTTTTATTATTTGATAGGCTGTGATTAACTGTATGTCGATACTTTTATTTTTTGATAGGCTGTGATGAACTATATGTCGATACTTTTAGTAAATTTTATATTTCTGTCAAGATAACATTTTTACCATAAATAAGGGTCCAAATTCGTTTTCTTACTATATTAGTGTTTGATGTTCCAAGATTCGTATTGATGTTGGCATGAGGTATTTTCTCCAAATTTATCCCTTTTGGAGTGTCTGTGTTCATATTCTTTAAGGAGAGCTTGCAGCAATGGCGTTTTAATCGCAAGATTTACGATAATGATTACGCTAATGGTTTATGAGGCGGGGCCGGGGGCTTAGTGGTAGAAGGTTTTTGGGAAAACGAGAAAGAAGTTGGATGTAAGCGATTTTTTTTTTTTTTTTTTTTTTTGCTTCCTGGAAGAAGTGAACTTAGTATTCTCTGCTTTTTTTTCACTGAATTCTAATATTTGTCCCCTTTTGTGTTTAAAGTTCGTTTATTTATTTTGTCCAATTTTAAAGACCTCTCTACGTGTTTTACTCATTTATGAAAAACAAGAAAATTTTCTTGTTTTTAACGGGCTGTGCTTGCCGTATGTGCATATATTAGAA
>NC_089759.1:22134156-22164156 GCF_040412425.1 Macrobrachium rosenbergii
TTGTTTTTATTTGTCACTTGACTTTTTTTCCCCTTTTCGTTCCTTTTTGTCTCTTCCTTACTACTTCTGCCAGAATTTTTCTGCTATTATTTTTTTTCGTCGATTTAATCTGATTTATTGTTTTATATGTTACTACTTTTGTACAGTGTTCTACTTCTTTATATTCCCTCACTTCTTACTCCGTTGTTCTCTCTTTATTTCGGTTACGTATTTCCTATTCTTTCGTATCTTTCTGCTTCATCTTATGTTTTTTTAAATGTCTTCATTTTTTTTTCATACCATAATATGTTCATTTCTATTACGTGGTTTGACATCCCTAAGGATGTCCTTTAGCTCCGTCGGCAGATATGTACCAAAGAAGCCCCCCTCCTGTCGCTCAGAGGTGACCTCTTCAGGTAGCGGAAGACGTTTTTCTGTAGGGCGCCATGGAGATGAACTCAAGTCCCAACATCACCAGTGAACACATTGTGACATGTTGCCCCTCATTCTTGAGAATAGCAATGTTTATTATGTCTCGACAGTTTTCCAAATAGCTGCTAATATGGTTTGCTGCCTGAACGCCCTTGGAGAGTGCCTAGAAGCCTACTAACTCTCCGCCGCCTACGCGTGCATCAGGAGAGCCATTACCAGTGTGGCTCATAGAAGGCAACGCACACCAAACTACGGGTAACGGTTATAGCACTCACCTTTAGGAAACCTGTATTCGTGAGCTGCTGGAAACATGCCAACCCCGCCACCACGACGATATAGCCTACGGGATCTAGCTTCATTGTCTACAAACATAAGTCCATAGTAGACACCAAGATGAGATATTGCCAAGAAAAGCATCATTGCCCTTGAAGTCACACCCCCCTGCTCCCTAAATGTGGGTGTCTTTCCGTGTCTGCTGATGCCCTCATCTTGTCATAGCTTTGGTTATGAGGAACTGCGCCGCCCCTCGCAGTGATGACCTGGGTTGTTTATGTACAAATTCATATGTTCCGGTGGGATATGTCAGGCCTTAAACAGCTGCTATTTTGACGTGCCACCACGTCTCCGCAAAGAAACACCGGTCGACAATAAATGGAAAGAATTGAAAACAATATATTGACTTTCCTCAGGAGCTTACAAGGCTGAAAGAAGGGTTCATATAGACAAATACAAACTTTTAAACAGAAAATAGTCTGCGGCAAACGTCTTTATTCGTCCAGGATCCACAGTTTACTTCCGTAAAGGAAAGTTGACTCAACAACGCCTTGAAACATTCCACGCTCGCTTCCGTGCACTTGAAGCTTTCCCCCAATCGCTTGCATACACCCTGCTGCCTTCATTGCTGTGCTTATTCTGTGACTCACGTATTCCTTCATCCTACAATCGTCCAACGTATTTACCCCCCAGTTACCTGTATGAATCTGCCTCTCAGATTCTTCCTTCATCCTTAAATTCAGTGCTCCATCCTCACAGGTTCCATTTACCTTCATACGCTGACTCTTGCTCACGCGTACTCAAATCTTTCTCCTCTTGCAAGCACTTTCAGACTCCGCCACTAGTTTCTGCAGGTTATCTTCACCATCCCCAAGAAGCTCGGTCATCTGCAACCATCAGCTGCTACACAAACCGTTAACGACCCGTTTTCCTCTCCATCAGTTTTGGTGCTTTGTAAGATGGTAACCAAGGGTGTTAGATGTTGCAATTAATTTGCAAGGACAACATGTGATATGGTAACCATTTTGGAAAATGTGTATAACCATATATTGGAAAAATGTGTATGTACCATGTATTTTGCATGTAGCATGTGCATATAAGAGGAAATATCAGTTGTTAATTTCATGTAAATCCGAATATATTAGCACTTGGCAGCCATCTTCAAAGTAATGTATTTTTTGAAAGCCGGCATCACTGGCTTACTGATTATATTTGTCGATATTTTTATTTTTTACATGGCGTTATGTACGGTGAAAAAAAACTCATAATTAGTTATTATTAATATTGTTGTTGATGAAATGATACTTTGTACTATGCGAAAAACTCACAATTAGTTGTTTTTACAACTTCAGTTGTGTTTATGTGTACATTGCGAAAACTCTTAATTAACAATTGTTATAACTATTCTTTTTCTTTTTTCTTATATGATACAATGTAAGGTGCAAAACAATTTCATAATAATCAGACAGAGGCAGTGCATAAAAAAAAAAGACGGGACGCATATTACGAAAACAGAATGTCGTTGGAAACTTCGCTGCACTTTTTCTCTTCGAAAGTTACTAGACTGGGGACGATTTTGACTCTGGGAGAATTGTGCCTGGGCGCTCTTACTGCTTTCATGTTTTAGCTTCTGAGGAACCTCGAGAACTCGCCGGGTTTAATGTGAAGTAACAATGGCTGGAAAAGAGCTTGGTGTCGTTTTTAGGCTTTGGCGTTTTATTTTTATCTCTTAAATAACCCGGGTCGATTGGACAAGGGACCTGTTGCTTTCTGTTGTTGTTGTTATTATTATTATTATTATTATTATTATTATTATTATTATTATTATTATTATTCAGTAGATGAAACCTATTCATATGGAACAAGCCCACAGGGGCCATTGACTTGAAATTCAAGCTTCCAAAGAATATGGTGTTCATTAGGTAGAAGTAAGAGGAAGCCAAGGGAAATACAGAAAGAAGAGATCCCACTTATTAGGAAAGACTAACTATAAACAAGGATTAGAAGGAGAAAGGCAAATGGCGGGGCTTAATTGATAATCAAAGAATCGACAGGTCCGCCTTTTAAAGTATGGTAGATTGGCATGTTGAGAAAACAGAAGCAGGAAAAGGACTTTAAGGCGTAGTTCCCGTAAGGGGGTAGTGCCGTCAGTTCACCTGACGTGGGGCACTGTATGCATTACTTCAGGGTCTTCGCAGCGTCCCTTGGGCCCCTAGTTGCAACCTCTCTCGTTTCTTTTACTGTAACTCCGTTCATATTCTCTCCTCCATCTGACTTTCCACACTTCCAAAAAGTTGTTTCCTTTTGCAACTGCGAGATTTTCCTCCTGTGGCATCTTTCAAACCTCCTTACTGACTATCACTTTCCCTTTCACCGCTGAATGACATCATAGGTCCCAGCGTTTGGCCTTCGGCCTAGATTCTGTATTCTGTTCTATTCTTTAAGGCGAAGTAGTGAGAGAAAAGAAACTGTTGTTATTATTCAGAAGATGAACCCTATTCTTATGGAACAAACCCACAAGGGCCATTGACTTGAAATTCAAGCTTCCAGAGAAGCAACAGAAGGTAATGGGAAATACAGATGCAGCAGGAACGTTGTTGATTTGTGGGTTTGTTTGTGTCATCTGTGTTTACTCTTCTGTAGATAGAAAGACTAGTAAGTGATTCTTGTCAGCGATATTTAGCCAGCAGTGTTACATTCAACGAGTATTCATAAATATACTTAAGACATTCCAAGAGAAAGGGAGACTGTGTAGATATGTTTCATTGTTCGAATGTTCGGGAAAATGGAGTTTTATCAATTTCGAAAATGGTGTTTCTAAAATCTTGTTTTTTTTTTTTATTGATCACATATTTAGAATACTATGAGACCCATAGAAAGCTTTGCTCCTATGGTATCTACGTTTTAATAATCAGAAGTGAGCTCACAATATGTAATATTTATTTGGATACTTCTTTTCCAGTGGTGTTTGAAGTCTACGAAAAGAATAATATAAAGATACTGACGAGTTATTCCGGTGTTTGCTAATATTTTCTTGGTTGTAAGAATTAGATACACCTTTTTGGGACTGTCAGAAAAAATACCTTCTTTTCGAATGGTATTTAAAGTCTTCGAAAAGAATAATATAAAGATACTGAAGATTTTTCCCAGAGTTTGCCAAGATTTTCTTAGTTGTCGAAGTTAGATATTCCTTTCTGGGACTGCCAGAAAAAATAAAAACCGTCTCAAAAACACCTTTGCAATAACGACATTTGGAAAGTTATTTCTTCCCCGAAGCGAAAAGGCCTTCCCTCTTAGGAGGAATTTGCTAGAACGTAAGTAGATGTATCTGTGAATGACTAATGACTGCCGATACAATTTCTGGTTGAAGATACTTCAGTGGCCACTGTTGACTTGTCTCTCACTTAGATTTCCTTTTGGAAGTTAAATTGGATATCTCGCGTCCATTGATTGTGTTCCTGTTAGTCAACAAGGTTTGGGAAAGCGATATTCCACCAGAGGTTAGAATTGGGACATTCATGAAGCACGGCTTTAATCTCTCTCTCTCTCTCTCTCTCTCTCTCTCTCTCTCTCTCTCTCTCTCTCTCTCTCTCTCTCTCTGTATGTGATATCATTAACATGCTTCCTCTGCTTTGACGGTTTCGTGTTCTTACCGGCATCCCCTATTGTCAGTAACATTTACTTTTCCTTATTAATTTTCCTTCAGCTAGAGCACCGGCATGGGAGGGGCTTTACATTCACTTTTCACTGTCAACATAAATCCTGTGTATCCCCCTTTAGTTTGTGTGGGCTGAGACGGAATCGTTTTTTGTGACTCCGTTTTCTGTTCGTAGACTCTGCGAGCTCTTCTGACGGTTTTTTTTTTTTTTTTTTTTTTTATTTAATCTACCTTTATGACCTGTTTGAACTAACTCCTAGCTCTTCTTTTTCGACTTCTTTTTTTTTCTTCTTCTTCTTCATTTTATGATACTGAATGTATTACTGTTGTTTTAGCTCATGATATACAGTAGGTGTTTTGAATGAAGGAAACGGTAAAAATTTTTCGGTGAGAGAGAGAGAGAGAGAGAGAGAGAGAGAGAGAGAGAGAGAGAGAGAGAGAGAGAGAGATATGGACATAGGCAGATTGACTGAACGATTATTTTATGTAAACAAGCGTCCCAGAAGTGACGGTCATCGACAGACAAATAAGGGAGCTGAGATAGACGTAAAAGACAAGTGAAATGATCTTAGGTAAGGGGAATGAAAATATGAAGTAACCTGAGCAAAGAAGAATATAGGGGAGAGGGAGTATGATGAAAGACAGAAGACAATGGAATCTTTTGTAATGATATGAAATAAAGGATAATTCTCAGAGAGAGAGAGAGAGAGAGCAGTGAATGATAAAAAGAAAGGTTTATGATGACAAATAAGATACTACATAATGATACACAAAAGCTAATGTCCAGGTACTAGTGAAGGAAAACGAACGAGACTAGAGAGCGGAATGTGCAAGAAACAGTGAGAGACTGAAAGGGAAGAGGAGCAGAAAAATAGATAAGATAGAGGGTTAACAACGCCGTCAGACAGAGGGCAGTATAGTACAAGAGTCAGAGAAAGAGAGATGGAATGGAATAGAATTATTGGAAACGAAGTGAACTTGGAGAATATATCATATTATATATATATATGTGTGTGTGTGTGTCTGTTTGTGTCTGTGTCTGTGTGAAGAGAGTCAGTGATTCCTTGGGAAACACGGGCGATAGATATATAGGTTGATGGTAGTAATTGCGGAAGATATTAGGAAGTAAGGAAAACTGCGTAAGAGGGCGAAAGGTAAGGGCTCCAAGTAAGATACAAGAGAGAGAGAGAGAGCAGCGGATGAGATAGAAGGCGAAGTAGAAAGTTAAATAAGATAAAGGGGTAATGACTCCAAGAAATAGAAAGAATGAGAAAGATGTTCCAAATACAGGTTACTAAGAAAGAAGTGATGCTAAGTAGGGAATACTAAGAAACATAGGAATTAAGAGAATAGAAGAGAGAGAGAGACAGAGTGTGTGTGTGTGTGTGTGTGTGTGTGTGTGTGTGTGTGAAGGGAGAAGTGGGGTAATGACGCCAAGCAAGAAACAGTAGAGAGAGAGAGAGAGAGAGTGACGTAGAACTACTGATTTTATAGCTTTAAAGGTAAACATTCGATCTGCGCCTCTTCCAGTAACTCCTCTCACGGTTGGTACAAACGACAGTTAATTCTGCAGAGCCGAACACAACAAAATATTGATATGCTCAGTTTTTTCCGTCTGTTTTCTTTTCGCTTTTTCCTGCCGTGTATTTCTTTTTTTTCCCGAAGGAAAATATTTTTTTATATTTCTCTGAATTCCGGGCGCTTTCAGTCGAGTTGTTTGCTATGTTATGGTCTCTCTCTCTCTCTCTCTCTCTCTCTCTCTCTCTCTCTCTCTCTCTCTCTCTCTCTATATATATATATATATATATATATATATATATATATATATATATATATATATATAATGTGTGTGTGTGTGTGTGTAAGCAACAATCAAATCGTTGACTTACAATGCAAGCTAAGTGTCGCTTTTTTAACATATACTTATTAAACAAATGGATGGTATCCTTTATGCTGAACATGGGAGACCTGCCCTCCCCCCCCCCCCTTCCCTTCCGCGCATGCCCGCTCAACCGTCTTCCCCGCGTGAATATAACGTACAGCCTTCATCATAATATTTCACTGAATGAACAGTTCTGTTAGAAGGCATATTTCTTCATAACAGAATGACAAGAAGTAACATTTTCGCTAGAGCATTGGCGCAAGACTTGGATTGCCATTCCAAAAATAAATGATTTGACATTAAAGTTTGAAGGAGACGTTACAAGGTTGATGTGAGCGGCGGTGGGCCCCAATGAGACCCTAGATGCCAGCAAAATGAGTCTTATTTCTGTCAGAATTAAGGCTGGAAATCATTGGGAAAATACTGTAAGATATGACGTCATCCGGAATTTCCTTGACGTAATGGTATGGAGAATGCCGTTCGTCGTTCAGATGTTGAGATTTTACTGTAGGCATAGAAGTAATATCCTAGCAGCTACACTCACGCGGTATGTCCTCCATAAAGGGAGAAATGTGTTTTTTAAGATTTTATTCCTTTCATCGTATATTGTGGCACTTTTTTTGGCTCGAGTTTAGCCATTAGTGTTGCAAAGATATGGAAGCCTAATGACGGTTATTTGGAACAACTAAGACTCTCTCTCTCTCTCTCTCTCTCTCTCTCTCTCTCTCTCTCTCTCTCTCTCACAACTTATTTTTATGTTTTTGTTTTGTGTAAAAGAGATAGTGTGGTTACTGGCATTCAGGATTTTTTTTTCTCTCTTTTTTTTGTGTCAAGTACAGCAGTGAAGTGAAGCATGTCTGCGATGTCCTCAAGGGTTGGTAGGTGAAGGAAGAAAACGGAATTGACATTTGAAGACAGAAAACGGAATATTTTCAAAGTATACCTTAGTTTAACCAGACCACTGAGCTGGTTAACAGCTCTCCTAGGGCTGGCCCGAAGGATTAGACTTATTTTACGTGGCTAAGAACCAATTGGTTACCTAGCAACGGGGTCTACAGTTTATTGTGGAATCCGAACCACATTATACCGAGAAATGAATTTCTAACACCAGAAATAAATTCCTCTAATTCTTCATTGGCCGGTGGGAGAATCGAACGCGGGCCTAGGAGAGTGCTAGGCGAGTACGATATCGACCCAAGATCCTACTTTAAAATAGCGTCATCTCCAAGGTGCTGCTCGGACATTTAAAAGAGAGAGAGAGAGAGTATATATATCATTAATTTCAAATAAGGATAAAATTCATAGGAAGAAATGAGAAGTAGAAAAAGTGATAAATCACCCGAATGAATGACAACCCATAGTAATTACGTTCTTCTGTACCCGATGTAAAGGCTGTCAAAAAAAAATAAAAAGGCTTGCAATATGTCATTCTGTGTGACAGATATCTAATTGGTTTTTAAACCAACGATTCAACAAAGGCCATCTGTAATCACGTTTATTATGCTACTTTTTTCTTCTTTTTTTATTTCCTCCCATCAGTATACCAAACAGGTGTCATATAATTCGAAGGTAATTTAAAAAAAAAAAATACATGAAGAAATTCAACTTATGAATTTTTCCAGTGTTTTAATGAGCCAAACTTAGAGGGATTACTGGGAACCGGACATCCTCTGGTGAATGCCAAGATGTTGCTGCTGGCTTCATCTCCATTGATGCTTCAAACGTCATCTCCATTGATGATTGAAACGGCATCTCCATTGATGCTGCTAGCGGCATCTCCATTGATGCTGCTAGCGGCATCTCCATTGATGCTGCTAGCGGCATCTCCATTGATGCTGCTAGCGGCATCTCCATTGATGCTGCTAGCGGCATCTCCATTGATGCTGCTAGCGGCATCTCCATTGATGCTTCAAGCGTCATCTCCATTGATACTGCTAGCAGCATCTCCATTGTTGCTGCTAGCGCCATAACCATTGATGCTGCTAATGGCATCTCCATTGATGCTGCTAATGGCATCTCCATTGATGCTGCTAGCTGCACCTCAATTGATGATGCTAGCGTCATCTCCATTGATATTGTTAGCGTCATCTCCAATGATGCTGCTAGTGGCGTCTCCATTGATACTGCTAGCGTCATCTCTATTGATGCAGCTAGCGGCATGTCCATTAATGCTGCTAGCGACATCTCCATTGATGCTGCTAGCATCATCTCTATTGATGCTGCTAGCGGCATCTCCTTTGATGCTGCTAGAGGCATTCTCCATTGATGCTGCTAGCGTCATCTCCATTGATGCTGCTAGGGTCATCTCCATTGATGTTGCTAGCGACATCTCCATTGATGCTGCTAGCGTCGTCTCCAGTGATGCTGCTAGCGGCATCTCCTTTGATAAGAGATGATGCAAGGACGATGACAACAATAATAATCTTGGATTTCTGAGATGATCAGAGACCCGGATGCGCTGTCGCATGGGTGGCAACGGTTGCTGGGGTAATGGCCCATTTGTCCTAATTAACCCCATTGTTTAGCGGCTGAAATCGGCCCTCTGATTATCCGGCATACCCTGCATTACGGTAATTGCACTCACACTGACCAATTACAGGTTGCTGCATTTAACGGAGGCGTGACGTCCTCCTGCTTCCTAATTACGCCTGATTGGTAGTGCTGTAGTTTGTCAGGTTCGGTTGAAACTGTTAAGGGCGATGGAAGTTGCAATATTTGAGTCATTTTGCGATTGCGAAGTACTTTTTACTCTATCAAGTACGTTCGGTTGCTCTGAATTTTCGTGTTTGAGATTTTTTTGAGTTTAATTTTGGACTATCTGTGATACATACAGAAAAATATAGTAGGATTGCTTCAATTACGGATTCTACACACACACACACACACACACACACACACACATATATATATATATATATATATATATATATATATATATATATATATATATATATATATATATATATATATATATATATGTATGTATGTATGTATGTATGTATGGATGTAATCCCATTAGAGTGGTTATGTATGTTTGTAGTATTTTATATATGGACACATTCACGTAGCCTGAGCTACAAATATCCATTTCTCGCTGCGAAAGATCTCGTAGAATATGGTGCATGTAATGAAGACAAACGAAAACTGCAAAGAGAATGCTATAATAATCTCTAGATATGGACTTTATATCTCTACAAACCATTCGTAAAATTTCACCAGTTTCTCTGCGTCACTTTTAGGCTTGAAACTGGAACATCATTTCGTTTTGCGAAATTACCATTATGGGTTTTGAAAAACTCTATAAAAATTGTATTGCTCTACATTACCTGAAGCTTATTTACCACGATGAATGACGTCAACGAACTACATAACTTGATCTGAAGACAGGGGCGTGATGAAATTTTAAAAGACAGCTGTATTTGTCAAGTGTAAATATTCCAGTATGTTGTGTTTAGCCCGCCTGCTTTCAGATGCTAAAGAAAGGATTTTTTTGTCCCTTAGAATTTTCCTATGGGACTCCGAGTGGGACTTGGACGCTGAAGGCCCACTTCCAACTCGAGTTTCAGAGGACTGACGACACGGCTGTTTACTCCTTGCTCCCGTCTGTGGGAGTGTTGGAGGAGGCCGACGTTTTGAAATATAATGATAAACAAACAGGAGGTAATTGAGGCCCCTGAACCATTTGTTGGGTGCTCCCTACAGTCAGAATTATCTTTTAGATCTTTTAGATTATTTTTTAATGTAGAGTCCGATGGCACGGGCATCTTGATGCTTCATCTAGCCCAGGCTTGAAGGAATTGCGAATAAGAATCAGGAAGGGGGAATGAATGGGGTATAATTGGAATCTTAGTAGGTGGAAGAAGGTTAGATCAGTGAAGGGGGAAGCAGGGAGAGAATTCCAGAACCTGGCGAGAGAGAGAGAGAGAGAGAGAGAGAGAGAGAGAAAAGGTTATCGGTTTCTTACACCCACTTCGCGCTTATGTGATTGCATCAGAGAACACCGTTGATAAAGCAACTTACAATGGGAGAATTCTGATATATTTTCAAGATCTTCAGCTTGTTTCCAAACAAGAATCCTTATATCTTTCCCTTCCCTCTCTTGGCCATAAAATAATTGTTAATACAACATTGTCCGACGTGCTTCTTGTACCAGTTACTTGAATGATGAAATATCCTATTTCGACATAGAATATCTGATGGAACTATAAGATTAGTAATGAATATTTTTAACTAAAGATTTGTAACGAATATTTTTACTCTTAAATTTAACTATTAACTTTAAGGAAAATCTCCTGAATTATACATTTTAAAAAACGAATAATTATTGATTTTCAACTAGTATCTCATCCCTCATCTCTTAGATTTTCCCCGTAATAAATGTTGTGGTGTAAATAAAAGAAATTGCAATGTTTTCAATCTAATTTCCTTTAAGCAAAGGGTGAAAATGCGGTTAATTTTTGCGGAAAATGAAAATCCGAAAGGGAAGCCTGTCGTTACTAATATCAAGAAAAAGAAGACAAGCTTGAAATTTTACATTGTATGTATACGTCTTTTTAACTTTGTTGAAATACACAAACAGGTTTCTTATTCATTATCTGGATATACAAACTTACACAGGAGGCTTTGTAAGTTTGCTCATGTACTTGCGGATGCTTCCTTGTTTACGTTTCACTTACATGCGTGGAAGAATATGTCGTTACGAATACATTTACTTACACCTATACATGTATGTAGAGATAAGAAACCCGACTACCCACAGAAATTATGGATAAACTTGTTTTTAGTAGAAATTGTCCATAAACTTGAGCCCCTGTAGAAAAGTTTTGAAGCGTTCCACCATCAGAAATCATTTTCCCAAAAGAAAGTCGAGTATTTGGCCTCAGATGGGAATTAGTACAGAAGTTTCTAATCGTTCGTGGAATAGTATTGGTGTAATTATTTGATGTAATGACACATACACAAATTACCAAGAGAAAAGTCCTCTGTAATTACTCCAGTGAGTTTCATTACAATTATCGGTAAGTGATAGAGTTTTTTTTCTTATTGTTTGTCTCATGGAAACATGGCGTTTCAGTCATAGGGATAATGATTTACTCTGGATACAGTCAGACATCGCATAGTATCATTTTAATTCTTTATGAGTGATGGGAGCTCACTTCGCGTTTTTCAGTTTTGACAGGTCTATATCAATATCTATACATTCATTTGAATTATTATATATGTATGTATATATTTGTGTATATGCGTGTACTCAATTGTATTTTTCTCAGTCACAAAGTTAAGATACATCTATGTATTCCACCATGACAAGGAAAGGGAAACCTGTGTTTTATTTGTGGAATATATATATATATATATATATATATATATATATATATATATATATATATATATATATATATATATATAATATATATATATATATATATATATATATATATATATATATATATATATATATATATATAATTCAACGTCAGCGACTGTGACTGCGGATATGTATGTATATGTATGTGTATGAACAACGACGTTTAATTTCTCAAAACATGAATGATGCCTGCACTAATCACTTAATTAAAGCCTTTTCATATAAAAAAAAAATGTTTCGGAAAAACTAACTCCTGTCTCCATTCTTCCGACAGAATCACCGGCATGGCTGAAGAAACCCAGTTGTTTCCATATTACCGCGTGGTCTTCAACTCATCCGATTACCATGACTACAACTACGACGAGCTTCGGCGGTGGTCGGACGAGGCCCTCACCCGCCTCGCCAGTACCACCACCGGTGCGGACGACTCCTTGGCCGCCGCCGATAACATTGACCACACCCCGACGAAGTTTCAGGAGGTGAGTCCCGAAGGATAAAAGACAATTAACGAACACCAAGAGCCTAATGAACGCCATGTTCTTGGAAGCTTGAATATCAAGTCAGTGGCCCCTGTGGGGTTGTTCCATATGAATGGGGTTCATCTGCTTAGATAGATAGACAGATAGAGGGCATCGTGATTACTACAATTACATTGCTCACTTGGCTACGATAGTGATGATGGGTCTATTCCAGCTCTAATAAATGTATCCGAATTCGATTGGTATATGCATGTATGAGCGGCTATAGAATATTATCCTTCTCATGGCCAAGTCGGCGACGTGGCCTCGTTCTGAAACTCTGGCTGCAGGTTCGGACATCAGAATTGCCTCGTATTCTTGCATTTGGATCTGAGGCTTTGTATTGACAAGCGTATCCAAACAGATTGAAGAATCGAGAAGTTAGGAGGGCATTGTGATCATTACAGTTAATTTTTTTTATGCTTTCCGCTTTTAGGAATCCCGGTGACTAAGGTGGTACAGATGGCCGTCTTTTTCGGGAATGAAAACAGGACCACGGTCTCAATACCTTTTTTTTTTTAGTAGCATTAAACAAAGCCACATTTATTCAATGCCTTCCTATCTCGCGAACATGAAAAAACAATAATATTTGATGATTCTTCTCAACAGGGACATCTGTCTTTTTCTTAATAATTTTCCAAATAAAAACGTCATTAATAAGTAATTGGCCATTGAAACAGGGTGTTGAAACTCCGTTCGCACATCAGAATGAAATGTAATTGAGCCATTAAATAGAGTGATTGGGAAAAAGCTATTAGTTTAAAGATTTAGAGGGGAAAATGTAGAAAATAATTGGTTGGTCCATTTGCTTCTTCAGTGACCACCGAAACCATTTTTATGTAACTAGCTACATAAACTAACACGTTATGTAGTGATGTTGAATATGAATTTTTTTTTATAAAACCTGTGCTAGATTGACTATATATTACTGCTTTAGGCTTACTGGTGCTATGTATGAAACATCATATCCTGGACGTAACTGGGAATATTTTTCAGTCCGCAAAAAACAAAATAACTTAATATTTTTTACCTGCGTGTGTATATTTATATAGACATACACGTTTATACGAATATGACATCCATAATTTTTTTTATTCATTTTATGAATAACGTGAACTCGTGTACCTGTTCGAACATAGAAAAGGAAAGGAACCTTAGCAGGTGGTAGCCTGGGGCACTGCAAGATGATACGAAGAAGTTGGATGTTACGGGATCCCTTCATTAGGGTAAATGCAAGGCTGTTTTGTCCGTACATGGAGAGACTGTTGCTTGTTTCCTCTGGAGGGACTCGAAAGTTAAAAGCAGACGTAGCAACGATGGTGATTTTTCGTAGTGCCGTAGCTGGTCTGCTGGTATGGTCGCTAGTGTCGTGACACGCCGCCCAGATGTCGCGAGTTCGCGCCTCCCCCAGGGCGATGAAAAAATCACTGGATCTGTATCATGATCAATTACTGCAGCAGTGTGGGGTCTGCGGTGGGAGGTTGGAACCAAACTTCTTTGGAAATTTTAATTTCAAGTCAGTGGCCTCTTGTGTGCTTGTTCCATGTGAATAGGTTTCATCTACCGAAATAATAATAATAATAAATAATTGCTCTTGCTTGAAGAGGAGAATTTGAGCAAGAACTTTATGGAGAATTAGATGATGGTCTGCAGAGAAGTAAACATAGAGAAAGATCGATGTGAAAGTGGATCTCGGAGTGAAGATGCAGGTGGAGAGATGCCTCCTGAAGTGAATGTTCTAGGTCCATGGAGTGGGTATTTTGGAAGTTCGTTAATGTGGACGGAATAACAGAGACAGGGCGGAATAGAAGGTTCTAGTGTTAATCCTAAACCCGAAGGGAGTGTAAGAAATGTAAGAAACATTATAGGATTGTTAATCTCCAGAGATAAATTGTGAAATGAGGCAGTCTGTCATGTGTTACTTGGTTTTTATTTATTTATTATTATTTTTTGTTGTTTCCGGATCAAGAAATGACACTGATTTCTCGTGTCTTCTTTAAAGGGACCAGTATACCCCATAATTACAAGAACATTCTGTAAGCGTATGCTCAACATAAAGATATGGAAATACGAGCAGATTAGATTGGAGTCAAATTTATAATAAATTTTTTGACTCTGGGGTATGCTGCGTCATGGAAGGCTTTATTTGTGCCTGAACTTGTCAGTAAATGACAGCTGATTCCAGTATATGTAAGAGTGAACAGCTATTCACTTACTTCTGGTCGCATTAGCGGATGCAACGCAATTTTCACAGCAAGTCAAAAAGAAAACGCAAATGGAGGCACAGCAGTCGATATTAAAACACCTTAATAAACGTAACCACACCTGAAGCATCCTTGTGGCTTCCTGAGAGAGAGAGAGAGAGAGAGAGAGAGAGAGAGAGAGAGAGAGAGAGAGAGAGAGAAGTTTCAGTTGCGGCACATTTGACTCTGCTTCCCTTTCGCTAACTGAAAACTCGACCTCCATACCGGAAATTAACGCAATTTCCGTACTCGGCCGTTTTTAAGTCATTCGGGTCAAATAGTCACCCTCTCCCTGTAAGATCTTCCTATTTGATATCTTCTCTCGGGCGTGGATACCCTCTGGGAAGAATTTAGAGGAGATTGGAGATTTAAGTAAGAACTGACAGTGGATATGATTGCGTGTCGTTAGAGATATAGAAAGGAGTATTTGTAGATACGTCTTATATCATGTTTTCCTGGCATAGAAGTGTTCTAATTTCCACCTGTGGATGAATTTTGTTCGGAGAAACATCGTCGTTTAATTGAAATTTAATTAATAGCTAGAATATGTGCAGTCATGTCACCCCTGTTCGGGAGGGAAAGGTCATCCAAGTGATCCCCGTTGTTTGCTTATTGCTTTGCTCTCTTCTCAATGCATAATGGAACGGGCGATGGTATGCGCTTAGGCGACTCTGAATCTTGACCTTTTCAATTTCAACTCTTTAAGTAATTAGAAGCTGTTTCTTTGGAGAGAGAGAGAGAGAGTACTCTTATACTAGACAGAGAGAGAGATACTCTTATACTAGAGAGAGAGAGAGAGAGAGAGATACTCTTATAATAGAGAGAGAGAGAAGGAGATACTCTTATAATAATGAAATGAAAACTCTCCTCAGCTCCTGTAAAAGTCTTAATCAGTTGGAATTAGCCTCTCCCAGGGATCTCCCTCGCCTTCTGATTTTAGGGATTTTTGACCCGACTCCATCATATAACTTACCGCGTTTTCCTCTTCAACATAATTCTCAACCCTTGTTGAAGAAATTGCCAATTATCTCTTCCCATCCCTTCCTCCCCCGTTCTCATCCATCCCCGGAGAGAGGAGAGTCCACCATCGCTTCCGGTTTTTTTTTTTCTCTGTTAGCTTTCATTCCGTCTCTTCGTCCTCATTGATAATGTTTGTGTGTATGGTCCTCAGTTTTATTCTTTATCGATGTCAGAATTTTGCTTCATGCTTATACAATCGCGTGAAAGCATTGATAGTTATGAATTTAATCACGTGTAGATCGGTGTACATTTACCCCGTACGGGGTCAGTGCCGTCAGTGCGTCTCACAAGTTGCACCGTAGGATTACTTATTTCACAGCGTCCTTTCGGCCCCTAGCTGCGACCTCTTCCATTCGCTTTGCTGTAGCTTCATTCATATTATCTCCTTCCATCTGACTTTCCACCCTCTCTAACAATTGTTTGATAGTGCAACTGCGTTGTTTTCCTCCTGTTACACCTTTCAAACCTTACTGTCAGTTTCCTTTTCAGGGCTGAATGACCTCATAGGTCCAAACCCTTGGCCTTTGGCCTAAATTCTATATGTATATGTCTAGATTCAATCTGAAATCAGTCAGTCTTTTTCCAAAGATGCACAATAGCTGTGATCTGAAGCTTTCTGTGTATGCTGCTCAGTATTTTTTGCCGTTTTTTATGATAATAGTAAGTAAAGCTTTCTAAAATGAAAGTTACTTTTCACCGCTGCGAAAAGTGTCTTGCCATGCCTTCATATAGAATTAGTGGTATATGTCAATCGTTTTTGACCCAGGTATAGATAGCCAATCATTACAAAGAGCGACTGATGCATATATTTTCCTTTTACCCATATTAGGTGTGTCTATGGAAGCTTTCTATTTCATTTTTACGTTGCTATTTTCATGTCTATTAAATTTCTTCATGTATTATTGAACATTTATATTGAAATCACCAAATGTATTGTTCGTTTTCCGTATTTTGGAAGTCCTTATATATATATATATATATATATATATATATATATATATATATATATATATATATATATATATATATATATATATATATATATATATATATGTATGTATATGTATATATGTATATATATATATATATATATATATATATATATATATATATATATATATATATATATATATATATATATATATATATGCAGTACTTACTTACATACGTACATACATACGTAGGGAAGTCCATAGTCAAACGGGAAATGAAGCAAGTTGAAACACTTGATGTAAATGTGAACAGAGAGATTCCAAAGACATTTCTAAAATAAGGTCTTCCAAAATATGGAAAACGAACAATACATTGGATGATTTCCAATATAAATGTTCAATAATGCATGAAGAGATTTAATAGACATGAAAATAGCAACGTAAAAATGAAATAGAAAGCTTCCATAGAAACACCTAATACGGGTAAAAGGAAAATATATGCATCAGTCGCTCTTTGTTGTAATGCTTGGTTATCTATAACTGGGTCAAAACCGATTGATACATAACACTAATTCTATACGAAGGCATGACTGGACAATTTTTCCAGCGCTGAAAAGTAAATTTCATATATATATATATATATATATATATATATATATATATATATATATATATATATGTGTGTGTGTGTGTGTGTGTGTGTGTGTGTGTGTGTGTGTGTGTGTGTGTGTGTGTGTGTGTGTGTGTGTGTGTGTGTGTTATACGATACTACAGAATTCAGTTCTTATATGAGGAAAGATTACAAAAACAAGCAAAAAGGGACATGCAACTGAATATTTTTTACAATGAGTAATAAACTATAATATAAAAATACTGTATATACAATATATATATATATATATATATATATATATATATATATATATATATATATATATATATATATATATACAGTATATATTATGTATATTATAGTTTAATTTTTATTACAAATATTCAATTGTTTGCGTCTTTTCTCTTTGTTTTTTAATATTTCCCTTATATGGGAATTGAATTCTGTGGTATCTTATAATAGTTATTTTTTTCCCTTTCCATGGTTTTGGAAAGAGCGCAAGAATACTCGGCAAAGAAAAGCTCTCTCTTATGAGGTCACACGGAAACCCCCAGAGTAAATTATTTTGACAGACCCTTCAATCAATCAATTTTGAATGCTGAGTCTTTCATCGCCTGGGGTGAAAAGGCTTTGTAGAAGCCTTTCGGTTATGTGGCTCTCTCTCTCTCTCTCTCTCTCTCTCTCTCTCTCTCTCTCTCTCTCTCTCTCTCTCATGTCTTTTTATCTGTTTATCTCTCTATCTAAACATAAATATATATGCGTGCAAGTATATATATATACACGTATATATATTTGTGTGTGTTTGTATATATTTATGTAATATGAAATTTAAGAGAGAGAAATAAAATTCTCATTACTAAACACTAGGTTTATTGACATTCCTTTTAGCCAGTTACAAATCGTGCCAAATTCATATCCTACTTTCCGTCAAAAAAATTAAGTCTTTGGGCCTCATTATGCTTCGGACTCCAGCTTCAAAAGCGACACCACAAGTATCCCCCAACCCTGACTGCAAGTAATATTGACATTAACTCATGTCACACAGCAGCCACATCTGAAATACCTACTTCATACACTGGTGTGCTAGTGCAGCAGATAATTGCATATTTCATAAGAATCGTTCAGATAGTGAAACAAGCATGAAATTTTGCACAAGTGCTCTTTAAAGTTCCCTCTATCAGAAAAGGGCGCTGGCCACGCAAAAATTTAATATGGCGGCCAAATTCCAAGATGGCGGCCAGTATCGACAGATTTTGGCTAATTTTTCACTAGAATGGCATGTATTTGCTTCTAGCAATATGGTAAAGCTCTTCCATACTATTTCTTGTGAATATTATGTTTCTGTAGCTTCCCAGTACAGTTTACCTTTAAATATGGGGGCTATATGGCTGCCAAGAAAGGTAGAAACAATAATTATAATGAGAAATAATGCCCGTTCAAC
This sequence comes from Macrobrachium rosenbergii, assembly GCF_040412425.1. Lineage (NCBI taxonomy): Eukaryota > Metazoa > Arthropoda > Malacostraca > Decapoda > Palaemonidae > Macrobrachium > Macrobrachium rosenbergii. The sequence goes on from NC_089759.1 coordinate 22,152,516, forward strand.
AATTATCGTTTTAAGCATGGATCTTGGTTTCTGTGGTTTTAGATCCTAATGAGGCCATCTCTTTCGAATAACTCATCAATTTTGAAGGAAAATTACTAAATGTAAAAGAGTGTATGTCTGCACACAACCAGGGCACACTGGTGACATCACTGCTGTGTAACTCAGCATGGGGTTCAGTGCCAGCTAATCCAGCTTTACTAATCCTGTAGTCTTAGACTAGTAGTTGTAGTATAGTTTAGTTTAGTGCCCCAAATGCTTTCTAACAGCCCCAGACCAGCTATAGTTAGATAGCCGCACCTGAATAGACAGGATGTGCCAGCGCGGGAGAGCCGAGCCAAGGGTATGGGGGCTGTACATGATGGTTCATGTACTTACTCGGATGGTGTACAGATCACACGGGACTTAAATGGCACTGGATGAATGATCGGGCTAGGTGTAGGGAGACCGAACCTAGTTGAATCCCATACAGGAATGTGTGCTTTGTTTAAGGTGGTAAAAGGATAACCCCTCGGCCTTAATCAAAAGTGAAATCATGGCAGAATGTGATGCCAATCCAATATTGAGAAGTAGAAAAACAAACTGGAGTTTGTGTTGTCTTTGTCAGAAGGACAAAAGAGGTGAGCACTTGACATCACCTCCAAGTCATCATGTCCTAGACCATGATGGGTACACAATGCTGGCAAGGAACATTCCCATGTTCAGTGAAATTAATGAAATGCCACTGATAATGGATCCAGCAAGGCTGGATGAAGGTGATGGCATAGAGGCCACTCTCAGGAAAAATGCAGCAAAATACCATGTGAACTGTCGCTTGTTGTTTAACAACACTAAACTGGACCGTGCAAGAAAGCGACAATCCAATGACCAGACCAGCAACACTGAGACTAGTCGTGCAAAACTGCGCCGAACCAGTCATGACAATGAAGTTTGCATTTTCTGTGAGAAAGTGGCACCTGCATCTGATCTCAGACAGGCTAGTACTAAGGGCCTTGACTTGAAATTGCGTGAATGTGCAGAGATACTTAGTGATGGCAAGCTCCTTGCTAAGTTGACTGGTGGGGATGTCATTGCACAGGAGTTTAAGTATCACCATGCCTGTCTTTGTGCCCTCTACAACAGAAAAAGGTCCTACCTGAGGAGCCTTGAGAAAGACCAAGGTAGCACTGAGTCAGAATCAGATGTGTATCCACTAGTTCTGTCAGAACTGATGACATACATTGTTGAAAACAACCTTTGTTCAGATGATCCAGTCACATTTCGGCTGGCAGATATTTGCCACCTCTACCAACAACGTCTGGAACAATTAGGTGTAGAGTCACCAAGTGTAAATTCCACGAGACTCAAAGACAAACTTCTGGCAGAAATTCCAGAACTTGAGGCTCATAAATCTGGCAGAGATGTATTACTTGCATTTCAAAAGGATGTGGGAAAAGCACTTGCTCAATCATCTGATCTTTCAGAGGCAGTTATCATTGCTAAAGCAGCAAATATTCTCAGAAAGTCTATACTTGATCATCAGTCACGGTTTGATGGCACATTTTCTGAGGCTTGTGTACGAAATTCTGTGCCTCCTCTCCTGCTCCAGTTTGTAGGGATGGTTGAGCATGGGGCTGACATCAAGTCACAGTTACGATTTGGAGCATCAAAGTCAGACCAGGCCATTGCACAGCTCATGCAGTTCAACTGCTACTCCCGATACAAAGAGGGAGCAACAACTCATAGACACTCCAAAGACAGAGAAACACCATTCCCAGTCTACATGGGACTCTCAGTCTATGCCAAAACCAGGAAGAGAAACCTGGTTGAAATGCTACATCAGTATGGCCTCAGTATCTCTTATGACAGAGTACTGGAGGTCTCTGCACAGTTAGGAGATGCCACAGTTAGCAAATATGTGGAGGAGGGTGTGGTCTGTCCCCCAGTACTGCGAAAAGGGTTGTTCACCACTGCAGTGATGGACAACATCGACCACAACCCATCTGCAACTACTGCCACTACCTCCTTCCATGGAACTAGCATCTCCATATTTCAGCACCCCACCAAGGAGAACACTGGACAGGAAAGACAGCAACTAAAGTTTGCACCTGAGAAAGTGAGGTCGGTGCCTGAATTGCCGGACACATTCACAAACATCTCACCAGCTTCCTTTCAAACAAAGAACCCTGTGCCACCAAACACTGCAATACCAAAGCCACCCACAGATATCTTGGGGCCACAGCTTGCACTGGAGTATCAGTGGCTAGACAAGGTCATAGTCACCCAGGAAATAGATGATGCAGTGAATCTGACGTGGTCAGCTCATCACGCTTCAATGAAGAGAAGCCCAGAATTTGAAGTAACCATAACTTCATTGCTTCCTCTCCTGCGTGATCAGGCTCATTCTGTTGCTACGATCAAACACGTGATGCAGAAAGTGCAGGATGTCACTGATTTTCTGAACCCTGGCCAGATACCCATAATCACAGCTGATCAGCCAATCTATGCCGTAGCAAAGCAGGTGCAGTGGCAGTGGCCTGATCAGTATGGCGAAGACAAGTATCTGGTAATGTTTGGTGGTCTGCAAATTGAGATGGCAGCAATGACATCTCTTGGTACTCTTCTTCATGGCAGTGGTTGGACAGGAGCTCTGGTGGAGGCAGGAGTTGCTTCATCTGGAACTGCAGAATCCTTCCTGTCAGCTGCAAGTGTAACCAGGACACGGCAGATGCACCAGGTTACAGCCTCTAGTTTGTACAAACTCCTGAGGACAGCATACACTGACTACTGTGCTGAGAAAGCAAACAACAATGAGCAGGCATTAGAGTTTGAGGAGTGGTGTGATCTTCGAAGACAGCAGAGTCCACAGTTCCACTTCTGGCACATGGTGTTGTCTATGGAACTTGTGATATTCCTACTGATCAGGTCCTTCCGTGAGGCCAATTTTGTCCTCTACTGCCAGGCATTGCATGAGCTGATACCCTACTTCTTTTCCAACAATAATACAAACTATGCTCGTTGGCTGCCTATTCACCTCAGGGACATGCTTACCCTAGAGAGTTCACACCCAGAGTTGCACAAGGAGTTCAAGGCTGGCAACTTTGTTGTGCACAAGACCAGTCGCCAGTTCTCAGCAATGGCTCTTGACCAAGCTCATGAGCAGACCAATGCCTTTATAAAGGCTGATGGCGGAGCCATTGGGCTGACTGAAGATCCGTCAGCACTCAGAAGATGGATGGTGGCTGGCCCAGAGATCATCCGCTTGGTGTCTGCATACGAAACAGAGGTTCAAAGTAAGGAGTCTAATGAGCAGACAACACACCATGAACAAACACCTCATGCGCAGAAGACATTCTTGAGAGAGTCAGCAAGCCGTCATTGGCTTTGCAACACTTGGGAAGTCCTTTTCAGGAAGAGAGCCAGGATCTGTATTCCATTGACAACAAAGACATTGCCCACCCCAGCTCAGCAGAACTTCTACAGACACACCTTGACAGAGGCCGCACTAAATTTCAGAAGTTTTCAGACTCTTTGGCAAACAATGCAGTCTCCTTCTATGAGCCGATAAAGAAGAACAGAACTGACTTCTTCAGGCAAGAAGCTGCTCCTGTAGAACAGTCAAAGCAGAAACTTCTGAAGGAGGATTGCCAGCTTTTCTCAAAGCTATTTATATCCTGTCAGAGCCGTGAATGTGATCTGCAGGAATTCTTCCAGCACGAGAATCAAACATTCCCAGCTTCCCTTAGTGAGGGTGGTAGGCTGTACACATGTCAGAAGTCTCAGCTGACCTCGGTCCTGGAGAGTCATGTTACACTAGAAGACAAAGAACCAAAGACTTATGTCCTCATTGTAGATGGATCAGCTTTGGTCCATGCCTTGCCACCAAAGAAAGGAAAGACCTTTGAGGGCTATGCACTTTGCGACTTTTTGCCTGTGATACAATCCTATAGCAGCAAGTACACATCATCACATCTTGTATTTGATGTATACAATACATCCAGCCTCAAAGCTGAGACCAGGCTCCAACGTGGTCAAGGAGGAAGGCGCAAGGTGACAGACAAGAACACAATTCCATCCAACTGGCGCAATTTCCTAAGACACGATGCCAACAAGACAGAGTTGTTCCAGTTCCTGGCAGACAAAGTTGCCCAGATGTCTGCCACAAATGTTGTCATTGCCACGAAAGGGTCTGCTGTCCTCAGCACTCATGAGGCTAGTCTTCAGGGACTGGAAAAGTGCTCTCATGAGGAAGCTGACACCCGCATCTTTCTCCATGCCAAATATGCCACAGAACATGGAGCCAAGACCATCACGGTTAAAGCAAATGACACAGATGTTCTTGTCGTTGCAGTCAGTGCTTTCTCCACTCTCCACAATCTAGGGCTAGAGAAGCTATGGGTGGCATTTGGCCAAGGCCAGAGCCTGCGCTGGATTGCTGTGCATGACCTGTGCAACTCTCTGGGCCAGGAGAAGGTGAATGGCATGCTCTTCTTCCATGCGTTCACAGGCTGTGATACAGTGTCAGCCTTCCGGAGCAAGGGCAAGAAGACCGCCTGGCAGACATGGAACATCTTTCCAGAGGCCTCCACTGTGTTCTCCAAACTGAGTCACTACCCTCTCAGAGTGGAAGAGAGTGACCTGAAGGTCCTGGAGAGGTTTGTCATACTTATGTATGAAAGATCCAGCACTGCTGGCACTGTGGATGAGGCTAGACTTGATATGTTTGCCAGAAAACAAAGGGCATATGAGGCCATTCCACCAACCAGGAGCTCTCCTCCAACACACCAAGCGTGCTGCGTACCAGGCTGGTTGCGTGTGGGGGCAGGCCACCCAGTGTCAGCCACAGCCAGAGAACCCTGCTGAGTGGGGATGGCAAAAGTCTGGTGAAGCATGGCAAGTCCTCTGGACAACCAACTCGCCCTTATATTAGCCAAGAGTTGCCAACAGCTTACCAAATGTGGATGCAAAGCAGGCTGTCGGGAAAGGTGCAAGTGCTACAAGCTGGGTCTTCCCTGCACAGCTCTGTGCACTTGCAAATGTGAAGTCTAGATAAATATTGCCCTCTCTTCAGTAGATAATCTAGCTTGAGCATCCAACGTGTCATGCTATGCCTACCTTCTTATCCTCGAATTTTTCAAAGGAGTAGGTTGAGAGACCTATACATAGATTGGTTGCGTTTAGTCCGTATTTCTCTTCTTTTCTTTTTATGGTTACAGTCTTAGACACAATGTTGTATGTGACCATACCATTACTATTTCAGTTGAAAATAGCATATTAGTTAAACTGTCTGATCACATGAATATACCATTAAATAAAAACAGTTGGTCTCTATGTCTGCTAGCGCTGTGGATAGAAAAAAAAACTTTTATGGCAACCATTTTGTACGCCATCTTGGTTACAATTCATTTAGTAAGGGTTTTCAATAAAATGTGTGGTATGGAACATTTTTATAACCTAAAAGTCGAGGTTTAAAAAAAAAAAAACTGGCATATTCCATCCAATAGATGCTCCCAAACCAGTGAATCTCAACATAGATGGCGGCCATTTTGAAAAATAGCCGCCATCTTGGATTTTCAGGTGGCCAGCGCCCTTTTCTAAGAGAGCGTAGTCTTAGGAATGTTTGTGCCAAATTTCATGCTTGTTTCACTATCTGAACGATTTTTACAGCAATCTGCTGCACTATGCGCAGGAGTTCACTGACGGGGATATTTCTTTGGGCATGAAAAATGCCACGATGAATTTTGGCCTAGATCTATAAAACACCCGTATGGGAAGTTCCTTCAGCGCACCTCATGCGGTGCACTGTAGGCATTACTTAATGTCCTTTGCAGCGTCCCTTCGGCCCCTAGCTTACAACCTCTTTCGTTCCTTTTACTGTATCTCCGTTCATTGTCTGTTTCTTCCATCTTACTTTCCACCTTCTCCTGACAGTTATTTCTTAGTGCAGCTGCTAAGCTTTCCGTCCTGTTTCAAACCTTTATACTTTCAATTTCCGTTTCAGCGCTGAATGACCTCGTATGTCTCAGCGCTTGGCCTTTGCCCTAAATTCTATATACTGTTCTAGATCTATACAACGTAATTGCGACACTCTGTAATAAATACAGCTGGAATGAAATGAAACGTTCCACAACTTACACACACATGCATAAAAGTGTGCGTATACCTGTGTGTGACGCTTTCACTCTTTCATGCGATGATACAGTCGCTGTATCTCGATGGAGAGAGAGCGGCGACCTCCGTTCACCAGGGGAAGCAAATTGAATAAGAACTCTTAGGGACGCCTAAGAGAGGCTTGAAGTGAGTGAACAAAGTGGGAGAATAGCAGGGAAGCTGCATCAACCGTTTTATTCACAAAACACGTTGCATCGTGACAGTTGCCTTCTGAATGACATATATTCCGCAGTTTCTCTGCGGAAGTGGAATCACTTCCATTTCCTGAAAGCGTGATCTCTCTCTCTCTCTCTCTCTCTCTCTCTCTCTCTCTCTCTCTCTCTCTCTCTCTCTCTCTCTCTCTCTTTGTTTTCAAGACACTTGGAGCTTTTTTATCTATGAAATGGGTCTTTCACCAACTCGAAACATTTGAGCGGATGCCTCATTAGGATTTATTATATATGTAAGGATATTGTGTTTATAACTCTCTCTCTCTCTCTCTCTCTCTCTCTCTCTCTCTCTCTCTCTCTCTCTCTCTCTCTCTCTATACTAAATGGCCCATTTAACATCCCGAAACATTTGACCAGATGTTTCTGTATGATTTAGTTTATTATGTATGCAAGCAATTGTGCTTATAGCTCTCTCTCTCTCTCTCTCTCTCTCTCTCTCTCTCTCTCTCTCTCTCTCTCTCTCTCTCTCTCCTTTTTTAGGACAGATGGTGCTTTCCTTGATTAGAGGACCTTGTAATATCCCAAAAGAGATCATTGAACGCAGATACTCGAGATCGTCGCTGAAAAATATCGACCGCTAAGGGAAAGGACTCATTTGCATAACGACTTCGTTGTAGACAGAAACTCCGACTTAGTAAAACGAAAGGAGGGTATTTCCATGTAAGTGGAAATGAGGAGAGAGAAAGAGAAGAGAGAGAGAGAGAGAGAGAGAGAGAGAGAGAGAGAGAGAGAGAGAGAGAGAGAGAGAGGTGGACCTTCACAGACATTCAAGGAGATGCTATATAAGTTTTTTCTTAATCTTGCCTGGTGGCAGGAACTCGACACAAGTATTACCCGGAATGATACAGAAGTATTTTTATAACATGTAATTTTTTTTACCAGTCTAAAATGATGTTACAAGATTCGATTAGTCTTCAAGGGAAGAGAAAGGACAGAGGGAGAGAGAGAGAGAGAGAGAGAGATTAAGCCTCTTTCTATTCTTCTTTCCTATTCCTCCCTGTGATTGCACCTAATGGCAATTGCAAACCGACCGCGGATTAATTTCCATGTGAATCGTTCGTGAGGAGCTGAGGCAGACTGGGCCATTGTCTTTATGCATGAAAGCTAAATACTGGAAGCCTAGTGATGGGCGCCTGGGAGGAGTTCCCATTGTTCCTCTGACCTAATTTGTTGGTAGGGACTGAAAGACCGAAAGTACTTTGCCAAGTAACTTCTCTAAACTTGCTGAAGTTTGTGGTGTGTATTTTTGGTAATGGATGAAGGTGTGTTAAAAGATTATGAATGGTACGTTAATTTATTCGCTATTGGTCAGTACCTGGTTTATAACGTTTAATGTTTTTATGTTTAATAAATGCAGTTATGTAGTTATCTTCGGTATTTGGGAAACAGTAAAAATGTTTATGCCGCTATTCAAACTATCATATTATGTAGTTAATTAAGTCGAATGCTTCCGATTACTATCAAAAGTGATGTGCAACAAGTGCAACTGTTATGATATGTATATGTCATGCAAGACCCAGGACAATGTTCACTGTCAATTGATGCAAAGTTCTGAGGCCACGATTGCAATATGTTCTTGTGGTTTCGCTAATGCAGTTGCCTCTAACCTTGCCTGGTGGCCTCAGTAATACAACCTCATTCGAGGGTTCTCCGTAGGGATGAGGATTAGTGCCGTCAGTGCACCTCATGCGGTGCACTGTAGGCATTACTTAAGGTTTATTGCAGCGCCATAACTGCAACCCCTTTCGTTCCTTGTACTGTACCTCCTGCCATATTTACTTTCTTCCATCTTATTTTCCATCCTCTCCTAACAATTGATTCATAGTACAACTGCGAGGTTTTCCTCCTGTTATACCTTTCAAACCTTTTACTGTCAATTTCCGTTTCAGCGCTGAATGACCTCATGGGTCCAAGTCCTTGGCCTTTGGCCTAAATTCTACATTCAATTCAATTCATTCGAGGGTTAACTGAGCACGTTCTAAACGCGAGCGAGGATAAGTAGCATTCCCAACTTTTCCCAGCAACTCCGTTGCAGATGATCTTATCCCTTCTTCATCCATGGTTATCAGGTTCTTCCCTTATCTCTTCTTCATCCAAGGTTATCAAGCTCTTCCCTTGCGCTTTAAACTCCGTCTTTTCCGTCTCCCGGCATACTGATTTACTGTTCTCATTAGCGACTCTCGATAAATCCACCGATGCAGATAAGATCACACCACCAAATTAACAGCCGTCTTGAGTTCCTTGTACAATTATTCCCCGGCGTTTTGTTGCATGCCTTAGCTTAATTCATAACCGAAGCATATTGTTATTATTATTATTATTATTATTATTATTATTATTATTATTATTATTATTATTATTTTATGAGGATGAAGATGAACAATATTCATACAAAGATGAACCCTATTCATATGCCCTAGGGGGTTAATGTCGTCAGTGCATCTCATGCGGTGCACTGTAGGCATTACTTAAGGTTCTTTGCAGTGTGCCTTCGGCCTCTAGCTGCAAGCCCTTTCATTCCTTTTACTGTACCTCCTTTCATATTCTCCTTCTTCCATCTTACTTTCCACCCTCTCCTAACAATTGATTCATAGTGCAACTGCGAGGTTTTCCTCCTGTTACACCTTTCAAGCCTTTTTCTGTCAATTCCCGTTTCAGCTCTGAATGACTTCATAGGTCCCAGTTCTTGGCCTTTGGCCTAAATTCTATATTCAATCCTATTCATATGGAGGAAGCCCACAGGGGCTGTTGGCTTGCAATTCAAGCTTCCAAAGAATATTAAGGTTTTCATTAGAAAGAAGTAAGAGGAGGCAGAGGGAATACAGACAGAAGAGATCTCACTTATTAAAAAAAATTGATAAATAAACTAATAAATAGATATAAATGTAGGTAAATCATTAAAACGCAAAGAGAATTCTATTAGGGCAGTAATGCATTGCATCTTCGCTTGAAGTTCCAGTTGTACACGACATCCTCAGGGAGACTATTCCTCCCTGGCATCTTATTGCCTGTCTTATCATTATAATTCATCACCGAAACACTGTCAGGTTTTTCATTGGCTTTACTCATTTGCGCCATAACAAGAACTGAATATCGAAACAAGACTTCAGAGAACCAGCATCAGAAATCTTCTTGTATTTGTTTTGGATGCCTGGGTCTGGAAATTAGTGTGTTGCTGACATCCTTGCGAATGCTATTTCTGTTTGTGATTGAATCCTGCCCTGAACGACTTCCCGTATTTGATTTGCTCTTTTCTGGAAGACTTCAAACATAAGGCCTCCGTCTGCGATTTATTGATGCCTGCTTGCTCCTTGGGCATTATGGAAATTGACGTGGGACGCAACCGTTGCTGATCGATGAAGTTAAAGAACTACCGGAAGACTCTTTCATGTGAAGACAAACTGAACGGAGTTTCTAAACTTTCGGGCAAACTTCACAGCTCAATCTTTTTTTAGCAGCAAGTGAACTACCTAATCTGATGTATAAGAATATACTTTCATACGTCTTTTTGCTGGTGAAGTCACTCGCTTTAAACGAAATATTGAGTGAAAAAAAATTTTTTTTCAAGCTTTACACTGTAATTTCTAGGCGTAGAGCGTACACTTACAGAAAAAAATTAAGTTATTTGACATTTCCAGGGAGGACCAATGGCCATTCTAAGTTACGAGTATATTTGATTGCTACAGAAAATCTTGCCTTACAGAAAATCCTGCCTTACCATCATCATCTATTTCCCGCAGGCTGAAGAAGATTATGCGTATGCTTAAAATAATCAAACGGGCCGAATGTCATGATTATGAATATTACTGCTATAGTAGGGCTGGACTGAGAGGGTTTTGAAAATACACCTGTACGAAACGTTTACAGACTTTGGCGATATGAAGCGTGCTATGTGATGTGAAGGGTGTTAATAAAATCCACCTGAAAAAGGTTTATGAATTTTAAGTTTAATAATGAAACTGCCTGAAGAATGTTGTATATAGAATATATGAGTAAAACTTTCTGAAAACGTTGTGAATATCAGTGTCAGTAAATTGTTTTTGATGAGAATTATGAATATTACTTACATTAGTACTAAAATTGACTAAAGAAATGTATGAATAGTTGAATAGTGTGTACATCAATGAAAATATCCGAAAATATATTGAATATATTATTAGACAAACAGTGGAGTATACAAGTACATTAACAAGACTATATATTTAAATGAGGGCTGTGTATTTTAAGTATATTATTAAGCCTTTAAAGAATCTCATAAATACTAAATTTATTAATAGAATGTTAGTGAAGTCTAACGTTTGTTGATTTTTTGTTTGTAGGTCAAATCATATATATTCTAAAAGCTCTCTGAATATTACGCGTATTATGCATGTAAATAAAACTATGTGAACATTATTATTAATAGAAAAAATGTCTTAAGATGATTTATATATATATTTATATATATATATATATATATATATAATATATATATTATATGATATATATTTATATATATATGCATATTATGTATGTATGTGTATATATATTTGTATATATATGTGTATATATAATATATAATATACATATATATATATATATATAAATATATATATATGTAAATTGTATATGTATATATAGATATATATATGTATATATATATTATGTATATTATTGAACTAACAGTCAAGGCTCTAATCTTCGTCCTTCTTCCCTCCCTCCCCGTAGGTGACATCATCGTCACTGTCCTTCATGTACAACCTCACCAGTGGCCTCGACCTGGGCGTCAACTGGTCTTCACAACCTCTCGTGCCTTCTGGAGGAGAACTCGACACTCCCCCGCCCTCGAACTGGTCCGGATTCGACCTTGACGGATACCCCCTCGACATCCTCAACGGCAGCTCGGATCCCGGATCGACTTTCGGTGTTGATCTCAATGGCTCTTTAGATACGTTTAGTGGAGGGTAAGTCTCGTTCATTATTCATTATATATATATATATATATATATATATATATATATATATATATATATATATTATTATAAATGCATATATAATAAAAAATAAAATATGTATATATTTACAAATATGTGTGTGGGTGTGGGTGGTGTGTGTGTGTGTGTGTGTATGTGTGTGTCTTGTAATTCAATAAAGGTCTGTATCTGAAGAATATAAGAAATTCTCGAATAAGAATAAAAGAAAGAGATACCAAGACTTCCGACTTCTATTATGTTCATCTTCAGCTTATTGAATAGTTTTAAGAATACAACTTGCGAAGGAAAGCAATATGAGGTCATTGATAACAA
>NC_089759.1:22169156-22189156 GCF_040412425.1 Macrobrachium rosenbergii
CAGAAGGACAGAGCGGATGCCATTCCACTTTGGAAACGCTCCAGACCTTTTTAAGTCAAGTTACAACAGACTGCTTCAGACAATTTCTAAGGGAAATAGTGACGTAGGGAGATACATTAGTGGCCGCCCCCCTCCACGTTTGGCCTTGAATCAAAGATTTGAATCAAGCAGTGGTAATACCCTGATTCCGCCCCGCTCAGCAAATTCAAGTATGTGCTTCCGCAAGGAGGTGGCCTGTTTGCATATCAAGATGTACTACTTCAAAATAGATAACACTGAGAATCAGGGTTTTGATAGCTAATATGAGCAGTCAAGATGAAACGTAAAGAAATTATGCATTTGATGCGTGATGTTAATCCAGGACAATGTGGAGGTGGCTTGGGCTAAAGCAGCCAACTGTGACACTGACTTGTTGCTCTTTGCCCCTTACTCACCTGTTCTAGCACCGTTTGTCTTTTGTCTTTCGCCTGTTTCCTAAATTCACATTCCACCTGCGTTTTCACCTCCTGTTTCTTAGATTCAAATAAAACCTTCGTGGTCACCTCCTATTCCCTAAATTCAAATCTCACCCGCGTGATCACCTGTTTCCTAAATTCAAATCCCACCTGCATAATCACTTGTTTCCTAGATTCAAATCCTACCTGCGTAATCACCAGTTTCCTAAATTCAAATCCCTCCTGCGTGATCACTTGTTTCCTAAATTCAAATCCTATCCACGCGATCACCTCCTATTTCCTAAATTCAAATCCCACCCGCGTGATCACCTGTTTCCTAAATTCAAATCCCACCTACATAATCGCTTGTTTCCTAGATTCAAATCCTACCTGCGTGATCAGCTGTTTCCGAAATTCGAATCCCACCTGCGTGATCACTTGTTTCCTAAATTCAAATCCCACCTGCGCGATCACCATTTTTGAAGTAATGATCGAATCTCCTATCCTGTGGAAGACCCATAATGAAACTTCCTCCCGCGACAGGATAGCAGTTCTTGAACATTAGTGGACCAAGGGTATTGAAATTAGGGGGTCCTTATGTTGGAAATAATGAAAGACCGTCTTTCTCGTTTGAGCTTTCAAGTGAGGCTGAGAGGTTTTTTTAGTGATTTTATGCCTTTTATCTCATTTCATTAATATGGAATTCCCGCTGGCTTTCGGCCTTTTGTATAAGTTTACCTTTTTTATTACTCCTTGATTTTAATTATTTCATTACTTCCTGCCCCCGCATAAATGAGCTGACGATCAATTTCATTTGAATTGTGAAACCGCCTGTGGCTTTTTAATTAAAAGAAACTAACTTTTTTATTTTGCCGGTAAATGGAATGTCGTTTTTCCAGTGAGACAAGTACAAGAGTAGTCTCTCTCTCTCTCTCTCTCTCTCTCTCTCTCTCTCTCTCTCTCTCTCTCTCTCTCTCTCTCTCTCTCTCTCGTGGTTTGTTCCACAATCTTCTGTTGTCGCCGGGTGTTATTCAGTTGTTTCTTTAGTGCTACCGTGCATAAAAGACGCTGTCTCTGGCAATTGTTAGGTTTGAGGTGACGTTGAGAGCTTTCTCTAAGCAAAGCTCAACTGAGGCAAAAAGAAGAAGGATGATACACTCTTTGTTTGTTTGTTCGGATGTTCAAGAAAATGGCGTTCGGGTCAGTTTCCTGAACGCTTAGAAAACAGTTCCAGGACTTCTGGATACATTTCCATGACGTGGCTGTTCCAGAGTCTACCGGAAGAGGGGGCGGCTTTTGAAACTTCAGCGTACCAGTTTACGCGTTCGTTCACAACTATGCCGTTCAATTAACGGGCCCAAAATGGGGGTCGGGTGGGGTGGGGAGGAGTAGCTCCTCCAGCTACCTTACGAGGGAGAAAGGTTGCTCTCTCTGCTGCCTTATGAGGGGAAGGAAGTTGTTGCGGGGGTGGGGGGAGGTTGGTCTTTCAACTCGAGAAATAAACTCATTATGCCTTTCCGTCACATTGCGTACGCTGTAGGGGATCTCCGCGATCTCGGCAGGTATTAATGATTACCCAGAGGTTTAATTGGGCGTGGAGATGTAATCATGTGATGTGACCCGGCTTTTGTTCACTCAGGAAGATCATTCATCCTCTGTCAATCAGTGCAGCAAATGTCAGTCAGTGAAGTCTGCGAGATCTAAACTTCACCGTTTTATGTATTGTTTTCATTAATTTTTTTTTTTATTAATGTTCGAGTTATCCGTTACCCTTAAAATAAGGAAATTTTATTTCCCCTCAGCTTGACTGTAAGATGCTAAAAAGCAGTAGATTGGCAGACGGTAAAATGAACAAAAATCTTGTGCTTCATTAAGTATGTTGGTTATTTGAATAGGACGTTTTCAATTATTGGTGATGGTGAAAAGTAAAGTAAATAACGAAAACTCATAGGCAGTCTCAAGGAAAATAACAGGTATCTTGATTGTACGGAACAGTTTCTCTCTCTCTCTCTCTCTCTCTCTCTCTCTCTCTCTCTCTCTCTCTCTCTCTCTCTCTCTTCTTTCCATGTGTGTTTGCAAGTGTCCTTTGCTCCGCAATCTTCTGTTTATCCCCGAGTGCCATCCAGTTGTTTACTGAATGCTTGGCTCATAAATGAGGCCCGTGTCTTGGCAATTGTGACATTTGAGAAGGAGGCTTAGAGCATTGAGCGACGTCAAGAGCTGTGCCCAAGCAACTACGGAGGAGAAGGAGGAGGAGGAGAGAAAGGGTGAATTTTGAATATCCATTTCCAGGACCTCGCTGTTCCAGAGTCTACCAGGAGCTTCCTCAAGTTTTCCAGGAGAGGCCGTTTGAAATTTCCATTTGCCAGTTTACGCGTTCGTTCACAACCGTGCCGTTCAATTAACGGCACCCAAATGAGAAGGGGGATAGAGGGAGGTGCTCTTTCACCTGCCGTATGAGTGGGAGGTGGGAGGAAGGGGAGGGGAAGGGGGAGACTCAGGAGATGGGGATGCTCTTGCAGCCCGAGAAATGAACTCATTATGCCTTTCCGTCACATTGCGTGCGTTCAAAGGGAGCGCAGACGAATTCGCCAGGTATTAATGATTACCCCGAGGTTTAATTGGGCGTGGGAATGTTATCATGTGATGCGTCCTGGCGCTTATTCAGTCTTCGAAAGGGAAAAGGAATCGTTCGTCTTTAATTAATTTCTTTGGAACTATGGCATCCTCGATAACCGTGGCGCCAGTATACTATTTAAAATCAGTCACTCACTCAACTCTCAGCGAGCTGAAATGAAGTGCTCCTATTTTTACAGTAATTTTAATTGACACTGATTATCTCCTTGACCTATCGCGTAACCTAAATTATATCTGCTTCCGTTTTCTATAAATTTTATTTTGACAATTTGCTGTACCTCTGTTGTAAGATGCTGAAACGATAGATTGGCAGAAAAGGAGGAAGTTCGTCTTCTTAATCTGATATATTAATTGTCCAGCCCTGAATATCTTTAAGTCATAGACGATTCACAAAGAAATAATCAAGACTCTAATGTGAATTGATAATAAGCGGTTTCTAGCGAAGAAATCAGCGCGTATAATTGATAACAACTTTTATCATACTTTGATAAGAAAAACTTACAACGGCTTTCCTTTGGCAAGAAATAACGTAATCGTACTTCGGGTCAAAACATTAAACAAAAATAAATAACCACTATGAAAAAACTTTCTTTTCATCGCTCTGGAAGAGTTACTTATATCGAGGAGAGGACGACAAAACAGATGTTATCATCATCTACCTCGTCATCTCCTTTTCAGTCTCAGGGTCCCGGGTTATACAGCCATCTTAGTTTTGGAGTTTGGCGAGGTAAAAGTTTAATATTAAAAATGTTTTTGAGAGTTTCCTGATTCTGTAAAGGTTTGAGGGAAGTCAATAAAAACCTCGCCATTACAACGATTAGACGGGGCTGCAGTTCCAGTAAGGAGGGGGCTTCCCCCCCCCACCCCCCGGGCTGCTGGAAGGAAGGATATGAGCGTGTACCTTGGAGGAAATATAAAACTTTGTAGTTGTCCTTCTGCAACGCGGACCTGTTTGTTTCTCCGTACGCATATTCGCCTCAGATATTAATATACCTGGGAGTTTTTGTAAGAAGACTGTAATTACCGTCTCCTTAGCTGGTTTTCCATAATTTGTCTCCTCTCCTTGATTTGTAGGCGAACAAGAATATTTTCAATTGACTTGAAGAGTTATCCATACGTATGTCGCATTGTTTGCTTCCGCTATGTGTCAAAGGTTTCCAGGCAAAGCCGTTGCCATCTTTAGGTTTTTCTTCATATCCACAAATCTGATGTTTCTCCTTGGAAACTCTACCGTAACGATTTCACTGTTGTGTCGCTAATCTCTCAACCTCGGCTTCCAGTTACTATTATTATTACTACTGCCACGTTTAACCTTGATTTGCTTTTTAGGTAGAGTATCTGTGCCTTTTTCCGTCGCAGATGGTTCATCATAAGTGTCACATACAATTCCCGGTACCCTACGGCTGGTGTTGACCACAACTAATACTCTCACATCTCGGATTGTAGCCATAGTCTCGCTATCTTGGCCACCACAGTCTTTTCGCTTTATGCGCTTCGTTTTTTTAGTTTTCTGTAAAAGAAAACTATTGTGCTATCTTTGTCTGTCCGTTCGCACTTTATTCTGTCCGCACTTTTTCTGTCCGCCCTCAGATTTTAAAAACTACTGAGGCTAGAAGGCTGTAAATTGGTATGTTAATCATCCACCCTCCAATCATCAAACATAGCAAATTGCAGCCCTCTATCCGCAGTAGTTTTTTTTTTTTATTTCATTTAAGGTTAACCATAGTCGTGCGTCTGGCAACTATATAGGACAGGCCACCACCGGGCAGTGGTTAAAGTTTCATGGGCTGCGGCTCATACAGCATTATACCGAGACCACCGAAAGATAGATCTATTTTCGGTGGCCTTGATTATGCGCTGTACAGAAAACTCGGAGCAATTTTTACTTTTTTTTCTGCTCCATTCTTTCCTTTTATAACAAAAATGTAAGTACCTTCTGTGGTAACTCGATGTCTAGTTCATAGACCTATGGCCTGTAACGTGATTGTATCTCATTAGGGATAATTATAAAATCTTGCCTCTAGCTTTTAATTCCTTCTATGCACTCTACTAGTGGGCCCAGCTGGACAAAGTTTTTGACAGTACTGAAGTAATTTTGCAATTGCAGCGCAGTTCTAATTCATCAAGTACTTTACGTCGATCTGCTTTTCGTGATAGTTAGACGCGCGTTTAAGTCTCCGTAGTAGATCTATGTTGGGCATAAGAAAAATTAGATATACGGATTTGCATTTACGATGTGCATGCGAAGATACTCGGTTTTACCTTTGCGACCGCCTGCAAAAATTATTGTTAATATTATTCAGAAGATGAAACCTATTCATATGGAACAAGCCCACAGGGGCCCTTGACTTAAAGTTCAAGCTTCCAAAATATATGGTGTTCATTTGAAAGAAGTAACAGAAAGTGATAGTAAAGACAGGAAGAAGAGATCAGTTACTAGAAAAGAAATTATAAATTAACAAATTAATAAATAGATAGACAGAAATGTAAGTAAATTGTAAAATACAAGGAGAATTGTTTTGGGAAGTAATGCACTGCATCTTCGCTTCAACTTTTGAGGAGGTTCATATTGCACAACATCCTCAAGGAGTCTGTTCCATAGTCCTACGGTGTGAGGAATAAAAATGCGCGAACAAAGCTTTGTTCTTAAAGCATGATATCTGAAAAAACATATGGCAGGGTTAAAGCTGAAGCCAGTGGTGAAGTAACAGCCCGCGAACTAAAAGTGTAGAAACGGAAGATACAAGGAAGCAAAATTAAAAGTAAAGTTTCACGAAAGCCGATAGAAAATATGGAAGGAAGGTTTAAGTGAAGTATTAACTCGAAACCCGTTGAATAATAGTTGCTAATATTTAATCATTTTCTTTCTAATTTCTAGTTTTTAGTTTTCTGAAAAGAAAACTATTGTGCCGGCTTTGTCTGCCCGTCCACACTTTTTCTGTCCGCCCTCAGGTCTTAAAAACTACTGAGGCTAGAGGGCTGCAAATTGGTACGTTGATCACCCACCCTCGAATCATCAAACATAGCAAATTGCAGCCCTCTAACCTCAGTAAGTGTTTTTTATTTAAGGTTAAAATTAGCCATAATCGTGCGTCTGGCAACGATATAGCAGGCCACCACCAGGCCGTGGTTAAGTTTCATGGGCCGCGGCTCATACAGCATTATACCAAGACCACCGAAAGATAGATCTATTTTCGGTGGCCTCGATTATACGCTGTACAGAAAACTCGATTGCGCCGAAGAACTTCGTGTCTGGAATCCCTGTAGAAGAAAATGAGACATAAAACGAACCATATCCTGTTAACAGAGGTGCATTATTATTATTATTATTATTATTATTATTATTATTATTATTATTATTATTATTATTATTATTATTATTATAGAAACAAATCCACAGTTATATATGTGTACAAATATATTTAGAAATCAAGCTATTGAGATCTGTTTAGCTTTATTTCTAAATATATATATGTACACATATATAACTGTACACTTGCTTCTCCATTTAAGGCTTATGCTACTGTGAGTATTTTTTAATTATTATTATTATTATTATTATTATTATTATTATTATTATTATTATTATTATTATTATTATTATTATTATTGAAAATAAAGGCTGCATCACAAAAAATTATTGTATACTTTACATTGTCTGTTATTCACAGAGGGTATGGACACTTGTATTTTCTTCTTCTGTGAGCACAGAGGTACTGTGTCGCAAATAGATCTTTACTTAAGGCGTTAACGTTCCTTCATTATGCAGAAGGACATGACCACAATGTTACAAGCCTTCCAAGTTACCCATTTGGATTTAACAGTGCGAAGACCATTGCTGTCTGTTGTTTATATGTCAACAAACTCCAGTGCCACCGGTAGGGTAATTGTAAACAAAGTCTGACACCGCTAAGAGGAAACCACTCAGTGTCAGGTTATAGTCGCCTCCACAGAAATACCAGAGCAAGGACGAGTCTCGTGCAAATGCCTTCACCAACAGGAGAGGTTTACATTAGTGTCCTCGAGAGGGAAGAGATCGTTCAAACGTCAGTTCTCTTACAAAGAAGAAGAAGAAGAAGGAGAAGGAGAAGGGGCATTTACTAAATAAATATCAGTAGTAAGAGCGTTTTCAGATGGCCCCATCAAAGATCGAAACAATGGGAGAACATCATATTGAAGAGACTCCTTCAGAGTCGAGCCCCCTTTTTCATTGTGTCAACGGTTAGGCGCAACCATCAACAAAACGAACCACCCGTACCCACCACCTCCTCTCCCCGTCCCCCTATGCCTCTTTAACCCCTTCCCCCGGCCACCAAAAGGAGAAATCGTTTCACTGGATCTCCAGGATTCTCAGGGCGATGAACGTGAACAATCCCTCTTTGACCGGACGAACAAGAAGAGTTCCTCAGGTAACAATGGAACGGGATGACTCGAGACAATGAGTCGCATCTACGGTAATGCACGTTATTGAATTCGGTGGGGGGCGGGGGAGGTGGAAAAAATCAAATTATTCATCCATAAGGAAGGACTGAAGAGCTCAGTGGTATACTTGCTTGGTTAGTTAGTATGTTTTAAACGTATGTACATACTGTATTGACATACTGGCCTGTGTAAAGAAAGGGTTATCAAAAGTATTTGGAGTTCGTCCTCACTTGACGTTCAACTTCTGTAGTTTTGAAATTGAAATATTGCTTCTTTTTCCTCTTCAAGACATTTTTTTTTCCAAATACTTAAAGAAAGCAAGCACTAAGGAATAAAATAATCGTGGAATATGTTGTCTGAATTCTGTTTCTATCATAAGAACGGTCAGTAGTCGAGTGTTGCAATTTCAGCTTCTCTTCATATTCGGTTTCTTTTAACATTATAAAATCATTATTTACTAAGGCCATTTATTGTAGCATATTAGTTAGTGTTAATTAAGGAATTTCAAGACCTAATTGTTGATGTCTTAAGAAAGTCTTATGACGTTTATCTTATCGTCATTATTCTCTCATTAATGACATGCAAGATGTTTCGGCTTCTGTCATGCAGTGATGTACTTGATATCTCATGGGTTTAGACGGCAGCCATGACAGCTACTGAATATTTTATGTTAAAAACTTATTTCCAAACGTCGTTCTCAGAAACAAATATTGGTACCAAGTCAGCAAGCTCCCGAGGAACGAGGTAACACCATCGGATTTTGGCTTTACGTGAGTCATCTGTAGCTCTGGGTAAAATTATCTGTCGTCCTGTTTGTGCTTTCTAACAATCCGATTGTAATTCTTTCATGCAGGGAAAAGATGCCTCCCTTGATTGTGTTAGGAGCTTGCTAACAATCCGATTGTAATGTCTTTTATACAGGGAAAAGAAGCTGCCCCTTATTTGTGTTAGAAGCTTGCTAACAATCCAATTGTAATGTATTGTATACAGGGAAGAGAAGCCTCATCGATTGTAATGTATTTTATACAAGGAAGGAAAGCCTCCCCTTGATTGTGTTAGAAGCTTGCTAACAATCCGATTGTAATGTCTTATATACAGGGAAGAGATGCCTCCCCCTGATTGTGTTAGGAGCTTGCTAAAAGTCTGATTGTAATGTCTTTTTTACAGGGAAGAGATTCATCCCTTAATTGTGTCAGGAGCTTGCTATCAATCCAACTGTAATGTCTTATACAGGGAAGAGATGCCTCCCTTGATTGTGTTACAAGCTTGCTAACAATCCGATTGTAATGATTTTTTTTGTAAAATGAAGGAGGGTTTGTCTTGAGTGCACTACTAACAGCTTTCTTGAAAACTGATTGTAATGTCTTTTATAATTGTAATTGAAATACTCGTCTTGATTATGCCAAAAGCTTTCTTACATTCAGTTTTATTATTTGTTTTAAAGCTCTTTTTGCGATGGTCGCTGTAATTAGCTAATTGATGTGCTGGATTGTGTACAATCCTAGAGGAATTTTCAAATTTATATCAGAAACTAATATTATGGAACGTGCAATATTATCTTGAAAGTGCTTGTATTTGTAAAATGTCTTCTTTTGATACTTACTACTTTTAACATGGAACCAATAACTAACCGGTGTATTGTGTACATATTTAAATTTATCTTAAACTTGAATAATTTCAAATTATTTTACACCAAGTCATCAAGAATTAAATTATTTCGACGTTAGAATCCTGGCAGTTGAAAAGTCAGGTGCCCCATAATTAGTCGATCAGTCTGGACCACAATTAAAATACTGAGCAAGAATGGTCCTCAAAGCAAACGCCCGTAGGTCTAGTATTCTAGTATTGATGGGAAACGAAAAATGTGAAATGCCAAATGAAGACACGGATTAATCAGAAATTGAGTTTATGTCGTCGTCTCTGGCAAGACTGAGTCCTTAACAGGGAGACACAAAAGGAAGGATTTTTTAATTTCAATAAATAAACAACAACAGGCTAAGATTAGAGTAGGAGACATGATTAGACTGATTTTAAATAGAGTAGAGTACTCTTGAGTCCATAGCGATTGTAACTGATGTCATAAGCTGATGTTGTGACTATATATATATATATATATATATATATATATATATATATATATATATATGTATGTATATATAGAATATATGGGTGATCCCCTTTAGGACGAAAATACCGGAAGATTATTATTAAAACACCATTTAAAACTTTATTTTCATACTATTTTGGATAAAGCAAACTGAACCTGTGAATCATTATGGCTTCAGAATGCTATCAGTCATTCAGACTAGTTAGGTTTAAGGTATAAAACCATCTAAGGGTAAAAAAATTTTCCTAAAATATTATGGTAGGCAGAATATATATAGACGGAAAACAATACTAATCAGTAATGTATCATTTATGCACATAACGGTTTAGAACTCAAAAGAGTTTGTTTACTATGCCACTTTAATATATCACCTGTCAAATGATAGCGCGAAATGATCTGAACTAGAGCAGAAGGACATCAAGGTATTTCAGGTCAAGAATTCAGGTCAAAAAGGAAACAATAAAGTGGGTAACGAAAAGAAGTCAAGGTCTGAGGTATAATCCAAAGCCCGTAATTAAACTGTAATGGAATATCAAATATCATTCTAATTAGCTTTCCATCAGAGGATATTGAGGGTGAAAATGTCTCTGCAATTTGGGATGTGAAAAGGTCTTTTAAGATTAGTTTTTAATGCTAATGTGCAGACGCCCAGGGCTGTGATGGTTTTATGAATATTTTCCAGAAGATTCGGAGATTTTTTTTTTGTATTTTACGGATATACCATAACTGGTTAATTGAATGTATGTTTTTTTTGGGGGCGATGTGCGCGTTCTTTTAGGTCAGATAGATTTATGTACTTTTTAATTTTTCACTCCTTTTATCGGTCAGATAAATTAACAAATTAATAAATAATGAGATGAAAATGTAAGTCAGTTATTGACCCTGAAATTGACAGCACTCCCTTGTGCTGTTAACACTCAGTCAGGAATTCACCTTTACTTTAGGGAACTGAACCTCAAGCCTGAATGCAAAGCAAATTAAATATCAAATTATATGTCCAGAAATAAATGATCCATGCGATTTTCCTTGTGGAGCTTACGTCACGGGTTGGATCCAGTAATAAGAATCCCAGTTTTTGTCATTGGATCTTAACTTCATGATCTGTATCCGACAACAGTGAATCCCCAGAGATTTGCCATTGGGTTTTAAGTCATGGTTTAGATCTAACAGTAACGAACCTTACTGATTTGCCTTATGGCTTGACGACATGCCTTAGACCAACAACGAAGAATTTTTGAAGCTTGTCTTGGGATCTTAACTGCTTCTGTTCAGTAGTAAGTGGATTTTGTATTTACAAGAGATGTCCTTTTATAAGTAAATTCAAGGAAATCTTAATTGTATTTCATAGTTTGGGTTAAAGGTACGAGGTTCCTGGAACAAATATTACCATGAGAGATTTTGAATCCGAGGCGAACATGAGTTAACAGGACTGGATTCCTAGGGATCGCCATAAGGTAGGGGCAATAGAAATGCCTTAATGGACGTCCAGCAGGAGTCCTACATCTCCTAATAACGATTTAAGATGTCTTACAGATGTTGCAAAATTACCTCCAAAAAAGTTTACCTCGTCATATTGATTTTTAAAAACGTAATGTATAATACAGTCCTGGTAGTCTGACATGTATTTTACATGTAATTTAACATGTGTACATAATGATTTAACACGTTTAACCTACATTTTTGTACTCTGATTTAACATATCTATCTGAGTGAATTAACACATACGCTAAATATTTATCGTGTTAATACTTATGTAATACGTGTATACTAGTCATAGTTACCACTTACTCCCATTTTACAAAGAATATGCTTCCTTAATTCCCTTTAATTTCATGGAAATGATCATCTGAAGTTGCTGATTTCCGAAATTTGTCTCTAATTGTTCTTGAGAAACTGCAAATTCCCATGTTTGGTTTCCTAACCCGCAAATGTTAGAATTAAGTTCATATCTTTTACAACATAATTAGGGCGTTTTCATTATCTCCTTCCTAAACGAAGTTTGTTTATTTATCCTTTTTCTTCTTTTTATGTTTGTGGACTTATTTTGTGTAGATTGAAAATTACTTTCGTCAGCTTCAGCACTTCTTATTTAAGTAAAGTTCATCTCTCAAAATAACCTTTTTCCTTGTCTGTGGATGTCCGTGATCCTCCATCTTATACATTAGCTGTTAAGAGTTTTCTTACTTATCTTTTCATCAAAGCTTTCTCTTCTTTACACGCTGATTCCTTGCCATTTTTTCCTTCATCATATAAACGTCTTCCTTTGGGAAAAGGTAGACAGATTTATATTTATTTTACCTGATTTATTTGTATTTTCTATAGTGGTCTTTCATCACTTGATTATTTTTGCTTTTCCCTCATAACTGCTCTCCTTTTCTGTCTCAGCTGTATATTTTATGCCCTAATATATCATACTGTACGTTCAGAGCAAATATTTTACCTAGAAAATAAGCAACCTAAGAATTTTTTTTAATAATCTGCCCTCTTTGCCTTCTTACCTGCCAATCCAGGTGATCCTGATTGCAGTCTTCGCTGGATTCCTTTCAATCGCCACTCTGCTTGGGAATCTCATGGTAATGATAAGCTTCAAGATTGACAAACAGCTGCAGACCATAAGTAACTACTTCCTTTTCTCACTAGCGGTGGCTGACATCACCATCGGGTAAGCTGTTACGTTCGCTTTGGTTCACTTGTTAGTGGAAGTGGCGTTTCTTTGTCAGTCGCTCTTGTCATAAACGACGAGAAGATATTGGTAAAATTAAATATAAAATATTCAATCTTAGAAAATAACTTCTTGGGTGCTTAGGAAAGGTGCTCACTTTTAAAGATATGCAATGACCATTATTTACATTCATAGATGTAGATATATAGTTCCATGAAAACTGGCGGTTCTTATTTGAATAAACAAGAAGCGCAGTTACGTAGATTCTAGATTCTTTTTCTGTGTGTGTGTGTGTGTGTTATTTGCTTCAGCTTCATTTGATTTTTTAATCTCTAGCTACGGGAAGTGGTAAATATTTTGATGATAATGAACAAGCACTGTAAATATTCATCTTGCATTAAGAACCTTGGAAAATCAATAGAAGATTTTAAACAATTAACCTTCTGAAGACTTCTCAGGCAGAATGGTTAGGTGCTTAAAGTATTTCAGATGTAATATGCTTCTCTGTTATTTCCTTCCAGGCTAGTATCGATGCCTCTTTTTACCTTGTACACGCTTTTGGGTTACTGGCCCCTTGGTCCTCTCGTCTGCGACACCTGGTTGGCACTTGATTACTTAGCATCGAACGCCTCCGTTCTAAACCTTCTCATCATATCCTTCGATCGGTACTTCAGGTACGTTACGTGGTCTTTACTCCTCCGTTCTGAAGCTTCTCTCCTGCTTTGATGTCCGACTGACTTTCAAGTATTGGGGGAATCTGATGGTATCATTAACCTTTAATAAGTTTATATATATTTTATATATATATATATATATATATATATATATATATATATATATATATATATATATATATATATATATATATATATACTATATGTGTGTGTGTGTTTTAGGCACCACTGTTGACTGTTTGTGGAAATGGAAAATTTTAAAATGTTGACATGTAAAGTTTTCGCAGTATATACACCTTTAAAATAATCGGTAGGGTGAAAAATGTAGAGGTAGTAGATATGGTACGAAGGTTAGGATCTGGGCATCATGAGCTGGTACAGTCGTGTGGAAATAAATGATTTTATGTTGGTGAAAAAGTGTTTAATTCAGAAGTGTTTGGCGGAAGAAAGAAGGGAGGACCTAGGAAGAGTTGGATGAATGATGTGAAAGAGGTATTGAAAGGGTAAGTCTTTGATATCCATGAAACACAAGAATACTCGGAAGAGTGGGTGAATGACGCAACATGTTTAAGGGGTTTGAGGTGATTTTGATGAGCCTTCCGTATAGCAGTTTGAATTGGCTAATGCGAAAGTTTTACAGCCGTGTTAGGAGGTGGGTTCCACCCAGTAAATATTATGACAGTGACCGTTGTGTTGTCTTTCTTGGAACCACCACCTGTTAGAGGACATGATTTGATGTTTAAAAAGAAATCTGACCAATGGCTAGGCTATTCATTTCTCAGGGAAAGGCGCTAGGCTAACAATTTCATCCCAGAAGACTAGCTGATGCCTGGGAGGATTACATTGTCTGGAGAGCCACCTCTTCTGAAACAAAAGGGCATAACACAAAAACATCCACAGTCAGTATATATGTATATATATATATATATATATATATATATATATATATATATATATATATATATACATATATAACTAGCTGACCAACCCGGCGCTGCCCGGGAAAACTCTGAGTGACAACCGATACACACACACACACATGCATACATCAATTTTTATATATATATAGTTATACATATATGTATAAGAGTATGCATAATCTGACGTAGTAGAGCATAGATATATTGTATACACACATATGTATGTACACACACACATACATATATATATATATATATATATATATATATATATATATATATATATATATATATATATATATATATATATATATATATATATACACACACACACAAATAAGAGTACGTGATTTATTTGAACCTGGGGAGAAATTTCCTCATGCCTGTCACTACAGAAAGATCCGTCTATCTGTCCGGCCAGAAAATATCTTAAAAAAACTATATATAGATTTCAGTGAAATTTCTTGGAAGATTGGGATAAGGGCCAAAGAAAAGTTTATTAGATTTTGTGATAGACCTGGGTTTGGATCCAAGATGTTCGTTTTTTATTTTTTTTTTTATTTTTTTTTCTTTGTTGGAGAAATCTTATATTTCTATTTTTTATATGATTTTTTTTTCTAGTATTAATTCATATATCGAAAGTTTTCCTGTGCTTGAAGCTGCAGATTGGACTCTTTGATATCAATTTCTCTTTGCTTTGTTTTTTATTGCCATCTTTTATTTTAATGTTATTTCCGTTTACTGTTTCCCTTATGATTTAGTATTTATAAGAATCACTCCCGGCTTGTTGGGTATTCACAGACATGCTTGCTTTTCAAGATTCTGATCAGTAAAAATATAATAGTAAATCTCCATATCTCTTTATCACATGAGCAAGCATTACATAAGGTTCTCGTCAGCGTGTCTTCGGCCCCTAGCTGCAATCCCTTTTGTTCCTTTTACTGTACCTCCTTTCATATTCTCTTTCTTCCATCTTACTCTCCACCCTCTCCTAACAATTGATTCATAGTGCAACTGCGAGGTTTTCCTCTTGTTCACCTTTCAAACTTTTACTGTCAATTTCCTTTTCAGCGCTAAATGACTTCATAGGTGCCAGTGTTTGGCCTTTGGCCTAAATTCTATATTCAGTTCAATTCAGGTCATTAATGCACGAATACACAAATGAGCTTTGAGCAGTGGAAACGAAAGAAATTTCGGGTTTAAGGTAACAACTGCCTTCAGTTTTTTCTAAGCTCGCAAATTTTAGCTCTCAGGCTAGAATTTTTGTAGTAATTTGCGTTTGACTCCGATAATGATTTAAGTGGGCTAATTAATGACACTATATCTCGTCATTCTGTATTTTCCATTGTCTTCTGTCGATTCTTTCTAATGAACGCCACGTTCTTTGGAAGCTTGAATTTCAAGTCAATGGCCCTGTGGGCTTGTTCCATATGAATAGGCTTCATCTTTTGAATGATAATAATAATAATAATAATAATAATAATAATAATAATAATAATAATAATAATATTGATCAAATGCTACTAATACAGTAATTTATGGGGTGTTTGAAATTGAAGTTGTTCGCAAGTTATCAGTGTATGGCTTCAGTGTTTTTAGTAATTTATTACAAATTAGTTGAGAAAATGGTCGTACAATGTGATACCGTGTTTTTAGCCGTTAAAATCATATTGTCTATAGGAGCTGGTAGGATTTTTATGGACGAAAAACAAGTCATTCGTTTCAAGAGACGGCAAGGAAAGGTTTATCGAACTTAGAAGATTGTTAAACACATTTCTTAGCTTTCAAGAAAATCCTTTCTTCGTGAGAGGTTGATATTTAGCTGAAAGTATTGGCTTTATTTTAACAAATAGTGAAACATGTGAGGGAAAGTTACCCTCCTTGGCCTCATGTTCTTGGTATCTCGTCAGAATTGTGCTCTCTCTCTCTCTCTCTCTCTCTCTCTCTCTCTCTCTCTCTCTCTCTCTCTCTCTCTCTCTCTCTCTGGCAACTCACAACCTGAGTAAGCTCACATTCGTCGTGTTATTGTAAATTCTCTCTCTCTCTCTCTCTCTCTCTCTCTCTCTCTCTCTCTCTCTCTCTCTCTCTCTCTCTCTCTCTGGCAACTCACAACCTGAGTAAGCTTACACTCGTCGTGTTATTGTAAACTCTCTCTCTCTCTCTCTCTCTCTCTCTCTCTCTCTCTCTCTCTCTCTCTCTCTCTCTCTCTCTCTGTTGGACGAAAATTAAATACAACAACGCTAGTAAATATTAATCGAACTGTTATTGCATTGTTTTTGGTGCGTAGGTGCATTCAAATGAATGCTGATAACCAATTCAACGGGGAACAATCAATACAGATTTGCACCGGAAAGAGAAACCGATCGGGTACTTTCAATTAGCTGTCCCGGCATTGCTTGACGTTAACGAGTTGCAAAGGTGCAACTGATGGATTTGGTTAGATGCTGTACTGCAAACTGGAAACAGTCAGCTATGGCCAACGACTCCGGAAAGAACAGTAATGATTAATTTATAGCTGTGAAGTGTTGTTGCGAAAACTGTAGCTACTGCAGCCAGAAATTGATGTATTGGTTTATATTGTACACTGAATAGTAATTTCAAAAATAAATTTGTTGGTTTAGAGTATACAGTAAATAGTAACTACAGAAATGAATTTATTGGTTTATATTATACAGTAAATAGTAACTGCAGAAGTGAATTTATTGGTTTATATTGTACAGTAGTAACTACATAAATTGATTTATTGGTTTCTATAATACGGTAAATAGTAACTACAGAAACGAATTTATTTGTTTATATTATACAGCAAAACAGTTACCACAGCTGTAGTCATTAATTACAAGACTAAATGAACGGATTGTTTTTTAACATGACTTGGCGTCACAACAACAGTAGGCATTAACTACATGAATAAATGGAGTGATTAACGTATTACTACAAACTGACGTTACAACAGCTGAGGTCATCGGAGAAAATGAAAGGATCGTGTACTCTGGTCATCAACTCGGGAATATGGCTTTATTACTATAAGCTGTCGTCTTAGTAATTCTTATCCTCGACTCCTACAACATTACATCACTTTTTAGAATAATTGATTTTTGATAAGGAGGAAAAATGTTTCATAATAATATACGAAACATACTTTATCGCAAAGGCCGTTGAGATGAGGTGCCCATCCCAGCGGCCTCTGCGATAAAGGTCAAGATAGCAAGGACTAGACATGTCTCATGAAAATTGGAAATATTAATATCATGGAACACAGAAGCATGAGAAGAACTCCGAAGAATACTGAAGAGTAGATTGTTTTCACCCTCATAGAAAAGTATGGCTTTAATTCAAATGTTTGTCAGTCTGTGAAGTGAGTCATGATTTTTTAAATAGTTCTAAATATCAAGGAACACAGACGCATGAAAAGAGCCCCGAAGAATACTGAGGATTTGATTTTTTCCCTTTATTAAAAAGTATGACTTCAGTTCAATTACTAGTCAGTCTGTGAATTGAGTCATGATTTTTCCAAAAGTTTCTTTGGCCATGAGATTAATTGGACGGTGTCATTTTTGTATGAAGGACGTTGAAGATCTTGCCCAGCCACAGATAGAACATTGGGTTGATTGAATGTTTTCGTAAATGATAACCAAACATCTGTTTGTTTGTTTGTTTGTTATCAGATGTAGCGATCAGCGATTTATATAAAAATCATATTCGATGTAAGTGCATTATTCTTTCATCCTCTTCCGTTTATTTAATGGTATTTTATTTAATTAGAAGAGAAAACGTCAGTTTTTTTAAAATATAACTTTCGAGTAAAACTCTCTCGGGGAGACGCAGAAAGAACCTGACGGAGTTAGATACAAGTAAGATTTGAGATTTATTTAAAATACGTATAGATAATAGTTATGTTTAGATAAGTAGATTAAAACAAGTAATATTTCTTTTGTCATGGGGGTTTATCCGAATTGTTATATACATGGATAGATATCAGTTATACAAAGGAAAGTAGATTTAAACATAATTAATATATTATTTTCTTGGGGCTTCATCCGGAAAGTTATTCCAAAACGGACAGGCAGACAAAAAGACAGACGGCCAGAAACCTCAAGTTCTTACAGAAACATCCCGTGGGGGTGGGTAGTGCGGTCAGTGCACTCACGCGGTCCACTGTAGGCATTACTAAAGGTTCTATGCAGCCTCTCTTCGGTTTACTGTACCTCCATTCATATTCCCTTTCTTCAGTCTTACTTTCCACCCTCTCCTGACAATTATTTCATAGAGCAACTGCGAGATTTTCCTCCTGTTGCGCCATTGAAAGCTTCTCATTCTCAATTTCCCCCTTCAGTGTTGAATGACCTAATAGGTCCCAGCACTTGGCCATTGGCCTAAATTTTATATTCCATCCCATTCCATACAGAAACAGATTTAGATCATATGTGGGATTAAGACTGCTAATACGTTGGAAAAGGTCCCTGATTCTTGCAGAAGGGGGCGGGGTGGAAGCGGCCGAGGGGATCAAAGAGCTTTTCTGGAAGGGCGAGTGTTCCTTGGTATAGGGACAAGATTTCACGGATGGCTGAAGACGTCACGCCAGGGAGAAACTTTTTATCGAGACATTACAAGTTTCTTGTCGTCCTCTTTAGATTCAACTTTCTGGTGTTGTTTCAGCCTTTATGAAAAATTATAAATTTAACAGGAAACTTATGGTTTTGTCTATTCAGTAAAAGGTTAAATCTTTTAAATCATCTTTTTTTTTTTTACGGTTTCAGTCGCAGTACTTCTCGATGTACATTTCCAGAGGAACCGTAACTTATTTTCGTGGTTATAATAATAAATAAAACGGTGTATTACCGGCGGCATTGTGATGCTAATAAATAGGTAAAAGAAATGACGTTCAACTTTTCTGTTGAAATTTCCCAAAAGCATCACGGTCGTACCTGACGTTAACCTTAGCCGTTGTGTCGTCGGTGCCTTCTGTTGTATCAGTCAACCATTCAATCAGTTTGCGTCTTTCATGACATAAACCACCATAGTCGTTGTGACATTAGTTAACAGCATCAGCGCAATCTGTTAAGCGTCTGTGATAAATGGCATTGATGACCATATCATGACGTTCATTAGTAGCGTTAAATCAATCAATACGAGCCCCTCATAGCGTTGATGACCGTTGTTGTTTTGCTGCCATTTCGTATCATCAACATCAATCACCACTCAGTTCGAGCCAGTCATTGTTTTTTCCTTTCCCCGCGTCCTACTTCGAAGGACGTATCGACATCGGCGGAAAGTTCCGGTGTCGGCCGGCCAATAATTTTGAATTATTTCTCCGCGTGACGTTTATGACCAATCATAACATTCCATTTCGAATTCGCCGAGACAGGCGACAGTTGGCGACGCGTTCCCGACGCGGGAGCAATTCGAAGCGCGTTGAGAATAAATATTTACTTTTTCAACTTGTGATGTCATGTGTGATTCAATAATACTTTAAGATAAAAGTCATAATATGGGGGAGGAAAGATGATTTCATTATTCTGAAGATGACCCCTATCCATAAGGGACAAGCCCACAGGGGCCATTTACGTGAAGTTCAAGCTTCCTAAGAATGTGGTGTTGATTTGAAAGAAATAACAGAAGGTAATAGGAAATACAGAAAGAAGAGATTAGTTATTAAAATAAAAAACTATACAAATTAGTGGATACGTGGTTAAAAATGTCAGTAAATTATTAAAAGGTGGTCTGAACCACTAATACCATTATATAACCTCCGTTTTGAAGAGCGTTAGATTAAGGAAAGCGAAACAACTCTCGGGTTATGAATATTTTCTTTATTAAGCTTTCTTTTATCCTTCCTTCGTTGGCTTTCGGTTCCCGTCATGGCCCATTGAAGTTTACACCGGTTTCCTAAGGTTTGATGTAAGTTTCGGTGACATTTGCTACTTAAAAAGGCAAGGGCTCAACATTCATATTTTTCCTGGCTTGCGATCGCATGACTTTGCTTTCGGATCTGGAAAACGTAATTTCAAGCGCTTCAGAATCCATGAAAGCTATTCTTGCTTAGCTTTCTTCTCAGATTCCTCATAAGTTATCAGTGCAAAGGATGTCATTTTTGTCTTTAATGACCACAGAAGTTGTGACACCAGTTTATATTATCAAATC
>NC_089759.1:22191656-22201656 GCF_040412425.1 Macrobrachium rosenbergii
GTGGATCTTTCTTGTTTGTCCCCCCCCCCTGGTGGGGGCGGGGTAGGTAGGTAGGGGATCGGGAGGGTAGGGGAGACATGACACATCCACCCTCCTCCTGCAAACCTGTTTGTCCGCCTCGGATGGGGCGGGGTAGGTAGGGGATCGGGAGGGAAGGGGAGACATGATGGGCAGCGCTGGGTTCCAGCGCAGTGTAGCGTGCACCATCAGGCTCGTAATAATATTAATAATAATAATAATAATAACAATGATGATAATTGTATTATTAATATTATTATTATTATTTTATTATTATTATTATTATACATATGAACAAAATATGAACAATAATATTTATTCAGGATGCAGACGCCTTAATTTAAAAATACCACAACTGAAATTTTTTCATAGAAACGATATCAAATAAGTTTAGTTTTTCAGTTATAAAGTTTTCTTCATTTTCTGTTCATGTAATAATAATAATAATAATAATAATAATAATAATAATAATAATAATAATAATAATGAGTGGTTTTCGACAGATTTACCTACATGCACACGGCTAAGCAGAGATACCAGAGTACCTTATTTTCTCAGACCAAACATCTGCGAAGCAATTTTCCTTGGAATTCCAGTCTCTCTCTCTCTCTCTCTCTCTCTCTCTCTCTCTCTCTCTCTCTCTCTCTCTCTCCTCCAGCTCTTAATTTTTACTTTCGGTTCTCCGAGAGCTCGAGAGATAAAAAAAAAAAATAGCTTGTGCTCGAAGAATTCAATTTCGTCTCGTAAGTTAGTTACAACAACTTATTTCCCGATCGCTACTGGGTAAAATCGCTGGCAGGCGGCAACTCTCGAACGTAATGAAATCATCTCCCGAGAGGAGGAGAGGTGATGAAAGGTGATGATGTCCCGTCGCCGGATTCAATTTCTGGAACAAGGAGACTGACACACGTCGCAAATAAACGGCAGTTTGATTTGGCGAAAATGTGTCATTCATTACTCACACTTTGAAGGGTGATGGCAGTGCGGAATGTTTGCATTCTGAAAGGGTATTTTTTAAAGTATTTTAGATACGCTTCAGGAGTATATATGTATATATATATGTGCGTATGTATATATATATATATATATTTTTTTTTTTTTTTTCCTTTCATATTGTTCCTTTTTAACGAACATATAATAGTTCCAATATTTTCAATGTCCTTGTCAGTTAATGGAGATTTATTTTGTAATGTCAAATTGTATCTCATCGTTTAGGTTTTTATTTGCTATATATATTCGAGGCCTACTTTGTGATAGACTTTCAGTAACTAGGTTTCCACAGAACATTTCCACGTACACGATCATCAACACTTACGCTCCCACATACATGCCATAATTTGCATATACTTGTATTTGTATATAATCCACGTTTTTTCCCTGTTTTTCTTCATAACTTTTTTTTGATCCTGTTATTAACCTCCTTGCTTCCGGTAATGTCTCTCATTCCTGGGCATCTGTTCCTTCCCAACAGTTGATCTGATCTGTTTTTGTTTGTCCATTAATTTTCTACCTGTGCCTGTCGCCGCCTCCAGCATAGTGTTACAATTATACCTGCTTCTCAATTTAGTTTTTTATAAATCGATATTTTCCCGCCCTTTTCTCAGTATTCTCTAATGACTGTTTCAGCCACCGTAGGTGTAAGAGTCCTCATTTACTATGTATTTACTCATTGTTAACTGTTTCTCTTTACCACCCTCTAATTATGTTTGTCTCTCTCTGGGGAAGGTATCTGGATTTTGTATGTAAGTCGTTTCCTCCGTTTCTTTTCTTCTGTAATACAGCCTGCCTGTCACCTCTTTCATACCTGGATCATATCTTGTACACGTCATTCCTCCTGGAAATTTAATCCTCGATGTTACAAAAGATCTCTCTCTCTCTCTCTCTCTCCTTGGCCCTTACCATTCTTCACAGTCATGCATATGTCTCCTCATTTCTGTCATCTCCGCTTTTTAAGCTTGATAGGCTCACTGTTCTTGCTCTGGATCAGCCCACTCTGTCGTACTTATCGCAGGTTTAGGCAAAGTAGAGCTCTCTTTATTTCCACAGATTTGAAAATCGTTGGCAGTATTCTCCTTTGTTCTCTCAGCTTCTCTTGCTATCCTCAGCGCTGGCACTTCCCTCTTGCACAGGTATCTTTGCAGTTGAAATGTTCATAAATGAAGCCTTCACATTATTTTTTGTCGCGCTTCACCTAACCCTTCATATTCAGACAACTTTCTATCTCAGTATTTACATGTTACATCCGCGCACACGTCATTCAAGCCTGTGCATTCCATACATCTCGATCTTGAAATATTGTTTGCAAGATTTGTAACTTGATAACAATCTCCAGAGACCTGGCCCCTGCCGTCAGCAGGCGGATTTCGAAGCCGAGGGCATTTCTCGCGTAACAGCTTACGACGGGAATTATTGTTGACACGGTTTTTGCTGTTTCTCTTCATGGCGCTCGAAGGGAACGTCACTTTCCTGAATGGTCGTTTCGTCCCTTACGGAATTATTCTCCCCCTTGACAGGTATTGCCGCTACCCCTGTCGGCTGTTCAGTTGCCCTCCCTCTTCGGATAAAAGTGCAGTGAGGGAATAAGTTTACGGGTTACTTGTGCAACAGATGGCACTGGATTTCATGCAACATGAGTTGGCTTCTATTTGATCAGAAACATTCATATACACATATAGAAATATTTTGTGTGTATATGTATATGTATATATATATATATATATATATATATATATATATATATATATATATATATATATAATATATTTATGCATTTTTATATATATATGTATATTTATAATATATGTGTGTGTGTGTGTGTGTGTAAAGTTTTAAAGGTGAAAGCGAAGCGGGCTTTAGAATATGAAGTCTAGGATGTTACTGGTTTGGTGTAAAAGAGTGTCTAAGGCAAACGTGTGTTATGGCCTCATGACTATTTATCTTTTGCTCTTAAGATGGAGCGATGCGGGAAATCGGAGAAAGGACTAGAGATAATGTAAAGTTGCGTGATAATAACATCAGTGGTGAATAGAGTGTGAAATAGCTGATATTTGAAGGTTGTACGGTGTTGCTTGGTATTATGAAGAAACAAGTAAAAACGAGCCGAAGTTTCTCCGGAGCAATCGAGTTTTCTGTATACAGCCGCCACAGCGTAAAATCTAAGCCACCGAGACCACCATCTTTCGGTGGTCTCGGTATAATGTTGTATGTGCCTCGGTCCATAAAACATTAACCACGGCCCGGTGTGGCCTATCCTATATCGTTGCCAGAAGCACGATTATGGCTAACTAACCTTAAATAAAATAAAAACTACTGAGGCTAGAGGGCTGCAATTTGGTATGTTTGATGGCTGGAGGGTGGATGATCAACATACCAATTTGCAGCCTGGTTTTTAAGATCTGAGGGCGGACAGAAAAAAGTGCGGAGGGATAGACAAAGCCGGCACAATAGTTTTCTTTTCAGAAAACTATAACTGCAGCCACCAGTGAATGAATTTGAAAGTGCTTGTAAGAAGAAAAAGTTAATTGTAAAAGTGAGGAAGAGTAGGGTTTGGGGGTTACATAGAAACCAGGAATGTTAATATGAATGACGGAAGAATATAAGTAGTTGAATCGCACGGATGTATGTAATTAATGTAACACGATGCCAGGATGAGAGAAGAGGCTGGTTACTGAACAGTTGAAGCAAGAAAGGTGGCAAGGTGTATACAAAGGATTGGAAAAAAGAAAGAGTTTCAGTTGAAATTAGATTTGGAATTTATAAGGTAATGTTCAACCAACTCCCCATTATGGAAGTGAAGTGTTTGTGTTGAGTGTGGACGAAAGAAAAAAAAGATTCAAGTTGTTGAAACGAATTCTTCGTGTAGTATTACCGGAGTGGGAATGATGGAAAGGGTGATAAGTGTAGAGATTCGTAGGGTTGGTAGGAAGGTTACCATAGGTGAAAAGATGTAGCAGAGTGTTTTGAGATGGCTTCGTTTTTGTGGAGAGAATAAACGATGGTAGGAAGGGAATAGTATATAATTCGGAAGTGAAGAGGCAGAAAAGACCTTAAAGGCGCTGAATACATGGAGATGTTAAGAGGTATTGAGACGAAAAGATCTTAATTTCCAGGAAGTGGAAGAGAGTGAGCACCACAGAGGTGAATGACCCAGTGTGTTTAGGGGAGATCTGTGTGCTACTGAAGAGCATTTTGTTTAGTTATATGGCACATGTTATGGTAGGCTTTTGCACTGGAAATTTTATCGTGATTTAGTCTTTGAGTTATGAATATGGAAGTGACAGCATTCGTGTTCTTCCTGAAGCTCCTGCTGTCTATATATATATATATATATATATATATATATATATATATATATATATATATATATATATATATATATATATATATATATATCTATATATATATATGTGTGTGTGTGTGTGTGTGTGTGTGTGTGTGTGTGTGTGTAGACAGAGAGAAAGAGAGAGAGAATTGCATATTGATAGGCATTCGTATAATCTTAGATGCGTTTGCCAGTGTATGAATATGCACCGCGGAGTCATACATGAAGTTGCGAGCGTGTCTGCTCTTTCTTCACCAGGTAATGTAAACCCTTTAACTCTTCTTTGTATGTAGGAAAAATCCTGACAGCTAATTCTCTCCTTTCAGCTTTCGTCGTCCCACTATTTTTTCCACCTCTTTTTAAGATTGCTCTTTCTCCAAGACTTCTTCATTTCCTTCTCGACATCCGAAACTTGTCCGTTGTCCTTGACTTTGTCTTCATCCATCAACAAGTCCCGCGGTTCCGATTCTGTTCCGTGTTGATGTAACATTCAAGGAACGCGATGTTTCGAAGACCTTAGTATTTTCCCCGCGTGTTTTTTTTCTTATTTTTTAATGCTTTGGAAATGTCACTGTTCCTGCTTTGTCGCGTCTTTATCATGCAGACAGTGCGTTTTGCTTTCATGCCCGTGCTTGTTTTATAAGGCCTGCTTGATCTGACAAAGACGAAGGTCTTCATACCTTCGGGTGAAACGCTTGCATGGTTTTGAGAAGAGTAAAGAGATTGAAGTGTCGGTTAATTTTATAATAGCATGACGGGAAGGCAGTTCAGGCTTCTTTATGGCGGACATTTTCATAAGAACACTTTCACGATTCTGCGGAAATACTGTGGCAAATTCATAGCATTTAATCAACGCGTGATTTCAGTTGTTTTCTAATCGATCGTATATTTTTCTTCAGTGGACCGTGTCCCCATTTTTCCATTTCATACCGCTCGAAATTTCATAACTTTAGTTTCCAGTTCGATCTAGAGTCGGCTTCGTTACTGTGATAAGTATGCACGAAATTGGCAAAATTGGTTCTATATACGTACCTATATATGTGTGCGTGTGTGTGTGTTTATGGGTATTTTTTTTCACCACATGACTTTTTCCCGTTAAAAGGAGAGTGCTCTAGAAAGATTTAACCTTTAGGTTTCAAGCAGTGTATATATATATATATATATATATATATATATATATATATATATATATATATATATATATATATATATATATATATATATATATATATATATATATAATATACAGTATATATATACATATATGTGTGTGTATTTATATGTATTTATATTTATATACATATATACTGTATATATATACATATATATATATATATATATATATATATATATATATATATATATATATATATATATATCACATTATTGCATTAAATAAGTACATTTGT
This sequence comes from Macrobrachium rosenbergii, assembly GCF_040412425.1. NCBI lineage: Eukaryota > Metazoa > Arthropoda > Malacostraca > Decapoda > Palaemonidae > Macrobrachium > Macrobrachium rosenbergii. The sequence goes on from NC_089759.1 coordinate 22,197,405, forward strand.
AAAATTGACATATCCATTCCTCCGCTTTCCATTCATCAGTGCTATTACCAAAACGACGAAGCTTGAAAGCAATGTACATGATTTCGACATTAGCTAAAACCCCTGAAGTGTTCTGCTCATCAGTATGAAGCAATGAACCACTGCCGGAGAGCTCTGACTGAAAGTTGAAATGTCAGCTTATACAGAAACTTCTTAAAGCTCTCTCTCTCTCTCTCTCTCTCTCTCTCTCTCTCTCTCTCTCTCTCTCTCTCTCTCTCTCTCTCTCTCTCTCTCTCTCTCTCTCTCTCTCTCTCTCTCTCTCTCTCTCTCGTAATCCGGTCTTAGGTTATTACCAGTGTTTTATCAGTTATTATCGTAGTTATCATCACCATGAGGTGTAACGACATTGTTGTTATTATTATTATTGTTACTCATTTAATTTTATAGTACTGTAGTTAATACTAGTTTTGTTCGTCGCGACAGTTTTATTATTATTATTATAATTAATGCTTTGTTTTGTAACTATTATCAACACTACTACTGTCCCCAGGGCAGAATGGCCGAAAGTGGCCCAATGCTTGGTTTGACTGGCACCCTAAATTTTATAGAAATCAATCAACCATCTTTCCATTACCGTTTTCTGTCGTCCCTCTGTGACCCCACCAAGATCTTAACCAACATCTAAAGATTTCCTTGATCTCAGCTCCGTTTCCCCATCTTCTCCCGACAGCCTAAATTTCTTAAAGATCAATCAGCCATCTTTTCACTACCGTTTCATGTCGTCCACCTGTGTCTCCACCAAAATCTTGACCAAAGTCTCAAGATTTCCTTGATATTAATTCCGTTTCCCCATCTTCTCCCTCCAGTGTGACTCGACCGCTAACGTACAGGGCGAAGCGTACCACGAGAAGGGCAGCTGTGATGATCGGCTCGGCCTGGATTATATCTCTAATCCTGTGGCCTCCCTGGATCTACTCCTGGCCTTATATCGAGGGACACAGGTGAGGAGGAGGAGGAGGAGAAGGAACAACCTGTCGGTCGTCAACAGAGACGAGGAGAGTGACGACCCTTGATAGGAACAGCAGTCGTTTTATTTTTTCGAGTTTTCTTGAAGTGACAAATGAGCTTTTAGAGGGGAAAAGATGTAATTTATGTTTCACTGAATTGCTTGGCTGATGTGTGTTAATATTATCCAATTTAAGATTTTTTTTCACAAAGTTGGGACGATAGTTTTATTCCAGCTTCACATTAAGGGGGATATGAGTATTTAGAGTTAACAAACTATTTTATGGCATGTTTCACTTAACTGTATAACTGATTTTCGTAATAGTACCAATTTAAGATTTTATTTTTTACAAATAATTTCTTTTTATTCCAGGTTTGACATAAAGGGAGATACGAATGTTTAGAATGAAAAAAAAACTTTTATTTCAGGTTTCCCACAACTGTAGGACTGATTTTGTTCATAGTATCCGGTTTAAGTGTTGTTTTTCTTTTTAGATAAAGTCTCACTTGATGGGACGAATGAGTTCACTGAAGGGAAGAATGGGTTTACGAATAATGAACATTTTTTATGCAGATTCACTTATGGGAAGAAATTGGATTAGTAAGAGTACCACGAAAGTTTTCCTTGTAAAGTTTCACTTAAAAGGAGGAATGAGTCATACCACTGACACCACAGAATGAATGTCGTAAGTCAGTGTAAAAAAAAAGTACCACATCATTGTAATACTTGAAAGTCCTCATGGGAGGGAATGAGTTTTACTTAAAGGGAGGAATTGGTTGTTCACTGAGTCTTCTCAGAAAGAGGAATGAGTCACATTATCAATGGCATTTAAAGAAACCTGTCATTTAAAGGGAAGAAATGATTTAATGCAAGAGGATGAATGAACCACGGCAACAAAAGTACTAAAAGACTGAATTTTATGATTTACGGAGGGTCGAGTTTCAGGTTGGAGGATGAATGAGGGGGACCCGTAATTAAGTGAATTAGTTTTCAGCCAAAGGGAGAATTAGTTTCATGTATGAGGAGTTTGAGGCATCAGTGAATGTCGTTTTAAGTTAGTGGAATATATCCTAGTTCAACGAAAATGTTAAAAGGGTCAATAAGTTTTCTTACTAAATTTTATAGAATTGTGCCAGATTCGTCCTATAGATAAAGTGAAGTTATACTAAATTCTTACTGGTCTCATTTGATAAATACAGTAAAGTCAGACTTCCCTTATACAGAGTCCTGTTTTTTGTAAACGAACTTAGATAATGGAGTCAGTAACAGGGTTTGCGCTGGTATTAGAGATTACCAAAGATTGTTTTTGAGCTTCGTGCCATTGCTGACAGAGATTTTTTTTTTTTTTTTTTTTTTTTTAGAAGTTTGTTGCATTGATTAGGGAACGAAAAGACCCAGAAGTAAAGTCAGATATTTTTATTCTATATATATTTGCAGATCTGCATTTTCAAACAGTTGATAAATTGCTTCCCGCCTCTGAACAGGACTTAGAGATATTTCCAAAATTATATTTTTCCTTATTTATGTTAAATATTTTCAACAACTTACATTTCCAGATCCGTGCTAAAATACTTTCAACAACTTACATATCCAGATCCGTGTTCAATATTTTCAACACCTTACATTTCCAGATCCGTGCCTACAGACGCCGTATGCCCCACTACACTGGGCCCTGTTCCATGGCTTTGCACCTGAATAACCATCCATCCATTCCACACAGAATGCACCCATTCTTCCTTTTGTTTTCATCTTTTCCGCCCTCTTTGTAAGAGACGCCCGGTGTGCTGCTTTTCAGAACCGTACCTGCTGACGAATGTTATATCCAGTTTATCGAGACGAACGAATACGTCACCTTTGGCACCGCCATTGCCGCCTTCTACCTCCCCGTCACCGTCATGTGCGGCCTCTACTGGAGAATCTGGAGGGAGACCGAGAAGCGACAGAAGGACCTGACCCACCTCCAGGCTGGCAAGGATCCTAGTAAGCGGTCCAACTCCAGGTGGGTCCTTCTTCTTTGCCATATTGCGCGAGTGAGGTGATCTGGGATTCGCTAGGGACCAGGAACGCGATGACAGGGGTGCGGTTCCATTTTTTCGGGGGGAAGGGCGCAGGTCAGATGATGGAGTTCTCGGGTTTATTGGTGACGTTCCTTAGGAATATTTTATTCTCTGTTATTCCCACTGCAGGTTGAGGTTGGAATATACTCAAGTGTTGAGTTAGGTTTAATTTATATTTGTTTGATTAGTAACAGGAATCATAATAGCAGAATTTAGGGGCACTGTAATGCTCAGAGTAAGTTTGACCATTAAGTATAATCGAAGCCTGAAAAGTCGACCAAAAGTAATTGGTTTGTAGATTATATTCGTACCTTTTCTGCAGAATAGGTACATAGCATTTTCATGTGCCTGAGAAAGCTTTTATTTTAACAGAAATTTTTATTTTCCTCTGGTATTCTAATAAATTTTATCAAAATAGGTTTCTAATTCGTTTGAGATTATTTATCAAGATACAACTCATTATAAGATGATGTGTAGCGTATAACAGTTAGTAAAAAAACTAAGGGAATAACAAATGTCACAATTGAAATATATATGTAGGCAGGCATAATTATATCCCTGCTGTAAAGCCAAAGAAGAATATGGCATAAGGTATAAGTAGGCAACAGGAAGCAAAGCAAGTTGTCACAGAGAGGTTACGAAACTCTCACGTGTAAAGAGAGCTTCGGCAAGTGGGCGGGGCTAGTGTTCGATGTAAGGGTGAAAGCGGTAGGTCCGGTTACATTAGCCCGTAAGGAACACAGCTTTTAAGGAGTAGAGTATGTAGCCTTTTAGCAGCAACGATTTTTTTTTAAGGCATGTCAGCTTTTTTTCCAGCTTTTTTTTGGCGTTTATCACAGCTGCTGTAGAAGCTTTTTCTGGTAGAGGTTACTTCTTTGTTTACTGTTGTAGGATATTGGTTGAAATTAAAAATGCACATCATGGCTGGAATCTGTTTTAAACTGCTGTTTGCATGGAGTTTATGTGGTACTGAATGCATTTAGAAAGTTATGTTTTATTATGGTTGATATACATTTATATATTATATAATACAGGTATATATATATATATATATATATATATATATATATATATATATATATATATATGTATATATATATATATATATATATATATATATATATGTATATATATATATATATATATATGTTATATATATATATATATATGTATATTTATAAATATATATAAATTTATAATATATATATAT
>NC_089759.1:22206656-22214156 GCF_040412425.1 Macrobrachium rosenbergii
GCAGTTTGAGAGTATTTTACAATAAAAAAGCTATTTTACAATGAAAAAGTTAAAATACTTCATGAAAGGCATATGTGAATGTGTGAATAGACTACATGCATGTGTGGAAAACAGAAATGTACATATATATACAGAGAGAGAGAGAGATATTGAATAAAATGTGTTAAAATGTTTTAGAATTAGGAAGAGTTAATGAACTTTTTGTAAAATAGGATTTCCAAACAAGGGACTAAGCACTTAAGAGGTTTAGCTGTAAAAGTCACAGAAAAAAAAACACAAATGCCTGAAGTAATGTTTTCTTTAAAGACTTCCTCCCTCTCCGGCACGTGATATAATTCTCACCGATCACGATCGAGAAGAGGGGATTTTAATTCTTCTTTAATGGAAATTATCCCTATTTTTATCCGTTTCTCGAGTGACGCCTTTCCCAAGCCTGGATAAAGAAGGAGGGTCGAAGTCAGCAAGGGCATCCGTCCGTGAAACATCTGTCAGAACCAATTATGAAATGAGCCGTAAAGTGAGTGTTAAAAACACCTGGGAAAGGCTTATTAAAAATAGCGACTCCGACTAAAGGTTAATTCACATTATACCATCACGTTACCGACACGTCACGTCACGTCACCGTGCCTTGTATTCACACTATCCATCACAATCCCGTTCAGTTCGTGCCCAACCTCAGCGACTCACAGATTTAGCGGTCAGAAACTTGCATAAGCACCGTCACGTCACATCAAAATATTCTTCCCAAGAAAATGTGTCGTGGTGTGACGGTGGATGCCGTGTGCTTGATGGTGAGGTGACGTGATGCTGTGAACAAGTCCGTTTGAATACATGTAAGGAATTTTCACGTACTCAGACGTGACGTGATGTGTCGGTGACGTGATGTTATAATGTGAATCAGCCGTAAGGATGACGATCAGAGTGTTGAAATTGACCGTCATATCCTAATAAAAGAAGAACTGAAGTAATGAGTTGCTTAGTCCTCAGACACACTGCTCAAAATAAACCACATTATTGGACCTCCCGGCATCAGTGACCATAGCTGTTGTGATGCTAGTTTACAGAAATCAATCGTCTTAATGGATTTCTCAAGTAAAATCGCCCTTTAAATAAAGACACATCAAAGCTTATTTATTTTCCTTTTATTCTCTTTGACGGGTTGTGATCTTGCTGTTTCATGATGGCTATTTAATTAATGAAGTCTCCTTTCTTTATCTTCAGAGGTTTAAATTTCACTATTGATTGCCAAAACATTTCATTTGAGTTTTTCGTTTGCTTTTTTTTCGAGTGATAAGTAGAATAAACCTATGTTCACACAACCTTAAGCAAAGGAATGTTGTTAAAACCGAGGGCTGGGGTTGGAGTTGTGTTGTTATTTTCCGTGCTTAGAAGAAAAATAACAAACGTCATCTCCCCTTCGACCCTTTCCACTCCACGGAAACTCTCAGAACCTTAATGACTACCGATGTCCAAATCTCGGCTGCTGTCTTCCCCTATTCTTAGTGAGAAGTGAATCTGTGCCCTTGAAAGAAATGGCGTGGTCATTGAAAGAAGAAAACCACTTGTGGTGAATTTATAGTCCAAGAATTCGGTACCATGATTAATGAAATGGTAATACATTTAAATGAGAAGTCTGGCAGGAAGAAAAAAAATTACAGAACATTATACTGCAGTGAATCTGGCTGGATAAGAAAGGCTTGCAGCTGTCGAGAGAAGCTTGAGATTATCAGGAATGAAAACGAAATATTTAAGATTTTAAATATCCTGACCCAGTACGGATGCCTTATTATAAAAACTTTATTATTTTGAAGAATATAACGGGCTCAATGGACGATATCATCTTGAAATAATAGAATATAAGAGGCCTACCTAGTGTGCATGCATCTTGAAAGCACCCGGTGCCTGAGATACTGGAGATGAATTCGAATTGGATGCTGCATAGGAGAGAGAGAGAGAGAGAAGGGGCCGGCTAATAGGTGCATAGTTCATCTGGCAGCGTTAGGAGCACCTAATGGGAGATGCTGCTTTCGCCCGATTGGGCCAATTACCCGGGACTCCACTGATAGGTATTAGGGGGATAAAGACCTTATCATTATATGTAATTGGTTCCCTGAGTTAGATGCGATATCCTCGCCACATTATTTGGACTTGGGCCCCGGGATGACACAGTGGGACTCCCAGAAAAGGATGGCTTAGGAAAGGGGTAGAAAAGACTATTAGTTCTCCTTCTGTTCCTTCTTTTTGCTTTCCTTTTCCGTTTTAGTCCTCTTTTCCAGTTTTCTTTCTAAATCATCTTTTTCATCTGCTCTTTTCCCTTCGTCTTATATTCATCTTTTTCGGTAGTCTGCCTTACTTACTATCAACGCATGGGCCTTCCGCTTAATCTCTTTAAGTAATGCAGCAGAGAATATATAATAGATTCAGAAAACGGCACAAATTCCAAAACACACATATATACATATATATATATATATATATATATATATATATATATATATATATATATATATATATATATATATATATATATATGTGTGTGTGTGTGTGTGTGTTTTATATTCGTTTTTCATAGTAGATTCTGTTTTATAACAATTCTTCATAATGCTTTTATCCACGGCGGGGACCCAAAATACATTCGATAATGGAGGTCATCTCTGCGATGTATATTAGAAAAAACCGATAGGTTTTTATGTCGATATTAAGAAGTTCAGCATCGGGATTCCTTAATTACAGCCGAAAGGAATTTCAGGCGAGACTTTGCACAGGGGATCGCTGACACTCTTAAATTAGGGAACCCCTTTTGTCTCATTATTAGTCGAGGAGCGGATAATAGGATGTGGGTGCTCCCTATACCCTATCCTTCGTTCGGGCCCTTACATTCCCCCATAATCCTTCTTTTAAAAGACCCGTGTTCATCTACGTCGTGTGGGAGACTTTGGATGAGAACAAGACTACTTGTTTTTCCTGATTTTTGGGGTGTTTTGACTATTATTTCAGGAGTTTCTTGGTATAATAATATTTCTGAGATGTTTCCTGGCAACTCTTGCAAAATGCATATTTAGGATTTTGCTAAATTTGTAATGCTTCAAGATGTACTAAGACGGATCTTTCTGATACTTGCAACTTATTTCCTCCCAGACTGACAGACTTACTCAATGAATACGCTCTTATGAGGTCTACACCCAGTCCGCCAACATACTCATTGCATATCCATGTGGACCTCGTCGACTTTATTACACCTTTGTGAATATGCGGATCCTTGCTTATATTATATTAAAGGTGCGGGGAAGGAACTACCTTTCTGTAACGTTAATCTTGATGGTTTTACTTATGATGAAATAAAGCCCCTTAACTTTTAATTAGAATATGTACACAGTTAGGAAAAAGTCATGTTCAATACACGGCATGGGCAGCATCATTCAGACTGGCTTTCCAGGCTTTTAAACTCAGACTGGAAAGTTTAACCTAATAATGGGCAATAAAAATTAAGGAGTGGGGGCAGAGTCATGAAGTTCCTAGAATAAACAGTCGTTCATGTTTTGACCTATTGAGTGATGTATTTTGATTGGTTCCTAACTTTTACAAGAGACCAAGCCGATGTATTGGTCCACTTATCTTTCGGGTAAATAGACCTGTGGCCTTGTGCTAATAGAGAATTTGACAGGAGAATTTTCCACAAGTTTTCTGTTTTCCAAAAACGAATTTTTCTCCATAATTTTACCATGGGAGTAACAGGTTTTAAGATAGGGATTGTATCCTAAACTTGAGGAAAGAGGTGAATTAAGATATCTTTGTGCAGATATGTACCTGATTTAAATGTATGTTTATTTTCAAAGGTTGACCAACAATTAACTTTTTGACATCAAATCTTGAATTACATATATTATGTGCTTCTACCCTGACTAAGATTCGAACCTTACTTTTTTTGGGTTGGCTGGTAGGTGGCAGTGACTCATGTACACAGCCATAATTCCAACCCGGAAAAGCTTGGGTTCGAAGCATTTATAATTTCATTGTTGTGTGGACTGTTCTCAAAGTACAGTATAGTAAATACGATATTAATGGGTTACCTGACGCGTAATTTTTGAAAGTTTATAAGTATCATGTATAAAATTAGTGGCAAAATATCAAACACGTAAATCAGTACCCACGCACCCATATATATATATATATATATATATATATATATATATATATATATATATGTGTGTATATGTATGTATGTATATCATATATATATATATATATATTGTGTGTGTATAGATACATACATACATACTTATATTCATATATGTGTAGTGTATGTACGTATTTATATGTGCATATGCGAGTGTGTGTATAAGCTTTGATGAGATACCTAAGGAACTATGAAGCAAAACGGGTGAATTAAGATCAGTGAACGTTCATCGGAAGTATATGGTGATTAAACTTCACCTCTCTCTCTTTCTCTCTGTGTAGGTTTATGTCTCTTTGCATCTGTGCGTAGGGTATAATTACACACGGGGGTTCCCTTAATGAGTTTCTGGGTGAATCTCGCCTCCTCCCCTTGCGATTACCAAGTGTGAGGTTATTCAGGTCTCCTTAAAAGGAATATGCCTCGTTTATACAAAATCTCTCTCTCTCTCTTCTTATTCTTACATTTTACCCCCTCTCTCCTTTTTCTTATTGTTGCTCTCTCTCTCTCTCTCTCTCTCTCTCTCTCTCTCTCTCTCTCTCTCTCTCTCTCTCTCTCTCTTCTTCTTCTTCTTCTTCTTCTTCTTCTTCTTCTTCTTCTTCTTCTTCTGCCCACCCTCGTCCCTTTGCCAGCTCTGAGACAGCATTGGGCCCCTTCACGCCAATTCTAATTATACGGCCAAAAGGATTTTATCCCGACGAAGCATCTCGTTTGTATTCCTAATCTCGGGAGAAAGAAAGGGGAAGACATTCCTCACTCGGAAGAAGTACTAATGAGGAATCGTGAATGATGCAGCCTTATTGATGCAGGAGTGTGCCTTTGTTTTATTTTATTATTAAGCATCACCATGGTGATGTTTGTTGTTTTCGTCCGTGGTTGTAGTATTTTTTATATAGTTATTATTATATTATTTTGTTACACTTCCGTGGTTATATTATATTTACTACAGTTATTATTTTGTTACGCTTCTGTGGTTATATTATTTTTACTACAGTTTTTATTATATTATTTTGTTACACTTTCAAGAATGGTTATATTATTCTGTTACGCTTTCATCAGTTCTTGTAATTTAAAAGAAAAATACCCAATGTTCTCTTGATTACTTTACGAAAATGATTATGACACTGACCTACATTCAAGGTCACTGGTTTTCCAAAATGGTAGCAATCGTCAAAAATTAGATATGTCCTCATTTAAACATGTTGGTTTTAAAAAAAATTTGACATTTGGCCGTTTATCGTCCATTCATTTGTTACCTGAATGCATTTTGGCATCTCACGAAAAAGGAAGGATTACATTAATAAATGTCAAGTCCAGTTTCTTACGTTTTTGGAGACGTTTACATCACAGTCAGCGACTTAAAATCTGCGCTAAGACGAAAAGAATATCATAGATTGATCTAAAATGGTTCTCTAAGAAAAGTTTTGCACTGTAGGCTTTATTAAAGGTTTTTTTGCAGCGTCCCTTCGGCCCCAAGCTGCAACCCCTTTCATTCCTTTTACTGTACCTCCATTCATATCTTTCTTCCATCTTGCTATCCATCCTCCCATAACAATTATTTCTTAGTGCAACTGCGAGGTTTTCCTCCTGTTACACCATTCAAACCTTCATACTGCCAATTTCTCTTTCAGCGCTGAATGACCTCGTAAGTCCCAGTGCGTGTCCTTTGGCCTAAATTCTGTATTCCATTCTATTCTATTCATCGCTCCCAACGGCCCCTATTATCATTATTGTATTTTTGACGCCTGTTTACAGTATGTTACCGATCAGTCGAGACTGTAAGGGGCCAACAATAAAAATGTGACATTCCATAACACAGCACAGTTGGTACTCAAAAGATCCGAGGTCCGAGGGGGGGAGAAAAAAGTGGGCGATATTTTTTTTCTGCATGTCTCTAAAAGCTGAAAAAAAAGTCTTGAGGGGAAAAAATGATGGGAAATTTAATTAGAGGGAACGTTTTATTCGGAGACGCGCGCTATTTTTTTTTTATTCTCATCTTCAAACTGTAATTTTTTAACATTTATATTTTGTTAGCATCGCATTATCAATAGATGTAAATTACGCATATATATATATATACAGTATATATATAATATATATACTTGTATATGTGTATATATGTATATATGAAATTTTTTATCACACCGTGATTTATATACAATCATGAAGCTACAAATGTCGCTTAATATCAAATTCACGCTACCTCGTGGTAGCGTGAATTTGATATTAAGCGACATTTGTAGCCTGCTCTCTATATATGTTTGTGTAAATGTAAGGTGTGGTACAGTGGTTATTAACCCTATTTTACTAGCGAGAGGCCCGAGAACGATCCGAATAGGGCTTATGTTCGAGATGGATTTAGGCCCATTTCTTGAAAAATGCTTTATGCCCCCGTAATCTAAGATGCAAATTAATTGCCTGGTAGGTGGTCGACTGTAGTGGGTTGCAGCCAAGATGGAGAAGGGAATGGGTTAGGAATCTCACCCCATAAAGACTTACTGAGATCTGGAAAGTTAACCTCTGTAACCAGCCCCTTGAAAGAATAAAATGGTGGCGATTAATCTCTCTCTCTCTCTCTCTCTCTCTCTCTCTCTCTCTCTCTCTCTCTCTCTCTCTCTCTCTCTCATTTATTTCAATCGGTGATCCTCAAGCAACGATCCTCTGAAGTTTATTGGAATGATCCATTAAATACCGTTAATCCAACTGTCTTTTAAAACAGAGGACACGAATATGCTTCAGGTGATTTTAACCTTTTCGTGAAACCCGAACCCCCTTAGGGCGTAGGGCGATTGTGCCGTCAGTGAACCTAACGCGGTGCACTGTAAGTATTACTTAAGGTTCTTTGCAACCCCTTTCATTCCTTTTACTGTACCTCGGTTCATATTCTCTTTCTTCCATCTTTCTGCCCACCCTCTCTTTGCAATTGTTTCAACATTATTTTCAGCGCTGAATGACCTCACAGGTTCCAGTGCTTGGCGTGTGGCCTAAATTTTATATTCAGTTCAATTCAGTCATTCCCGAACATTTGAGAATCCAGGCGCAATGATTCTCTTCATCTTCCGAAGGTAGATTAATGCAAGTAGTGTCAAGTCACCAAGAAAGCCATTCATCTTCATCAGGTCTGAGAGTTAGAATGGCCTGATTGCATTCGCTTGGCTCTGCGTTCACTTCAGTTGTGTTCTCCAGATGCTAAGAATGGGATATAAGAGTTAGTCCCCGTTGAGGGGTAGTGCCGTCAGTGCATCTCATGCGGTGCACTGTAGGCATTACTTAAGGTTCTTCGCAGCGTCCATTCGGTAGCTAGCTTCAACCCCTTTCATTCCTTT
>NC_089759.1:22219156-22229156 GCF_040412425.1 Macrobrachium rosenbergii
GGGGGGGAATATAAGTTTTTTTTTTTTTTTTTTTTTTTTTTTTTTTTTTTTTTTTTGACGAAGGGAAACTGACGGAGATGTAAGCTTGGAAAGAGGTGCGTCTGTAAGCTTTCGAGGAGAGGAGGGACGGGAATATAAACTTTGGCAGTAGGAGATGATGAAAATATAAGTTATAACAGAGAGAGAAGGGGGGGCATATATGTTTTAGCAAAGGGAGAGGGTGGAGATTTAAGCTTTAACAGAGAGCGAGGGTCGAGACTTGAGCTTTAACGGAGGGAGAGGGCCAAGAGTTTTGCTTGAAAGAGAGGGAGACGGTCGAGATAATTCTTTAACAGAGGGAAAGGGTCGGGATTTAAGCTTTATAACAGAGGGAGAGGGTAGAAATTGTAAGCTTTAATAGAGGGGAGAGGGTCGGGATTCAGGTTTATAACAGAGGGAAAGTGTAGAAATTATAAGCTTTAATAGAGGGGAGAGTGTCGGGATTCAGGCTTTATAACAGAGGGAGAGGGTAGAAATTATAAGCTATAATAGAGGGAGAGGGTAGAAATCATAAGCTTTAATAGAGGGGAGAGGGTCGGGATTCAGGCTTTATAACAGAGGGAGAGGGTAGAAATTATAAGCTTTAATAGAGGGAGAGGGTCGGGATTCAGGCTTTATAACAGAGGGAGAGGGTAGAAATTATAAGTTTTTAATAGGGGAGAGGGTCGGGTTTCAGGCTTTATAACAGAAGGAGAGGGTAGAAATTATAAGCTTTAATAGAGGGAGAGGGTCGGGATTCAGGCTTTATAACAGAGGGAGAGGGTAGAAATTATAAGCTTTAATAGGGGGAGAGGGTCGGGTTTCAGGCTTTATAACAGAAGGAGAGGGTAGAAATTATAAGCTTTAATAGAGGGAGAGGGTCGGGATTCAGGCTTGATAACAGAGGGAGAGGGTCGAGATTATAAGCTTTAATCGAAAGAGAGGGTCGGGATTCAAGCTTTATAACAAAGGGAGAGGGTCGAGATTATAAGCTTTAATCGAGGGAGAGGGTAGAAATTTACTGTAAGCTTTACCTGTGAAGAGGTCAAGATTTAAGCTTTAACAGAGGGAGAGAGACGAGATACAAGCTTTAACAGACGGAGGGGATCGAGATGTAAAATTTATAACCATGGGAGAGGGCGAGATTCAAGCTTAAACAGAAGAAGAGTCGAGATTTAAGCTTTTAACAGATGAAGAAAGTCGAGATTTAAGGTTCAGGAGAGGGCGATGGTTCAGATTCAAGCTTTAACAAGAGGAGAGGGTCGAGAGTGAAACATGAACAGAGGGAAAGGGTCGAGATTTAAGCTTAAGGAGAGGGAGAAGGTCGAGATTCAAGCTTTAAAGTGGTGAGAGGGGCGAGCATTACGCTTTGGGAGAGAGAAAGGGATGGAACTAATGTTGGCAGAATGGGAACGAAGGAAACACAGGCTTTGACAGAAGGAGATGAGGGACAGTGATGTAAACATCAACAGAGAGCAGGCCGTATTTTGACAGAGGAGTATGGAGTAGAGATAAAGAGTAATAAAAATAGAAGGACGTTATTTCAGGGCTTGGGAGAAGAGGAAGAAGAAGCATAAATATAAAGAGTGAAAGGGTAAGAGGGACGAGAAGTGGAGCTTTAAATATTAGAGGGTCGGGACGTAAGGAAAAGACAGTCAAGACAGAGTCCCTTCAAACGACGGACCGCTGCGTCAGACACGAAATTGAATGATTTTTTTAAACGAATGTGTTGCTTCGCATCCAATTTCCGATCACTCCTTTATAGTCAAGAGCTTATCTTTCATCCGAAACCTTCCTCCCTATCTTATGGTCGCAACCCCCTCCCCTCTCCCATGGGCATAAATCAAATGCCCAAATATGACTTGAGTAAACGGCAGGTGTTTGAAACATTCTGATTATAAATATACTTCAGGAAGCGAGACAAAATAACCAGATTCAGTGAGAATTGTCTGTAGTTTTTTTTTTTTTTTTTTTTTTTTTGCGTCATTAATTTGTAAATTTTCTGATAAATATTTCCGAACAAACCAAATAAAAACAACATCAGGGCCATTTTTCTTAACTATATAACTAGAACTAGAAAAACATATGGTTTGTTCTTTGAACCAAGATTTTCTCTCTCTCTCTCTCTCTCTCTCTCTCTCTCTCTCTCTCTCTCTCTCTCTCTCTCTCTCTCCATTGAGATTCGCATATCTTAATTATACAGATATTTATTTCATACAAAGCGTAAGCATTAGTATGGGGTTTTCTCTCCCTCTTAATTTACTTCTGTGGCCACGGAAGGAAGCTCCGTGTTGCGTTCATGAAGACCCTAATTAGAAAGCGTTTTTCTGTGTCTCGTTCAAGTTCAAGAGATGCCTAAGTGCCATACGAAAGAATACATTGTAAATTCACGTTCCATCATTTACACAGCTTTCTTAACAAGAACCCCCATATAATGAATGATTCAATAAAGATTTTTTCCCTGCTTCGTATAACATCTCCCAACGGGAGAGCTGTCCATATTTATATATCTTCCAGCATAAAGCCGCTCTCTGTTGGCAACCTCAGTCGATTAATCTTGTGTATTCCAAATGATTATTCCCGTCGGATTAACAGCAGAGCTTTAGGGCGTATCATTTCGTAATTAGCCCGGCCGTATGAAACATTCACGGTATGCAACAAATCAGATTATGGTTCCGACGCCATAGTTGGTCGAGCCACCCAGACTCTGGAGTCACCGTCAATATTTGTTGGGTCCTGGATCCGATTTAAACGTTATTTCATAGAGACACGTATACTCAAAGATAAACTTGCAAGGGACAGTCTTTAATCTTTGCTAGTAATAACTTTTAATTTGATATAGAATGTTGCAGGAGCCTTTATAAGCTGTATTGACGCATTTGTACTTAAAAAGTTAATGAATGTTTTTAATGAGTTTTTATAAAAAAATTTTCTCATATATATTAGCTTATAGTTTCTTTCTCGCGTCCAGGAACAGTGGTTGTAAAGAGGCCAGCTTTGAATGTAAAATCTCTCTCTCTCTCTCTCTCTCTCTCTCTCTCTCTCTCTCTCTCTCTCTCTCTCTCTCTCTCTCTCTCTCTCTCGAGATATGCTTACCCTAAAGTATACACATGCATACATAGTGTATTATTTATATAGAGCTCTTTCTTTCTATGGAGATATGCCAACCCAGTTTAAACTTACATAAAAAGTATATCATCAGTTGAATCTCTCTCTCTCTCTCTCTCTCTCTCTCTCTCTCTCTCTCTCTCTCTCTCTCTCTCCATTGAGGCATTCCTGCCTTTCTCTAAATTACACTTCCCTGCGATAAGTGTACGTATGTATTAGTAGGTTCTCTCTCTCTCTCTCTCTCTCTCTCTCTCTCTCTCTCTCTCTCTCTCTCTCTCATCCGACCGGGAAATCGCTCAAAATAGCTGACATCAAAGTTATCCCATAAAAGGAATATGGTATTCATGTATGTTTTCGCTTAAATGATGAAAGACATGCCTTTTCTATTGCTCAAAGCAGAAGGAAATAGGATGACTTGCTTATTTTCCCCATCATTATGTCTAAATGCTGCTTTATATACACACACAGAAGTAGAATCGTATACATATATGTGTGTGTGTATGTATGTGTGTGTATGGGGTTCCTGTGACTCAGTTGTTAAGAAGATTGATAAGGGGGGCAAATAATTTTTTTTTTTTTTAAATTCGTTGTCTCTTGACCCGGTCAGTAATTTGGGTGCATGGTAATTAGTGAACTGTGGTTGGTCGCAGCAAGGGCGGAAGTGGGGTTTGAGATTACAACATAACCTGAAAAGGCTTCCTGAGAACAAGAAGGCTAAGGATTCATCCTATCTGAGGGGATGTGTATACTGTATATACGTTATATATACTTTATATAAATAGATATATATATTATATATATGTGTATATATATATATGTGTGTGTGTGTGTGTGTACAGATATGTGTATATATATATAGTGCGCGCGCGCGCGCGCCACATGATTGCATTATTTATCATTTTTTTTTCCCAGAAACTATGAACCATCCTTTTGACCTGCTATGGTTTAACTATTTTAGTTTTCATTTTTCATTTGCTATTTTCTCTTTCAATAACTTTTTTACATTTTCTCTTGTTCAGTAAGATTTCCCAGTAATATATCCCATACTGCCTCTGTCCTTCTTTGTAAAATCTCAGGTCATCCTGGTAGCAAAGTTCAATAAAAGCGCCTTGAAAACCGGGGATAGGTTCCTCCTTAGAAATACTAATTGGTAAAGGGTTGCCTTTTGTAGCTTTCCTTTCTCTTCCATTCGTGACCTTTAGTCTGTCAGCCGCTTTTGTTTCTGACCTCTCGGTTTTCGTTCGGAGATACAGTCATCTGTCTTAACTCTAATTATATCAGAAACATAATTGGAGGTACTGTTAAGGTTAATATTCAGTATCTTAAGGAAGCAGACTAAATTCCGTGCCATCGTGACGAGGGTCGATTATTTTCCGCTCCCAAAAACTAATAAAAACGGTCTGATTTCTGGAACTGACAGTAAATGTACCCAACTGATACCACTGAAGTCAGTCGTGATTGGCGGAAACTCATCTGCCAGTCAGAAGTAAGTTATCGGCTGCACATGTTTACTGTCACCTCGCATATAACAGGGTATACTTGTAGACCAGACCAACATGAATCCATTTTTCATCTTTAGCATGTGTACGACGAACAAGTGGGCTCAAGAACCTACCAACATTTTTACGTTCTTTTCCAATCTTTGATTATCTTTATCGCTAATTGGAAACGGCCATTTATTTCATTACATGATAGCCTTTCGATGTAATAGGTTAGCCATGGTAATTCAGCCCTATTCTAAAGTTCATGAGCTTTAATTAAAACAAAAATTAAGTGCCATACAATTTGAGTAAACTTCCTGTCTGAAAAGGCTATCAGGTTGAAATGCACCATTAGAGACACATTAAATGGCAATAAAAAGTGGTACTAGAATGTTGGCCGGCTCACTGACTGAAAATAAAAAAATAAAAATAAAAAAATAAAAAAAAATAATTTCGTAGCGACTGAAACTTCGTGATAGAAAGAAGCGATGAAAAGTAAAGTTGTATTAAAGATTAGGAGGTGAAATAGAGTACACGGGCTAAAGGTCAGAGAAGAATCACTGATTGATATGAATAATTTATATACTGACGTATGGTCATTATTAGGTCATTGGCCTTTGTGAGCCAGATAAAGGTTAGTGGATGGACATACGGAAGTTAGGTGAGAGGATTAAAGAATATGGGAAGTGAAGAAACAAAGAAGAGACAGTTCGATAAACGAGGGAGAGAGAGAGAGAGAGAACTATGGTAATAGGAAATGTAAAAGACTGTACAAAGAAAGAAATTCGCATAAATTGCCTATAAGAATTGAAGAAAATGATGAGATGTTTTTAAATATGTATATATATATGTATATATGTTATATATATATATATATATATATACGTATTTGTATGTGTATAAATATACATTCTGGCATATATACAAACCGTACAAGTAGTTATATTAATACTTACTGAAATAGCGTCGAATAGATGTTAAAGTGCGTGTTTGGCATAAGATTAAAGTTGAACATGTGCACGTGTGTTAATTATATACGGTATATATATATATATATATATATATATATATATATATATATATATATATATATATATATATATATTATATATATATATATATATATATATATATTTATATATATATATATACAAATGAAAGAGTGAGGAGTGTATCGTATGTGTACATGTGCGTATGAAAACATTGTAGTCGAGGATAAATACATATGCATATATAAATATGTATTTATATATATCGATGTATGTTTGGGGAAGGTATGTGTTGGTGTTCTACTCGGTTAATTTTGTCAATAGATTAAACATAATCTGTAGTCATTGAATTAAATTGTTTTATTTTTGTTTCCCATCAGCGACAATGGAAAGATTTTCCTGGCATTTCATTTTGTTTCTCTTTATCATTGAAGCTCTCTCACTGTCGTGATTGTCATCATCATTATTTTGACATTTGATTTTATAGCTGGCATTTCATGTACTGCAAGGTTTGTTGATATATTCTTCTTTGTCATAGTTTCAACCAGAAGTCAGCAGCATCTGCAACAGCAGCAACAATAATATCTACAACAACAACAGCAACAACAATATCTACAACTACAACAGCAACAACAACAACAACACTTTTTATTCATGTCTCATTTGCCGTGCCGAGTTCGGTGTCGTATCTCTGGTTACCCACAAAATATTGATATTTTCCTGATGAAATACGTCCCCAGTCGTGTATATGACTCGGTGCACCATTCATCGTAGTATTTTCCTGAATGACATTGCCACTTCACTACCGATCATGCCAACACTACCAAAGTTAACGGAGGGGAAAACTTCTCAGATAAATCAGATCATTCAGAAGGCGAACGGGAACGAGACCCGTGTTTATATTCGCATTTCCAAATCATGGCCACGACCCATAATTCCACTGAACACCTTCCGCCATAACTTGTGGCTCTCGGCTCCACAACACGACAGACGCGTTAACCCTTTATTTTTACTTCTTCTCCTTCTTCTTCTTTTTCTTCTTCTTCTCAAACACCTCTTGCTTCACACGCACTTTAATTCCAACTTGCACTTTCCAGTGTTCTTGGGCTGTTTTAGAGAGGAACGGGGCTCTCTCTCTCTCTCTCTCTCTCTCTCTCTCTCTCTCTCTCTCTCTCTCTCTCTCTAGCTTCCAGTCCAAGTGCAATTACCCTAGGATATTTCCTTTAGGTTTTATGATTTCCCATTTCAGAGAGTGCCTTTAAATTGCTGTGCACGTTGCGTTGGTTACAGAGTTCCTCTGAGGTGGAAATATTTGTAGGAAACCTCAACTACACTAATGACGATCTATACGCAAACGATGACAAAGACAGGCATAATCAGTTCCTTGTGGTGTTAGTGACGATGATGTGATGATTGTTTGTGATGATGATGATGATGATGATGATGATATGCTAATGATGATGATGATCAGGATTGAACATGGGCGTCTACTTTATCATTGCAGGCGAGCTAAGTTGTGCACTCGACAGCCTTGTTTGGCTCTGGTCCACTCCACCCTATACCTAACGTAAGTGGTGCATTGCCCCTCTCATATTATATATTCTCGTCGTCTTTATTATATTTCTCTTACCCCCCAAAAAAACATACGTAGTCAATTCCTCCTTCTCGTCGTCCGTCCGTCCGTTCGTCTCTCTCGTCCGTCATATGGAACCTAACGTCGTCGTTTCTTACAGAATATGAGACCTCCAAAATATCACCTGGACCAGTCCTTCGTCTACTCTCCAGTCGTACTTTATCTATTCATTTTTTTTTTAGTTAAGTCGTCCATTAGAACTTATTATCCATGTCTTCCCCCAAAAACGACCACAACAGAGGCCGTGGGTACGATAAGGAAAGAGTACTTTGCTGTTTTCCAATCATCTGGTAGCAGACACAGTACCAGAGTATCTGTTCCTGTTCATTAGTCGTGGTCTCACTTAATAAACTTTGTTGTTGTTGTTGCTATTGTTGTTGTTGTTGTGGCTATTGTTGTTAGCTGTCTGTGTTTACTTTTAATCTCACACTCTCTCTTCTTCTTCTTATTCTTCCTACTTGCTGTATGAATGCGTGACTCTAAGAAGGAGCGGAAGACACCTGCTTTTTAGGGCTTGTCTCTGAGTCGTCCGTCCCGCTTGTGGGCTTACTTCGACGACTGCTTTTAAAGTCGTTCGAAGCTTCGCTCCCATTCACCGTAGGTGTTGTTGTATTGGTGAGGTGGGTGCTGCCTTGGGAAAGGACTTTCGAATTATCAGCTTTAACAGTTCATTGGCACACTTTACTTACGACTGAGACCACGGAATGCCACAGAGGGGGAGAGGAATGCAGAAAGAGTAAAGTGCATTGTTGGAGATGGCACAGAGAAGAAGCGCCACAGGCCTCAAACGAGCTACGGCCGTGTTGTCAAAAACATGAGCATAACCCAGCATTTCTAAGAGAAGTTGCTGTTGTGACAAGTATGTCTACGTCTCGAATTGGAGCCTACTCGTAAAAAAAAAAAGATCAAGAGAGTCAAAAGAAATACAGGGGGGAGGAGGAGGAGGAGTAGGAGTAGGGAAAGGAGAAAGAAATCGAACGCTTAGCAGATCCCTTCTCCATCCATCCCATCCGTGATAGAAGCGGCATAAATGGCGGGAAAGACTTGGGCCGGGCGTCGTCAGCAGCCTGTCAGAAGTGAGGCTCAGAATTCGCCGATAACGGTGATTGGCAGAGAGGAGCATTCAGGACGTTCCGGCCTATCTCAAAATACCTCTACCCTTTGGATCAGGTAATGAGCTGTCAACGCTGGCAAGAGAACCCATTTCTGGCGAGCACCCACCCACCTTTAGAGAGCTGTACTTTCCTTTTTAGAGGCGTTGTCGTGTCTCTCTCTCTCTCTCCACGGTTGCCGTCGTTTCGTCCCAACTGAAGACGACCGATCGACTCGAGTCGTTTCATTTTTTTTTTTTTTTACTCATTTATTTATTTTGTGTATCGTCTCGTGTCAAAAGGATGTGGCCAAGTTGACACGGTGATCGTTGCCAAATGCAAGTGTCACATTTCTGCCTTCTCAAGCCTTTCTTATTGCTAAATGTTATATTCTCTCTCTCTCTCTCTCTCTCTCTCTCTCTCTCTCTCTCTCTCTCTCTCTCTCTCTCTCTCTCTCTCTTCGCTTTTCCTCACTGTTGCTTGTGATGGAAAAAGATTTGTGGAACTTTCAGGACACTTGACTAAATGAACATTACGTTAAATTTAGATGTTATCCAGTACTAAACGATATTATAGATTAAAATTAGCTTACTGATTTTTTAAAGGTTGTTCATACATTTGTAAAGTAATCAGTCTGAAGAAATATTTTTAAAAATTATATTTGCATAAGAATTTAATGACCATTTATAGATTGATATTTGCTAGTCATTTCACTGTAGAGGCCTTCAGGTGAGTTTTTGTCTTTTCTTTTGCTTAGCAATCATTTATGTTCCTTTAATTCATTCATTTATTTTTCTGCTGCTTCCGGGAAGGCATTTTAGTTCCCCGCGAGATGAGATACAGTTTCAGAGACCATCCCAACGTTGCGCACACAGTTTACTGTACTTTTAAATAATGCTTGTAAAGTGAATTCTGAACTCTCTCGGGATAACTGTCGAGACGAAGCATCAATAAATAAATATCCAGTAATTTGTAGCAAACTAGATAATGTTCTTCAGCCGTAAACGCACTTCTAGTTAACAAATGGCTTTTAACCATTTGCAGGACGTAAATAATGGACCGAATTAAAACTTAAGCAAATATTGTACTATAAACCATAAATTCTTGCCCCTCGGCTAATAGTTGTACCATGGAACTTCCGAGAGATACTTCGGGTATTAAATGGAATTTCGCGCTAAGTCATCCCAGAAGTTATTTACGAGTTCGAACTTCGGTCCGGATGAAGTTTTTCCTTATTAGCAAAGTGTTTCTGCGTCATTTTTGTTGATGGAAGAGGTCACAGATTTTGAACGTGACTCGACTAAAGTGATTTCTTTTAATCTTCGAAATCTATTTACCTAACGTATTTGTACACAGATAGGTTATGCGCCTTTGACGAAATTAGAATAGATAACATTTTATGATTAGTTAAATAATCAAATAGTGACAATTAAGCTAATTAATTAATTATCTTCACTACAAATAGGGCATCGTGATCACAACATAAGCGTTTTTATAAAGGAACCCCTAATATAATAATAATAATAATAATAATAATAATAATAATAATAATAATAATAATACTTACTTAGAACACCAGACTCAGCTGATGGGGTACCCCTGTGACCAACTGAAGTAAGATGTTGTGGTGCCAACCGCGTACCTGAATTGCAGTTTCTCATCAGCGGAAAGACCTCAGCT
>NC_089759.1:22231656-22309156 GCF_040412425.1 Macrobrachium rosenbergii
TAGATGTTAGAGGCATTGGAAAGTAAGGCTTAATATCCGGGTAGTGTTAAAGTATGCATGTGGCAGTGAAGTGTGCATTTTTCCTAGTAGCCACCCAGGACTAGAGGAAATGGTTTAATTTGTAAAAGAAATATATAATTAATAATACTGTTTAAAATCATTGAGGTATTAAACCTCCTGAGTTCTTTACTTTGGCTCATACCTCGTTTTATGATATATTTCTGCAAAAAGTTGAGATATTGGAAGGTCTAAACCGTGATTTTTTGTGTTATTCAGTAATTTGAAAAGAATCGCTCAAGGCGTATGATACTTCTCGCTCACCCTCATCAAGAAGCTAATAGCCATAATCTGTCCTTTACTTTACATTCTGAGAGCACCTGTTCAGTCTTTGTTAGCAGTTCTGAGGTACAATCTGAGTACTGGTGGCCGAATTCTCGCTGGACCTAGAATTATCGCTACAAGCTATTCACAATCAGAGCTCTTTTTTTTCAGTTTTCAGTATATATCCTCGCTTTTCCGGTGCGGCATTCTTTATCGTTCACATTTTTTGTTTTGCTCGACTTGCACACTATGTCAGCATTTGAGCCCCAGAAACAAGTAGCACTCTTGTTAAGATATTTCTCACTACCGCTGTTGTCTTCCTGTTTATATATCGAGGTCTTGGCGTCCTTTCGGTTGTTTGACCGTCAGGGCTGATTCAGTCTTGTTTCATCTTTAATTCTGTCATAGTGAACTCAGCGGATCTAGTTTCACCATGGGCAGGCAACTGGGCACTCTTTGGTCGGCTGTAAAATGGCCAGTTAGTAATCTTGGCTATGGGTACGTCTTTTTCCTTTCCTTAAGTAATCTTGGATATGGGTGCGTCTTTTTCGTTTCCTTACTTCTTAATAAGTTCCTTTTTATGTGCCATAATATAGAGCTACTAGGTTATACTTGAATACTAGACTTAATACATCGGAGTTTGCTGTTGGTCAGTACCGGTGTGGAAATAGTGCACAGAATTTCTTCCATTCCAATCAGTCTGTTATTTGTTTCATAATACTAGAACTCCTTTGTTTCTTGACCATTCCCGGAGCTCGGTTCTGAGATAAACAACTCAGTCACTCATTTTGGGGTCATCCGGTTAATATAGGATGGTCTAGCTAACATAACATTTGCAACCTGTGTTTGCAGTGGCTTGTAGGAGGTACTAACAAGAGTTCCGTCTTCTGGGCTGAAGAAGAAGTCACTTCAGCTCAGTTTTTTGGTGAATACAAGATTGGTAATGTGAACTTGCACTAAGCGTTCAGGCATTGTCTAGTGCATAAATATGCAAACTCTGATTTTTATTGTGTCATATTTTAGTTATAATTGGAAACTCGTCTTATAACTTGAATGGTAGCATTGGCCACTGTAGAGTTGAAGAAGAATCGACTATCCTGTTTTCACCATCCAAAAAAATCTGCAGTCAGATTCAGCCTGGAAATGGGCAGATCATATTCGTTTACATTCAGATCTTTGTGGATCGGTACAAGCTACACCCTTTTGTGATTATTTTCAAACTGTACTGTGGCCTTTAGAATCTTTATATGAAATGTATCTGCATTGTTGATTTGAATTGCCAATTTTAAAATATATGTATTGTTTCCCTTTAAACTCTTAATTCATGATCATGCCAATGGAATGAATTGGGATGCACTAATGAAAACTGGCATTTATTTCGTCTATGAACTTCAAGAAGAAGAGAGTATTTCATAGGCTAGGAGATGAGAATTATCGCTTATTGTAGAAGTCTGTTATTTCTGTCAGAACTTCGGCACAGGTAATACATTTTGTTTCAGATTTGAAGGCATTCAGTGGAAGCAGATTTTAAATATTGCGAATTCTGGTTTAAGAGGAGCTTCTAAAGCAATAATGATTAAAATTAGACCAAGCTACAATCAAAAGGTGCAGTTCTGCTCCCCCTCCCTTAGGTCCGGCCTCGCCTTATCTTGAAGTTGATGCCCATGGGGTATAACAAGTATGGGTACTAAATAAGGTTTTTGGTGTCATCAAAGTACAGCGTGGCAACAGCTCAGATTTGGTGATCATCATCGCCTTCAGTGCCTGTGCTTTACCTTTACAAGCCTGTGCTTTATCTTTACAAACCAGGGGAACCCAGCCTTCCTCTTAGAGGACATGTCTAAGGCATTTCCATCTCTTCACGGTTATCGCATCTATGTGTAGCTCTTACGTAACTTCCCTTATGGCATCATTTTCCACTCTAAACTCTCATCTGACTCCTTATATTTTTTTTTTCTTAAAGCTTTATTCTCAATCCGACGAAATCTTCTGGATAAAGTTTCAGTGCTATACAGGTCTACTTTCGTGAGCACTTTCAGTCGATTTGATTTCCGAATGTTATTCAGCCAGCTCATTGTTTGCTTTGCCTCGCTTTAGTCGTTCTCGTATGTAAAGTAAAAATATACATAACACTTTTAAAAATGAAGATCTCATAATTGGCAGAAAGATAATGTATTATTACAAGCAGTAATCGTCAGCCTGCATTACAGAGCTCTCAAAACCAACGTATAGTTAATGATGACAGCATATCATGAAATGAGGTGATCGGCTGAAGTCATGAAGAGGGACACCTTTTTACGACCATCTGAAACTTTACCTAAAATATACAATGCTTATAAATTCTGGTCAATGAGGAGCTTCTTGGACCAACACAAAGAAACTGTATCCTGAATTAAAAAAGAAAACTAGGGCACATATTCAACTGTTGACCACCTTCTTGCTTGCTTGTTATCAGTGAAGTCACAGTGAAAATTGAAGTGAGTTTCATCCCAAGAGGAGCCAGGATAACACGCCATACTTCCACATCAAGAGCTTTCAGTGACAGGAGATCTCCGCCGAAACTCGGAGAAAGTTTACGTAAAAATCCAAACTTTACTTCTTGCATGACCCTTCTAACAAACCGACTAACAAACAAGCCTAAATGAAAGCGTATCCTCATTGGAGGGAATGATATGGTTCCTTTGGCATAAAGACGCAGTGAAAACTCGGCAAAGAATGAAAGATCACCATATGTGTTACTATTTTTTAGGTCTTATTTTTGGAAAACACTCAGGTGGAAGTGTCAGTGCTTAATATGCAGAGGTATCGATTCTCTTCGGCAGACGAATGCCAGAGTTACTAACCAGTCTGTAAAAAAAACCTTGAGTACTGTACTACCTTTTGTAAGCTGTGGCAGCAGTTTATTTTAGAAGGAACTCTAAAATTACAGAATATGTCTTCTATTCTCTCAGCTCCGCAAAGGAATAATGTTAGTAATGCCGCAAAATAAACAAGTTTTTATCAGACCTAATGTATATTCATGTCCAGTTAACGTGGAAGGATTAAGGAATGAAGTTTGAGCTACAGAAGTAAGTGCAAGATTGTAACCATATGTAACACATGAGCTCTTAACCCACGTAGACAGGAGAGTACCAACAACTAAATTCATTTGGTGTTAACGTCCATATAGATAAGGGTATTTTCACGCCATCTGAAACTATATTAATAATTTCTTGCACTTGGTGTTGTCATGGACCTCTGCCTTGTTCATTAGCTCGATCCTTTCTACGGAAGGGGCTTTGAGGAGAAAAGTCTTATACTTGAAAAATTGTGAGTTTTTCTTATACTATTTTGGTATTAGTCTCCTATTAGTTACTCTCTTAATTTCTTCATACTCTTTATAACTGATGCTGGCATCGTGCATAGCTATGTCCAAAACTGATGAAGTAATTCTTGTGTAAATATATACTGTATATTTCCTGGTTGCCATCATATTTTTTACGGCGTGACATGGACAGAATTAATTATAATAAATCTGTCATCTTTCCTTGCCTCTCGCAACAGCACTTTTAGTACACTGTACCCGTCGTGTTCTGTATAATTCGACAGTATAATAATGATATGGTTCGTTTAAAAATGCCATTCTCGTCATCATCATCATCTTATTAATATTCTAGATACTTCCTCTGAAGAGAGATGTGGTGGCTGACATTAAAGCTGGGTATCATTATACGATGACTCTTCGAAACGCCCCAACCAATATTAATTTAATGGAAACCCTTTCCCTGATATTAACCGCTTGAAATTTACCAAAGCCTCATCACACTTGACGGTGTATTTTCATAATTTAACCCAGAATCACTGTACCATTCATTAGAATCTTCTTCCTCAGGATAGTTTCAGTTTTAGAAAAAATGTGAAAACAATGCGGTACATGCTTCATTGTATGTCTGAGGTTGCCACGCTACGCAAAATCCACTTCCGCCACTGTAGAGGGCTGTGAAAAGATTATTTAGAATGGAATAGGTCATGAAAATCTGCGTCCAAGAAGAAGACACATTGGAGTATTTGTGAAACGCGGACCGAAGAGTTCCATGTGCAGGTGAAGGATACAAAGGGCAGGTCAAAAAAGATTGCGCAGTTCTGAATGACTGATCGAGTGTGAAGCGTAACCAGAAATTTGGTGTCGAGGAAGTGGCGGATAAATAAAGGTAACATAAAATTTAGACCAAAAGCCAAGCACTGGAACCTATGAGATCGTTCGGCGCTGAAATGGAAATTGAGAGTGAAAAGGTTTGGAAGGTGGAACAGGAGGAAAACCTCGCAGTTGCACTGTAAAACGGTTGTGAGGAGAGGGTTAAAAGTAAAATAGAGGAAAGAATATAAGAATGGTGGCACAGTAAAAGGAATGAAAGGGGTTGCAGCTTGGGACCTAAGGGATGTTTGAAAGAACCTTGGGTAATACCTACAGTGCACCGCGTGAGGTTCTCTAACAGGGCTACTCCCATACGGGGGAGGAAATAGCGAAAAGTAGTTCTCGAGAGAACGACGAAAGTATCAAATCTGCAGAAAGGCAAAAAGAGAGGGAATGTGCTGCAGTGATATTCGAAGCAGGCTGTCAGAAGCATAGGGAACTATTAACTCCATTTTGGAAAGAGCATTAAAAAGTAGGCCTTCCCTGAAATAATTGGATTCAAATTTGGATTCAGACCTTAGAAGCCTCGTTTACCTGTATCATCATGTAATTTTTTAGTTTCGGAGACTTTCATCTCTCCGTTATCAGACAATCTATGGAAGGAGTATTTTTGTTACAGTTTAAATCTATACATTTCTGGAACATTTTAATTCTATAAACAACATGACGTTCTTATAAAAAGATAAGGTGAATTCATCTTATGCGATCATTTTTTTAAAGGAAATTCTTTAGAATTCAAAGAAAGGTTAAAATTCAAAATGCATATAGTGCAGAATTACATATAACAACATCAAAATGGATGTACGTGTATATATATATATATGTGTGTGTGTATATATATATATATATATATATATATATATATATATATATATATATATATATATATATATATATATATATATATATATATATATATATATATATATATATATAGTTAGGTAGATAGATAATATGTGTGTTTGTGTGTGTGTGTGGGAGGGTGGGGAAGGAGAGAGAGAGGGAGAGAGAGAAATTACTTTTACAGGTGATATATATAATACCTAGTAAATAAGAGAGATAGGTCCCTTCAGATCTGTAAACCGTTTTTGTAGTCCTTCAGACCCTCCCAAAAAAATGGGGGACCTGAAGGGCGGCCAGCTCAACCCAGGGAAAGTTATCCGTTCATTCACCAGGAAACGAGTTTTCGAGGATTTGGAATTTAATCCAACTTAACTAACCATGCTCTTTTTTCACGGGCGAATTGGCGATGCCAAAGGTGGCTCAGATTGAAACGCCTGCTGCAGATGAAGAGCCGAGATTAAGATTTGGATACACGAGGAGGAAGAAGTTCTGATAGTTTTGAATTTGTTGTAGATTGGTTAATGGTGTAATGGAGGTTGTCAGGATGAAAAAAGGGGTACCCGTGGGATTCCTAGATGACAGAGTGAAGCGGAAATCCTTCTGATTTGTCACACGCAAAACGGGAGAGGAGGAAATTTGAAGCTCGTCGGGTGGTAGAGTGAGAACCAAAAGATCTGACAGTAAAAGGTTTGAAAGGTGTAACAGGAGGAAAACCTCGCAGTTGCACTATGAATCAATTGTTAGGAGAAGGTGGAAAGGAAGACGGAAGAAAGAGAATGTGAAAGGAGGTACGGTAAAAGAAACGAAAGGAGTTGCAGCAAGGGGCTGAAGGCACGCTGCAAAGAACTTTAAGTAACGCCTACAATGCACCGCATGAGGTACACTGACGGCACTAACCCCTTACGAGGAAAAGATCTGATGGACTTGTCATGAAACAGGAGGAAAAATAATAATTATTGTGTTGTTAGTGACAAATGCAAGAGCTCTGGCATTCTTGGACGACACTAAAACTAGCCGTTAAAAGAAGTAATTATACCTCTGCGGTTTTCAGCAAAAGTATTTGAGATGAGGATGCTAGCTCCACGCCTTTTCCTACGGATGCTCAAGATGTGAATTATTTGATTTATGAGATGAAGGCTGTTAAGCCGAGCACTGGGGCACTTACGCCATTCAGCGCTCAAGACAGTGATAAGAGGATGTTGGAGTAGTTGAACAGCAGGATAGAGAACCAGAAAACATAGGAGATGAAGTACAACGATATAACGGTGGAACAGGGAGAAAATACCACAGATACAACGCGAAATTATAGTTAGAGAGGTTGGAGAGCAAGACTGAAGAAAGGGAGCGGAAACGGAGGTAAAGTAAAAGGCTAAATGAAGGTGTAGCTAGGGGCCGAAGAGAAGCTGCACCCCGTAGTCGGGTAGTGCAATTTGTGCACCTCACTTAAGATTCTTTGCAGCGTTCCTTCGGCCCCTGACTGCAGCCCCTTTCATTCCTTTTACTGTACCTCCGTTCATATTCTCTTTCTTCCATCTTGCTTTCCACCCTCTCCTAAGGGTTCTTTCAGAGTGCAACAGCGAGGTTTTCTTCCTGTAATACCTGTAAAACCTTTTTACTGTCAATTTCCGTTTCAGCGCTGGATGACCTCATAGGTGCCAGCGCTTGACCTTTGGTCTGAATGTTATATTCCAATTCCAATTCCAAGAGATGCAGGAAACACTGTTCAGTAATGTCGACAGTGCACCACGTGAGTTGCACTGATGGCACTGCCTCCCTACGGATGGCGGCTAGCTTTTCATGTTGGTAAACCATCCAAGTGCGTGAGATCTTCAGAGTTGCTGTAACCTCGCTATTCTGGCTTTGATTATGTGAGCACGAGCACATGTAAATACGCGCTAACTTAAATCGACAAATTACATAAATATGTATAACGGACCTCGGTATTCCAGCGAAGAACTGTTAGCTCGGCTGCAGTATTATAATTTTGAAGGATTTGCCAGCCACGTTCTGGGGTATTACGTAAAAGAGGGAAAAAATGGTCGTATGTCGCTACCTGGTTAGAATAAAAACAGGAGACCCGATGCCAGAAACTTTCTTGCTGGGGTAGGGGATAGGGGGAGGGGGCAGGTGGAAAATTTCTCAAGTTTATAAGGAACGGAGGTACAGTCCCCGAATACAAACAACGGCGAGCCTAAACGACTTTGGAGGAAATTTTAACGTAGATTCCAAAGCAAATTTTGTACAGTATTATATAAACCACCCACAGGCATAGGTACGTAACATACATTACATGTTTGCACACACACACACTATATATATATATATATATATATATATATATATATATATATATATATATATATATACACACACACACACACACTTTATGGTTGTGTGGTTTAATGCGCGTCACTGTAGTCCTGAGTTCTTGTCTTCCGTGATTCGAGCCCACGAGACGACGAACTTATTATCGATTAAAAAATTCCCCTTCGGGTAACATAAATGAAAATATATTATTTCCGAGGTAGAGCGAATTGGATATTAAAGGACATTTGTAGCTCAATGCTTGTATATGAATCACGGTGATGTGATAAAATTCATATTACATATATATATATATATATATATATATATATATATATATATATGTATAGGCATATACATACATATATATACATAATATACATATGTTGTATTCTGTATTATACATGTGTGTATATATATAGATATATACATGTATATACCTATATTTGTGTATGAAGACACACTGGAGTCATTCTCTCAACTATACTGGAATGTAATGTAACACTTTATGGGAAGCTGTAATTCCCAGGCCTCTTTTTGTGTGTGTATTTTTCACTCGAATATTTGTGCATATTTACTCTACGAGTATCAGATGTGCATTAGGAATATTCGATGTATGCACGGAAGTGTGTGAAGGCTCCGACGTGCGTCAGCAGTTTGAGAAGTAAAGGAATGAGACTGAATCAAGACTAACGATGTCTCAAAATTTCTCGACTGCAACGTCCGAAAGGAACAGTAAAAAAAGAAGGTGTGAAATTTTCATCTTAGGTGATGAAAAAGTTAAAGTGAGGTCACTGGACAACATGGCCTCCAGAGAAAGGCGTAGAATTTCGAGGTTAATTGACACTGCAGGGCTGAGCAGTTCTCACAGGTTTTTCCCACCTGCCGCCAAAGCTTTGGGACCTGTTCCTTGCTTCAGTTTTCCTGATTTCTGTAACCCTTGTCTTGTTTCAAGAGAGCGGTAGGCCTTCAGGAAATGAACGTTACAGGATGATAGCAATTTATATATATATATATATATATATATATATATATATATATATATATATATATATATATATATATATATATATATATATATGTATATATAAATTTCGACTCACATGTGGACCAAACCCTGGTCTTTCAGATGAGAGGCCAGTGTGTTGGCAATTCACCCACACAAGTCTTAAAAGAAGTTGGAGCATAAGTACTCTGTACCTGAGGTTTTTCCCAGCCAGGCTACTGCTTGACATACCAGGGAATGTTACCCAACTTCCAAATGTTTTTATTACTTGTGTGAGTGAATAGCTAATGCCCTGGCCTCTCATTTGAAAGACCGGGGTTCGGTTCCGATATGAGTCAGAAATTTATTTTTGTTAAACACACTTTCTTGTGCTCATTATCTGTAATATTTGTATATATATATATATATATATATATATATATATATATATATATATATATATATATATACCTTCCTTGTATTTCCATGTGTACCGTAATACAACTCTTATGGTGTAAGCTATTCCACTTTTTAAAGATATGGACATTGCATTCCGTTGAAGCTCGTCATCTATGTACGTGTTTACTCATTTCTAGTAACCAAATAGTAATGCTATTAATTTTGGCTCGAGCTTCGTGCCTCATGCAAGTATAATACCCTCATAATTTTTACGCTTGTGACTCTTATGTTCTGATTCCTATTCATTACACGGAATTTGACCTGGAATTGACCGAGAATTCGGAGAAGCGTAAACAACTGAAGTTGAATTTGCTTTGCTTATTGTGGGAATGAATTTTTACTGTTTGTTGTTAATATTTTTATATTTTTTTACTTTCATTTTGCCAAGGGGTGGCTTGTTATAGCGTATGCCCTTGTGAAGGAAATATCGTTGATACGAAGGCCCAGGTTCTCGGTGCAAAAGATCTTTCAGTCTAGTGAAGTAATTCAATGCATCTTTCCTTTCTTTGTTTCTTACGAGGTTATTGCAGCTCTTGGCGTAACAGATTTCTGATGGAGTAAATGTTATCTTATCCTGTTTTCACTCTACATTCGTTTTCATGATCAGATTTGCGCTCTGCCAGTTGTCAGCAAATGGCAAATCTTAGGTTACGGTGTTTCCTGAAATTGGTATGATGTTGAGCAAACGTTTTATGCTGTTGCCATAAGTCATTGAGTGGTTGAAGTGAGATTTATGACCCCGCAAATGTGATTAGCCTACTTGTATAATTCGGCCTGGGTAGGTCCAATTCGGAGGCAGTTTTCATCCTGACTCAGTGGACACTGACTTAAATGCGAGGGGAGGAAAGAAAAGTCATTGCTGTAGAGCGAAATAGAGCAAGGGGGGTCCTTTTTTGTGATCGTTTAAGGTCTTTAGATACACACAAAGCCGTCAGTTTAGTACTAAGTAGTGAAACAGGAGGTCGAAGCCACATGTCCGTTCTGTTCCCTTCAAAGGGCAATTGCACAGACGCGCGATTTCTTGCATTTTTAGGAATGTTTTGCCAAGACCTTTTTTTTTTGCAAGCTCGAGCGAGTTTCTGCTTTGATACCGGTTCCAACTCCGTTAAAGAGGAAAGTATTAGTATCCTTGTCGTGTAAATAACAGAAAAAAATATCAAGCGCTGTCGAAATTCGCATGACATTAAGCGATCTGTAGCAAAACATTTTGTTTTCTAAGTATGACCTTGAACTCATTGCACAACGGCTGCATGAGGTCCATACAGAAATGAAGTTATCTATCTCGTATTGCAGTATAATAACTCAAAATTTTTAAACAAGGGTAAAGGCCTTGTTAAAAAGTTACGGCCAAGTTTGAATTCTTACTTGACCTTTGACCTCAAGATATGATTCTTGATTTCGATCTTTGGATCCATCAGATGAACTGTTGAATCACTTATGATCCATAGTTGGCGTATATGAAGTTTGAAGTCAAAATCACAACATATATATTAACCCTGTAGGCATTACTTAAGGTTCTTTGCTGTGCCCCTTCGGCCCCTAGCTGCAACCTCTTTCATTCCTTTTTACTGTACCTCCGTTAATATTCTCTTTCTTCAATCTTACTTTCCACCTTCGCCTAACAATTGATTCATAGTGCGGACGGACGGACACATAGAGAGAGAGGACCAGAGGGGCAAACAGGTCAAATATAAGATACCCTTGAGGCTGGACCTCAAAACCGTCGATGGTACGGCATTTTGAAGTTTCGACGGTAATGGAGACCAGAGTAGAAAAGATGCTGCAGAGTTCTGCTGTCTTTCTGGTAAACTATGGAAATGGGGGAACATAATGTCTTGAGGCTTGTTCTTTGAAAGTTTTCTGTCGTTAGTATTTTATGTTTTGTAGGGGGAGGGGCGGGTGATCCAGGATATATGGAACTTGTGCCGATAGTTTGAAAACGAATTCTTTTTTTCAAGTCTTGTTTAAAAAAGTTTATTTTCCACAGACTTCCTGATTAGGTAACGAACTTTGTCCCAGAAGACAATTCTCCTATTTTTATTTGTTCAGTCTCATTACGCCATCTTGTTTGTTCCCAGTTTCTGTGGCCAATAAAATTTCTCAGCGATCTTTTAACCGCAGAGAAACTGAGTCGTTTACCCAAGTAAAGGAGAAAACAAGAGACTGATAGAAAAAACAATGGGACTTGACCCTGCAGGACGCAAGACATCTCACAGCCCCTTGTTTGAAGAGTGAAAATTATGGGATATTGAGAAAATTCATACGTAGAAGAGGGTTCCCGACCTGTTCAGTTGCCGTGATTTTGCTGAACCTTTTAGACAAGAAACATAAAAACTACAGTAAGAAGGTTGTCAGAAACTTGCAAGGAACAGTGTGCCGAATACTTTAGTTTTGCACCACAAACCGCAGATGATACAGGGACGTAAATTACGTGTTAGGCTTCGATATCTCGTAAGTGGTTTGTGGAGTCGCTTATTCGTAGTTCATAGCATTCACTTCCAGAATACGGAGTTTTCTGCCTTCCTTTAATTTTGAGAGGCATATTTTGGCGTTTCTTTTCTCGTCAGTTCAAAGCGGGTATTGAGCAGTCGTGTCCGACGCTGTTTCTTCAACAAAAATAAAGGGAAACAGTGTCAAATACTGTATATTAATATCCTGGAGACCCGTAAATTACTGCCCACGGATGCTAATTTCAAGTTATTTAACTCATTTGGTAATACGAAAACAAGAGAAGCCTAATTTTTCAAGTAATGGAAAGAAACTTTGTGAAATTCAGATGTGCTGGGAGTGGCAAAATCCCTTTGAAATTTAGGTTAGAATGGCAGGGAAGAGTTACTGCTTCAGAAGAGCTTTCATATAAAAGAGACGAATGGACGCTGTTTTCGTTGAAGGTTCGATGTGCTGTTGATTAGCCCTGTATGCTGGCATGTGTTTTGAGAGTCTCTGAATAGGAAGTTCTGCCATAATTCAGAAATTAAAGCCACCCGCTTCCATAAAAAAAATACTTGTGTGCGAGCGTGCGTGTGAATGGAAGTTAGCTCCAGTAAAACAAAGAAGGACTGGGCCGCCAAGTAACGTTTTGGGGTCTGTGACAGCCTTTATCCATATCAGCATTAATCTGTGCGATGTAAGGACGAAAACGTATCCAGTTCTTGAGTTTTCTGGAGACCAGAATGTGCTTACATTTACGCACCTTCTGTCGCTATATGCTTTGACGAATTTTCCTTTGTACGTGCCCTGAATTTTTGTATCTTCATGTGGAGTTCACGTCTCGCTAGTTATTATTATTATTATTATTATTATTATTATTATTATTATTATTTAACCTTTAGCCATTTTCCTCAGTAGAGATGGATTAAGAGAGAGGAAAAACAGTCACTGTCAAATTCATACTTTACCTGCTGAATCAGTTATGAACCAGATGTCTAAAAAAGACATCCCGAACATTAGCCGTTTCACATACGTGCCCAGAAGACTCATCAAACTCAGCCACACCCATTGCGCCATCCATCTACATCTTGCAGTCTCCTACCTTTCAGGCTTATTATTTTCATTATCGTTAACATTACCTATATGAAGTAAACCAAAAATACCGTCAACATAATGAGCAAACTTCCAAAGAATAGAATGTCCTTGTGTGAAAAGAAACTTGAAAAAAAAAGTGAGAATTTTTCTTCAATATTTTTATTAAATCGGCAAAGTTTATTCTTTGAGTATAAAAAAGTATTTTTGTGTAACCCGACTCCGGTAGTCGTTCCAATGGCCCTCCAATTTGTTGAAAGTAAAGTTCTCACGTTAACGGATGGTGTCATTCACAGCCATTGCGAAAGCAATTAGTACCGGTTAAACTTTACAAATCGCGTAATATTGCGACACTCCAGTACCCTGGTATGCTGTGGCGGTATTTGCAATTGCCAAATAAAACATTCCTTCTCCCCCCACGCAGCCCCCTTTTATTTGCTGCCTGATTTTATGGGACTGAAATTTACTGTAAATGCGCTACCATTTACCCACTATATATGGCTTCCGCGTTAGCAAATTACAGATGTTCTGTGGCTGGCATGTTCTCAGTGAAGTATCTCTGTAGATATGACGAGACCGCATTGTATTTCTATCCTTGTCGAAGAGATATGTTTAGGATCTGATTGACCCAACAATATTCAAGAAAATAAGCGACATGTTTCTGGGGGGTCTCTCCTTCACTGGTTAAATGGGTTTTCTTCACTTTTTTAATTACCAAGTGCACTAAAGGAAAATGTCAGTACATACACACATACATACGTACATACATATATATGTATATATACAAATGGGTGTGTGTATGAATGCGCGTGTTTGTGTGTGTGGAGGGTGAGAGTGTGTGTTGATGTAATAACAAGAGAAGTTATCCCAAATGTGACTTCCGTATCGAGCGCTGATTATAGAACACATATATATAGAAGAGGCACTCACACTGATTTTATTCAGAATCTAATCGTTTTAACATTTCAATTGAGTATGGTGGGGCTTCTGTTAAAAGTAGGTGACCACGTACACAGGATATTAAAAATAATGATATTGAAATTTCATTTGATCATTCAGATTTACAGAAGCTTGGTCGTGCCTTGGATGCCGCATATGATTTTCCTCTTGCGTCATCCCACTTGGGTT
This sequence comes from Macrobrachium rosenbergii, assembly GCF_040412425.1. Lineage (NCBI taxonomy): Eukaryota > Metazoa > Arthropoda > Malacostraca > Decapoda > Palaemonidae > Macrobrachium > Macrobrachium rosenbergii. The sequence continues at coordinate 22,245,393 of NC_089759.1, forward strand.
AGAGCCATTGAGAAATCTGTGGCATTTCTTAAGATTATATCATCAAACCTGTAATGTCAGAGATCTTTGCTTATTTTCACCTTTGTTATACGGAGGCACTAGGTTATTATGACCCTCACTTTTTTTGTGCTCTTTTATTTACAAGATCCAAAGTAACCTATCCTATAAATTATGGCTCTTTTCATTGTTCATCATGTGAACCGCTAACAATCATGCCGAGGTCTATAACATTTCTGGGTTATGGCGCAAGATTACCCACGTTATTATAATAACTCAAGCAACTCGAATTTGCCGAAGCTCGTCGGCTTAAGCAGTCCTTGTTGAACGATTCTCCCAGGCCCTGTAAACAACATAACTCCACAACTCGTGGTCGTGAATAAAAGTGTTCTTAGGGATCATGTCACGCCGTACGAAAAGATGAAAAAAAAATAGAAAACTTTTCATGGAGACGTATCCTGAAATTTCCCTGGGGTTGAAATACCGCTCTTTTCTCATCCTCTCTTATAGGAGCTTTGGGGAAGCCTTGTCATTGCTTTTGATATCTTAGGTTTTTTTGGCAGGAACTGGTTTGCGACTGCGTTAGCCAAAACCCATGTGATCTCGGTAAATTAATTAATTACAGAGTCAATTTTTGGTCTGCGTCCCTTCTGATGTAGTTGCTGGCGCTACATTTGCTCTTTTGCTTATGTAGAGTAGTGTCTCTTTGAGATTTGTTCTCTTCCCCAAAAGTTTCCTGTTTTTTTGTTTATTATTATTATTCTTCTTCAAGCTAACCCCTTTCCTGCGGGTTCATATGCAGATGGTTCCTTTCTGTCTCAGTCTTGCGTAATCTTGTGTGATGCTGTTGATGCAGACGTGAATAGATGAGGTGGAGAAAACATGTTGCATTCATATGCTTGAGTGATTTCATTCCCTCATTGGTATATAAAGAAAGTTTGAAAGAGTGGACAAAGAGCTTCGTAGGTCTATCAGTATTTTAAAAGTAAATAGCGTTTCTTGGTAGTATCGCAATATAAGTGAGGCGTGTGAAGTGTGATCTGGCGGTACACCCGTGCTCCTTATATTATGAGGTATTGTCTGGAGAGGTCCCCCAGAAAATTATTTTTGACAAAGTTAGATAAAATGATTTATGTCTGATCGGTAGACCAGCTCTTACTTTTTTTTAAATTCTGATTCTCATCAGCTCTTTGGTCGGGTCACCAGTCTCGTTCAATAGATATTTCTTTGTTCGTTTTTAATGCAACTTCTTGGCTGTATGCCTCCTCCATTTCCTTTGCTTGGTTGTACACGTGAGGTATGGCGATGTCCAGATACTCTACTAAGAAATTGATAGCACTCACTTCTGGAACTTAGACCTCCTCTTTTCTCTTTGTTTTTCAAAGAATTTAACCTGCATCTTTTAAGACGCTTGTTTGCCATCGCCGAAGTCAGGAAGGCCATTCACACGGTTTTCTTCCACTGGTTGAACTTGATTTAGTAGCCACCCTCCTATCGGTTTCCTTGCATTCGCAAAAATGAATTAAAATATTAAGAGAGAAAAAAATATAGCTGCTGCCCCATCGTACTGCAAGAACTGAGAAACTTTTCAAACTCATAAATTATTTTATGCACGCCAGATTTAATGAGTCACATCTATTTTCAAAGGTATGAAATATTGCTTTATATGACAAGGGTCATTCTTTTCTTTCAACAAGTCTTTCAGTCAGATAAGAGCGATCATTTTCTTTAATAAAGATTAAACAAAGATGTTAAATTCGCTTAAAAGTACCACAATGTTATAGGGAACCGAACTCTGAAATGCCCACAACATACGGCAGCAGAAAATAGAGATACAGAACAAGTATTATACACGCGTCGTACCATCCATCTGTTTGTTATTACGAGATGTAAAAGGAAACTTTGAATGCACAAATGTAAAACACGTATCTTTTCGTATGCATATTCATGTGCATAATTAAATGCTGACTTGCAAAGAAGTCTTCAGTATCCATTTCAGTCAATCGTAATTTAAGTGTTTCCTCCCCCACCCCAGCCGGAAAAAAAAATGATTAAGGAAAAATAACCTTTATCGATTGAGATTCGAACAGAATTTTTAGGAGTTGCTTTTCATTTCGCTCTCTTGATCAATTAGAGAGTGAGAGAGGGACGGGGGTTTTGTACTCAAGTGTCCATATATTTATGTGGCCATACATAGTTTTTGCAGCATAACTTCGAACAAAGTTATTCACTCGATTTAAAACTATAAACACTATAACTGTGTGATGTGTATCAACGTAAGGGATTGTCATTTTTTCCCTCACTCATGCTCGTTGCATTCTAAGCAGTTCAAGTAACAATGTTAGGCCTATTCACAATAGATCATTTCCCCGAGATCTGTTTATACTGTATCCACAAAAAAAACCTTCTTTTGATATGATTTCATTTTAATTATCATTATTTCATATATAACATCAATCAAACGTAAACATAAATGCATATAAGAGTATGGGTGTACGTGAGATTCATTGCTTTCAAATCCAGCCAAGATTCTCAGAAGATTAACTTGCGAGGCAAAGCCATCTTAGGCCCTTTATCACTTCATTCGTATTCGGCCCTTCCTCTTCAGTAGGTCGACCAACTGAGTACCTCTGTGTCCTTTCTTCCTTTAACATGGTGGCCGCTTGGATACTTCCAACTAGGGCGGGACAGAACAAAGCCAGTTGTCCCAGTTGACTAATGGAAAGACTTTGGTTGGGAGGGGAAAGAGAGAACGTGAAGTATCTAAACGGGATATGATTTGGTTAAGTCCAGGCAAAAGAGAGAGAGAGAGAGAGAGAGAGAGAGAGAGAGAGAGAGAGAGAGAGAGAGAGAGAGAAAGTTGAAAGAATGGGAGTCAAGTTTCCGCTGTCCAGAATTACAATATAAAGTTTTCATTTTCTTTTGCAATTTTTCAACGAGTTTTCCATTTTTCGTGTTGTTTTTTTTTTTTTTTCTGAAGTATAGTGGCCGACGGAACAGGCAACCTAAAATCCTTTTCCAGCCAGGCATTGTGGAAACCAGAAAACAAAGTGTTTAAAAAATGGAAGACCTTACGTAAGAGTCAGGGAAAACCGAAGCAAGAAGAGAATTCTTAAACATGGCAGTAGAGAGGAGGAAAGGGCCATTTGAACCGAGGAGTCTAGGAAATACTATATCTGCTTAGTAAACATAGTATGTTGATATGCTGCTAAAATCGAGAACTTAGTACCTGTAAATCCACGGCGAAATAAGGATAATTTAAATTTATATATATATATATATATATATATATATATATATATATATATATATATATATATATATATATATATATATTATATATATATATATATATATATATATATATATATATATTTTATATTTATATATACATATATACATATACACACACACACACACACACACATATATACTGTATATATATATATATATATATATATATATATATATATATATATATATATATATATATATATATATATCGCTTTGCCCTACAGTCAGCCAAACTTAACAACGATGTGTCTGGTCAATACTTGGATGTGGGACCACGAGAAAAGCCGGGTGATATTGGTAGATGGCCACTTGAACATCCACAGGGTAAAGGCGAAGTGGGGTAATAACCCCTCCCTAAAATACCTGATGGAAAAAAATATTTATCGTAATGAAAAAGTTCGTATTTAACCTTCCTATTTAACATCATTATAGCGTCAGTAACCTAGATGTTGCGACGCCAGTTTTAGTAACCATAAATCAGTCAATCAGTCTAACCAACTAGGTTGTGTTTTCGTATATGCAAAAGGGGTGTGGGTCAAAGTTCATCTACTTGAAGAGCATTTAAACTTTTACAAATATTTGGGCATATCTTTAAAGGAAGCTGTTTATTTTCTTAAAGTAAATGTCTTATTATAATCAAGCTTTTTGAGTGATTAAGCACCCGGTGGATCTCGTCTCGGGGGAAATATTCTTTGGATTCCATTTTTGAAATAGTATATCACCATCTACGGTATTTAAGTATATAAATTATATGTGTGTGAATATATATATATATATATATATATATATATATATATATATATATATATATACACACATACATACATACATACAAATTTCATCTTAGACAGGTGATTTTCAAAATTAGCCAAGAGGTGGCTTGCAGGCAAGTAGAAGAAAAACTATGTAAAATGCCTTCTCAATCGTGCAGAGAATGAATGAACGTATATTAAAATTTCATTATCTCCTGTTTAATTATTTCATTTATGTAAAAGTTTTTTGTTTTCCTTTTTTTTTTTTTTGCCTCGGCTAAAAATTTTACGTTTATTTCCTTTATTTTATCAGAGTAGTTTTCAGTTGAGCTTTCTTTTTTTTTCTTTGGGAAAGACTAAACCAAATTGCCTTTCAAAAAAACAGAAATAAAAGAGAAGAAACATATGACGGAAATTTCATTGTTTGCCCTCCTTAAGGAACCAGACAGCTTCAAGCACAAGGTAATCAAGTTCATTTTACTTTCTTATAAACAATTAAAAAGGTAAACTCTTAAAAAATATATATATATATATATATATATACTCTTTAAAAAAAATAGATATATAGAGAGAGATCATACGATGATAACAAGAGGTATACAGGTCAACATCTTATTAGCTCATGCGTCACTGGCCGTCCCCCCCCCAACGACACCCGGTTGGTGGCGGCCTGGCCACTCACTTTGACCTTCTCTCTGTCTCTCTCTCTCCTCACCACATATTTTAACATTCAACGTTTAAAATTGTCAATGTTAAATCTGTTGGAATTTATCTGTTAAATTGCTGGCGATGACGATGGCCTCTAACGAAACGAAGCTTTCAGTCACCGCTGATGAACTCATTCGGTTAAAAACTCTAAAATGTCGCTTTAGTGGGAGTGTTATGCTTATGCAGTATATGTATGTGTATATATACGAACTATATATACGTACACATATATACTCGTAAAAAAAATATTCATACTAGACGCATTGTTTACTTTAGAGCTAAAATGAAGTTAAATGTCTTCACTAACTGAGTGGGAGTACCTGTTGAATGTTTTCTTAATTTTATTTGTTCTCAGTTTCCGTGATGTTGTAATTGTTGTTTATTTGTCGTCAGTGTTGTTGTTATGCAACCTCATACATCAACCTTCTTGAATGGTTCTTGTGGACTTTTATGATTCCTCCTGTTTGTTCATTTCTTTATTTTTGTGTACTATTGTTATAATCATTATCTTTTAAAAGCTTTGTATGGTAAATAATTCTACTTGATTGCATATAAAATTATGTATAGATTGTAATATACTTGCAATATGTATATAGACAACTTAAATCATATAGAGTAATCTTGTCTTTAGAAGATTGGTTTTATTTTTTTTTTATTTAACGCCAAGTGAAATGAAGCTCTACCGTTGATAAGTGCAGCCAACTGCACTTGTTTTCAATGTAACACTTGCTGTAACTTGCTCTGTGGAATGGGGTTGCTGTTAAGTCATGCATTTCGTGCCTGCAAATAAGTATGCAAACATGCGCGTGTCATCTTTATGCGTGCTTGTTACATGCATGTGTAATGATGAATGTGTGGTGTAATATATATATATATATATATATATATATATATATATATATATATATATATATATATATATATATATATATATGCACACGCGCGCTCCTGTGTACAGTCTGCATGATGGTGCATACACGCATATAGTCCCTGCATTCATTCATAATTGTATGTATATATGTATGCATGCATGTATATGCAAATATATACATTATACATATAAATATGATTGGCTTCGTGTACGTATTTTTACACATTACATGCGGCCATATATGCATTGCGCATATGGGCACAGATAAGTGCATTTACATGCGATAAAATAGGTAAGTATATAAATACATGTTCTATGGGCGTGTGGCACGACATGCGTCTGTTCCTCAGCTTAGCTCAATGCGGAAGAAGGAAAAGACCTTCTTCCTGGGCGTGACCTTGCGACCTCAGTTCTTAAATGAAGTCATTCTTGGCTAAAAAATAAAAAATTGCTTTCCAAGGTCGAGCTTCGTTCCACCGGGCTCATATTCAGCTACGCTTCTACTTCACAGCTGTGTCAACATCGAAAAGAAAAAAAAATTATTAGTTGTACATTAAAAGTTGCAGCACTGCGATTTGTTTGTTTTTTTTTTATTAAAAAAAGAAAGACACTGTCACGTGATTCCAGAATGTTTTTATTGGTAATTTATGTTCATATGGATTCTACTTCGTTTTTTTTTCTAATTCTGTTCTGTTCTAACACCCATGGATTTGGCATGTCCTTAAACAGTGAACACAATAGAATAAAAGAGAAGAAACTTGAAGAGCAAAATTCCTCGAGGGTAGTTCATCTCTTAACGCCTATGTGTGTCGTGTTTAGAAGAGCTGAGATGCAAGAGAAAGTAGTCTTATCTAATTTCCTTTTGTTTCTCTCAGTAACTTTCCTCAGCTGCCAACTCTGTCTCACAGTAAGTGCAGTCAGTCACTGTCGCACGGCTCAGTAGAAAGCGCAGCTTTGATAACCGCTAGAATATTTCATAGATTTATGGAAATGATAACCCAACTTTTATCTTCTAGATGTGAAGTCGTTTTTTTTTATCCTTTTTTTGGTAAGTTCAGAAGTGTAGAGAATAATACAAGCAGGGTATGCGCTCCTTCAGATATGGATTTTCTATTGTGAATTACAAATAGTACTGTATTTACGATTAAGTTAGAAACATCACTTTTTTTTTAGCATAAGCCGAATTTGAGCCAGGCCTCTGGGCCTTTTTTGTTATAGATTCATAACCACTCTTAATCCTAATATCTAAGTTACAGTGAAACCTATTTCTAATTCCTCATGAAATAATATATATATATTTTGTTATTTTTTAAAGTTTGATGGAAAGTTCCTCAGAGATTTTATTTGTAGTGTTGAGCCAGCCCAACGAGACAACATCCAATACATAAAAACAGTCTTCCAGTCATCAGATGTGACGTGTGTAGCACGTTTACAGAAACGCCACCGAAGACTCATTTATTTTCTCCTTCTCTATCGCAGTTCCTCGAACAACCAAACATTACAAGTTAGAACTCTCATTAGAACTGGTATCTAATAGGATCATTGTCGGGTTTCAGTTAGAAAGAAAGAATCCACAAATCAGTCGTTAGGAATTCGTGTGCTTGTGAAGTGATGTAATGTGTGCGTTTGTTCGTGTATGCTTGTGAGAGTCAAGTGAAAGAGAATGTGAGTAGTGATGCCTTCAGTGAAGTAAGAGTATAAAAAAGCTTATTAGAATGGTGTGCCTGAATACATTAACACAGCAACGTTTTGTGGCCATCCGTGGGGACATGGGTGGGAGGCTGGCACCTGCATCCCAAAAATAAGTGTTTAGAAACTTGGGACACCCATATATAAGTGTAAGTGAACCTGAGACGGACCTGAGGAATCTGCTGTGATTGGCAATGGGTTACAAGAAGCCAACAGGATAAGTGAGCACGCAGAAATGTGTACAAAGCAGCATCCAAATCGTTTTGAGCATGGTTGTGTCTTAAAGGTAGACACGGCACACAGTTGTGTATCTGGTATATTTGGGAGAAACTTGATGTAAGTGATTCCCTTGACTCTCATGGCACTTTTTGATCACTCACATGAAATTGTGCACCTCCCTATATATAAGCTCTCAAAAACGAAGCAGAATATAGTTTTAAGGTGCTTTGGATATTGGAACCAGGAACTCTAGAGAGAATTCCTAAGTACTTTTATTCGTATAATTGATTGCATGTCAGTGATTAGTCGGTAAGTGAATTTCAACTTTAGGCAAGCAATTCATTGAAAAGGAAGATTTTTAAAGACGATCTCCATCCAAGTTTACACTGAATATCCCTTACCAGGAGAATTGCTAATTTTCGTATCTTTCCTGATGACGCAACATCCAGTCGGGACGGCTGGTGCGGGTACCCTTTGGGCGCTTAGGCTTGCTTCCCTATGGGAGACCCTGTTACACTTGAAAAGGTTCATAAAAACAGCGACCCTGGCTAAGGATTAAGCTGAGAAGAAATAGAAGAAAAAGAAGTCAGATGAAAAAGCAGGTTTCTCACAATGACCAGCTGAAGCAATATATGCACTTATCCCTTATCTTGGTAAATTTTGAATTGGAGACTTTTACTCCAGAACTATAAACACAGATCAGTAAGAAACATAGTCTTATGAATAGGAACAATGTAATAATCTGTATTTGAAGACTTGGAAGTGAATAACTAAAATCCGCCGGCAAATACTAAAACTCAGGCAGTACATAATTATGTATATACTTTTCCTCTGAAGAAAGCCAACAGACCTAATTCTTAAAAAGGAAAGGAGCCACTGCGTCTTGCAAGCAGAAGGGATGAACCAGTCACCAGCGAACCACTTAAGAAACCCGGTGGTCAGATGAAAAATGAAGACGGCATAATTGATTAGATGGGTTCCCTTTGATTTAGTTGTGTGTGAACATGCGAGCAGCACTGTAAATGATCAGAATTAATGTAAAGCATGAGTAGATGTGATGGAGTAAAATAAACGTATAAGCTTGAATTGACAGAGAAGGCCAAGACAACTCTAAAGGAAAGGAAACAGTTAAATGTTGATATCTTGTTACAATATTCACTCATTGTAATAATTTATGAAGACCAGTAATTTCTTAAGCACTTTTCCACAGATTGTAAAACCCTTATTTGAAAAAGAGAACAATGGGACCAGGGACAGAGGAGCATTGTAGAATAGGTGTGAAAGTAGAAAATTAAAGGAGGTGAACATCTAAGCCAGATTTTTTTTTATTGATATTCAGATAAACAACTGCTAAGAAGTGAGCCGAAAAGCAACAGGCAAAAAGGCCTGGTATCTGCGCCTGTACGAGCTTCATCATCCATAATGATAAAGTGAATAAAATACATCTGATACTGGGCCGTATTGTTTGCATGGAAGTACTACGCCCTAACAAATACTAACGCTCATCTGGACAACTCTCTTATACTAATTCAAAACATAACAACTCGACGAGATAGCGGATCTTTCTTATAATATTGGGATTTTGGAAGGTATCCAAACAGAATAATTTCTTACTGTGGTCTTATTCTAATTAACATTCTTGGGAAAAAGGAACGTACCGCTATAATGGACTTTGTTTAGAAGGTAAAGATACTGGAATTTGAGTACCAGGAGATCAAAATTTTAGCAAAAAGAGAGCAAAAGATTTTAACCACGTGGCGTAAATACCACCTTCCGCACATATAAAATCCCTAAAAAGAGAGAATTCTGTGAATCAAATATGGCAAGTATACAAAATTACCTAATATATAATATATATATGATAGCCTACGGATTGATTGGTGAAGAAGGAGCCTACTATAAGATCACTTTAGATCTCTGTACTTCAAGCGTAAGTAGCATTGAAGTGAACTGCAGAAACTGGAAAGATAGGAAACTTGGCTTTGTTACAGGACCACTCTCCAGAAATGCCCTCCAGATCAGCACTGATAAGTGAAGAAAGAGCACTCAAAGACTGAATACGATCAACGAAGTGTGACTTGAGATGTAGACGCAAAAGAGGTCTGAAGGATAGTATCAGTTGCAGAAGTTAGGTGAAGTTTGTATATACCATGTATGCACGTATATTCCGTGATACAATTGGCTCATTGAGGTCCACTAACCTTTCTTAATAGCAATGTTGGCGATTAGCAGCACAGATCAGGAAAATGTGTAAGAGGACGAAACGTTGAGCATACATAAGAGTCAAAGGCAAATGGGAAAATTAATTACTAAAGGTTCTTTGCAATGTCCCTTCGGCCCTAGCTGCAACCCCTTTCGTTCCTTTTACTCTACCTCCATTCATATTATCTTTCTTCCATCTTGCTATCCACCCTCTCCTGACAATTATTTCAAAGTGCAACAGCGTGGTTTTCCTCCTGTTACACCTTTCAAACCTACTTACTCGCAATTTCCTTTCCAGCGCTGAATGACCTCATAGGTCCCCGTGCCTGGCCTTTGGTCTAAACCCTGTGTTCCTTTCATTCCAAAAGGGAAAATTAATACTGATCATGAAAATAACAATTGGCTCCATGTAAAACAGTGAAAATATTGATGACCTAAAGAATTTCAGGAACAGATGGCCCCACAAAGGAGGTTGTGCTTTGGTACTGATGAAACAGAATAAAAAGGCATGTAAAGTATTGGGCAGATGTAAGATATATGTGTGTGTGTGTGTTTTCACTTAGGATATTTGAAGAATGATGAGTTTTACTTAGGAATGAAGGTCCAGTGGATCATACAGTTCCGTAGAATTTTTCATGAGATAAGAAAGTAGACATGAGTTGATTTGGAGAAAGCTTCTGGAATGCCTCGCACTAAAGAAGTGCAAAGATTTTGCGAATGTACTTCTTGAACAACAGTGTTGAAAGAAGTATCTTTTATAGAAAGTATGAATCATATTTGCATTGTGTCTTCATGGCTGTTTGATTATTGCATGGATAAGGAGCTAAGTCAGGTTAGGAGAAAAGATTGTTTGTAGTGTAAGGGAAGGTACCATGAGCAGGTTGCAGATATGGCGCTCTGTGCAAATGAATTGTGAGGAAAGATTACTGTGGCTGGTGAAATGTATGAATTGAAAAGGTAAGTTAGCACAAGCAACACAAGAGTAAATTAGTTAAAATTTTTGATGTCATGAGATGGATGTCTTGATGAAAAACTAGATTGTGTGTAATGCTTATGCATCAAGGTATTTAGACGATTTGTATGTATGCCAAGTGACTGGTAATTGAATGAAATGAATCACGGAATAGGAACAATTATTGGCAGACCAAGGGAGGTAGCTAGGTATGCTAATACACATGATTAATTAAACACACACACGGACACACACATACAGAAGTTACAATTCATCTTAAAACTTAAGCACAGAGAAGGACGACTTTGTGTCGCAGCGGGAAAACTTATTTGACCCTTTTGCTGTAACCAAATAATATAAATACTCTAAGCTAGGTCGGTGACACATCGCTTCGAAACGTAGTAGGAAACAGTTGCAGATTGAAATGGTATTCGTCAAAGTATGTTAATGATAAGGCATAAGAAAAATAAAGGGGAGGAGCTCTCTTTCGCCCCCCTCCGGAAAGGTCTCACTCATGTGACGTTTTCTCCTGTCCATTTTTCAGATTCTCCTCAGTAACAGTAACGTAAGTGGGGTCCTGTTTTAGAATCGAATAGTCTTATATATATATATATAAATTTTATTTCTTTCTTTCTGCTCCAATTTAAATCACTAAACACGAAAGGTATAACTTGCTCGTTTCTAAAGACCATATATATAAACTGAAAAAAAATTTTCACCTGCTAAAACTACCTTCTAAACAGTTGACTCCCATCACCAAAAACTACAGGACACATGGGTTTGTTTGGTTTGATTTCAAATATATATATATCTATATATTATTTGTAACATCATCTCGCTTTTAATGATCTCCTCAGCATCCAGTCTTGGAGTACATAGCCTTTTTTTTTAATAAAAGATCAAAACATACTTCTTCCTTATATTCATTATGCGTTTGTTTTTGTTTACGAAAATCACGTGGCAGTGAGGCAATATTGACGCCATGCTGACGGTATGGTACAACACTCTCCAAGGGCAACTTCTCTTAAGGGTCTTGAAACATATTCCGTTTGTTGGTTCCCTTTGTTTCCATTCGTAATAGGGTTTTACCTCTTCTGTGATTATAAGACCTAACAGTGTTTACATATTAAGGTAATAAATAGAAAAAAAGAGGTGGTTTATTCGACAGTGTTTGATTTTTATTCCTGTATTTAACACGAATACTTTTGATTGGTATTGTTCTCTATGCTATCATTAGGTTGCGACACGCTCTATCATCCGGAAGGAATGCCTTGTATACATATCAGGGAACTATTTGAATTATGGAGTTAATTTATTAGTAAAACCAAATGTTAAATGTCAACTAGCAATGCTTAAATATCTCTATTTATATATGTATATATGTCTCAAGATTCCTTTAGAAAAGTATGTAATGAATCTGATGATATATTACTGATTATGCTTTTGTGTTAATTGTCTTATTTTCTCAGTTTATTTGAAAATAAATTATTTTACAGTTTCTTGAAACAGACTTGATTTTGGCTCGTCCTATTTATTTTCCCTTGGTTGTGATTTTTGAGTTTCGTCATCAGAATCTGTCGAGGAGAGTACCACTTGTCATGGAATCGTCTCACTGACATCACAGAGCCTCTTGGAGGAGAGTTCTAGCATTAGAAGAAACGTACCATAGATAAAAAAAAAAAAAAGAAGAGTCTAATCCTTTAATAAGTGTATGTCAATGCCTCAGCCTGATTGTCTTATCATAAACCATAGCTCTTGACAGTCGGAGCAAGTTGGTGTCGCTCAGAGAGACCGAATGATTTTGAATGGGACAGGTGAATGCAAGGCCATTTCCAGGCCTGCCTGTCCAGCTGTTGTCAGTGACTCCGTCCGTCAGCCTGGCGTCCTTTGAGAACGAGGCAGTCCTTACTACGTACAAGGGGCAACTGACCTCCATCGCACTCTCTCTTTCTCTTCATGTATTTGCAGACCCGGTCTACCCATCCTCCCAGACCCTACCAGCTTCACAGACACGGGCATCTCCCGCAGGTAACACCACAGACAGACACAGACAAAAACCGACACAGGCAAACAGACAACTACTACTACTACTACTACTACTACTACTACTAGCTCCTATTTAATAAAGAAGAATGGACTATTATTTTTTTTTTTAATTAGAGTAGCGTGGACACATCCTCACCACTTGACATCCAGTGCCTAGACTCTTGTAGTTGAGATAGCAGCAGCATTAGGAGGTAACGAGCATATCGACTAGCGCATGCGCGGAAGCCAATATAACCAGTGACTGATATCTATTCATACTCTTTGTCTAGATAGGCATATTGTTAATCTGTACTTCTCTGACACATGGGCCTCGCATTTTTCAGCACACAGCACAGTCTTGCTTGGTGTCATAACACTCTCAGCAATAGGTTAGGTTTAACACACAACTTTACAAACACCGATACAGGCACACAAGCACAAAAACACACTTGCATGTGTGCACGCAACCATCACGCCCTAACATTTATTTTGATTTATTCACCCCCTCCAGAAAAGTACAAGTTTTGAACAGCCGAGTGAATGTGACGTAGATTTGCCTTAAGTATGATGTTGACATATGCATTTGTTATAGAGAACATGAAAATATTGTGGCGTCAGCGACTACAGAGGCCAGATGATAACCTTTGTCTTTCCTTATAAATAACAGCATAAATGCAAATCATGCCACAAAAAAGTAACATATTTTTAAGGAGAAGTCATACATCATTTGCAGAACTCCCAAGAAAACCGATTTAATCTATAATTTTATTAATGTTCCCCTTGATTTGCATATATTTGATTAATATTTATTACCTGAGGAGCCCTGTAGAGTCATCTGTTGCTTTTCTTGAAAGATTTTAAAACAGAACCATGAGATATCATCATGGTACCTAGTTGACCCAAAAACGGCGTAACCTTTTGGCAAGAGGGTGACCCTCAGAAAGAAAATAGCATGGCTTGCTATTTATTATCTGTTTTTGCCGAAAGCACATGTCAGTTTCCGTTAGCCATGCTCAAGAGGGGTAGGGGCACTTCTGGTGTATATTGTAGGTCCTCTGAAAGGACAGTAGCTCCTTAGATTAGAAGCCCAAGCACGTCATTTTTACGAGGCTGTGCACAACTTGCCTGGAGGAGAACAAAGCAACCGCCTTTCACTAAAATTTTTTGTAGTGCTCCACGTCCGTCATCTATTACCTAATCTTTTATATGCTTACAAAAAGCAGAGAACAAGTGTTGTGGTTTATTTTTAGTGAGCCCCCTCCCCCTAAATTGTTTTATTTTTGTTGAACGTTAAAATGAAGAAGCCGTTACATGTTTGTTGCCCCTGTAAACAAATACAGAGTTATCCAGATATTCATGTGTCGTTTAATTGTTTCTTTCACATCTGTTTCATCAGCTGATATTCTCTAAATACGTCGGATTTTTATCTTTGTGATTTTATTAATGTAATCTTCGTTTATTTTTATATTCTAAATCTAAAAATTCACTAACTCTCCAATAAAATACTGAGACCAAGAAATTGCAGTCTTAACTAAGAAAACTTTCCTTAGAGCTTTTGTTTTGAAGAAAATATGAAGATAAATAATATATAAACGTCAAAATAATAGATAAATGTCACTACTTGACACAATTAAACATTTATTCTAATTTTTTTATTTCACATTCCACAGCAGTAAATACATTCCACAGATTTCAGGAAGTTCTAGTTGATCTAATATAAAGCTTTATTAATACCTTGAAACCTAATCCCAAATGCTGCATAATTTTTGTTGCCATAGAGTTGGTTTAAATAGGGGACTTGAGATCTGATGTAATTAAATGTCATAGTCGGTCTTTAAGAACAGAGGTGGATAACACGTGCCAGTTAAATAACTAAAATGGATACATTAAACGATGAATATATCACATGTACTTTTTATATATATTCCCTTGTCTGTTTGCTAAGAAATTCTCCCCTTCCTCGTCATTCCTTCCTTCCTTCCCAGTCACATTTCCTGGTGGTTAGAAATTCGACCCCTTGATCCTGTCCTTCCAGTTACATTTCCAAATGATTACTGTAAAAGTTCCTAGTTCCTTTCCTCGTTCATCCAAGAATATTCCTGCCATTACATTCTCTCAGTGTTTAACTTTTCCGGTCATGCTTACGCTACATTCCCAAATTGTAAGGTGAGATGTTTCAACACAGGAGTCCACCACAACCCATACACTAAGGACCATACATGAATCACTTTTCCTCGTAGTCTGTAAATTGTATTTCGATATCAAAACACCATTAATACTCCAAGGATAACATCCTTTATTTTTAATTTTTTGTAAAAGTAAGACCTCATTCCTTAACATTACAAGAAACACCGAAAGCTTTTTATTGTTTTTTTTTTTTATAACCGGCGGGATATCCTCGTAGATTGCTTAGCAGTTTATCTTTTATCAGCGCCATTAAAAACAAGATTTTAGCTAAGTAATAACCACATAGAAATTTAACACCATTTGTAGAGATAGACATGCTGCCTCTTTTATTAGAGTATTAATACGCCACATAGGTATCTCTTAGGCTCAGGCATAGAAATGCACAGTAAACATAAAACACAGACCCCCAAAAAGCCGTCACTGAAGAATGTGTGGTTCAGTTAAAATGAGCGTCTAGAATTTTGAAGAATTTTAGAGTAACATTGTCATCTAAGGCATTGGTTGTTAATATTCTTTCTGAGATGTTGCTCTTGATGTATGATGATGCCAAAATGTTCAATACAAGATTATTTCTAGCCATCGTTAACTCTTTGTCCCGAAATTGTTGGCAGCAGGCAAACCTGTGTTTTTTCTCATCTCGTTTAACTGAATCTGTCAACAAAGCTTGTGTTGGGAGATACCCTTATAAGGAGACGTGGGAGCCCGAGGCACTCCATTTTGCAGTGCCCAGCTCCTCTTGAGACCACTCTGATACGATACAGAAAAGAGAAACGTTATTTCATGAGACTTACTTCGACTGTAAACTGGCTGTCGGTTCGACCGTTTCAATCTGAAGACTTTGAAATACAAAAAGCCTTGTAAGGGAGGACCTCAACCGTGCTCTTCTTTACTGACGGCTAAAAAAAAAAAGAAAAAAAAAGAATCACTCTGCATGACACGACATTTAAGGCACTCAAAAAACAGGGAATGACTGCCGCAGGTAGTACACACTCTACTGGAAGGCGTAGTAAGCTACTGTTTTTATTTTGCTGCTGGTAATTCTTAAACAAAGTGCTACTTCTGCTGCTACCACTACTTATTCTGCTACTGCTGCTGCTGCTTCTGCTATTACTGCTACAGCATTGAGAGTTCAGTCTAGATCAGATGATACACAGGTTTAAGGTTTCTCTTCTATTTTGTTTGTCTTCTAAACGACACAGAAGATTAAAACTTGAAGATGTTCGAACACAAATATGACAAGGGCAGGTCACTTTTTCTTTTTTAATAGATCTCAGTGTGGTCAGATGTTATCAACATTTTCTCTCTTGAGATGTACTAACTAGCCCATTCATCTTAGATAGAGCTCTCCCCCCGCTCTAAGAAAGTCTTGATGCTCCCCCTTCTGTCAAATTTCGCAATTTCATATGTGACGAATATCCATTAGTGCTACAGTTCCAACTTCCTTCGATCGAATAGAGATACTCTCCCCCCCCCCACCCGCCCCATTCTTCCCTGTCTAAACTTTATCATTAAAAAATAGTTTGGTTTTGTTTATTTTTGGATCGAGATCTTAGAACATTCTACTCCCCCCCCTCCCCCCACTCAGCTCCCAGTCTTTGCTCTACCATCTAAATTTACATGGTTCTCCCACCAGACGCATAAGAAATTCTTTCAAAAAAAAAAAAAAAAGATCACTTGTCTAAAAAGTCTGACATTTCTCCCAGCAGGATTAATAGAGAGACGTCAATGTGTTAAATTTTTTTCTGATATCCAGTAATTAACTAATGACTTGAAAACAGAAAGAGAAAATGCTTTATTTTTTTCTGGTATTTCCCCAACTGAAAGACGTTGATTGCATTTTGATCCATAAACACCAAAACTCAGTTATTTAGCCTCACGTTGCCATCGAGAGCCTCCCACCACGACTGAACGATTCATCCCCCCAAATGTCTGATGACACTCTTATTATTATTAGTCACATCCCTACAACAATATCCACTGAAGTACAGAGATAACAAAAGAAAGAGAAAATTAGTGGAAAGGTGACTCACAAACGCTTAGTAGAGTGTTCTTTGTTTTTTTTTTTTTTTATTTTGAGATGAATGATGAATGACATTCAACTGCCTTTGTCGATATTTCATTTTGAATTTTTTTTTTTATTATTTAAAATGGGTTTCACTTCTGTGAGAATCCTGTGTAATGACTGAACTAGAATGGACTGTCATTCACAGTACTTTTTCAAGTACGGCATTTAATCTGTAAGTAGTAAAGTAGTTGAACTAATAATAGACTTCATTTTTGTTAGATAACCTAGATTGGACGATTATTACAGTATCATTATTGCATAGTTTTTTCTTAATATATTAATTAAAGGTAATATAATATGCCAAGAATTATTTGAAGTAATTTGCCCATCCACTTTTTGAGGTATTGTAAATTCAGTAAAGCACATGTATTTCATGATTGCTGCATGTACAGTATATTCATTTATTGTTTTATTCATTGATGTCAGATTCACAAGTCAATTTCGAAAAAGAGGTTCATAAAGATTAAGTAGTCAATTTGAACTTTTGACACCTTATTGCAGTTTCATTGTCAATTCCTATTTTTCTAATAAAACTTCGCACAATTTTTTGCACTTGAATCTATTTGCCTTAGCATTGCTTGTTCATTGATACTTTCTGGTAATTTTACTAATGTTCTTCACTTTAAGAATATGCATAATTTTCTTTTTCATATGTATCATAGTTCCGCTCGCCATTTTTTCTCTTTCCTGCCTTGGAAATGCTCTTGAATATTCATTCAGTTGTTGTGTATTTCCTCCTTAGAATCTTTCAAGTACGGCGTTGCTAAATTCATAAGCATTTTCTTAATATTAACAGCTCCCTTTCGTAAAGAAATTACTCACACAGTTCTCTTCCCTCCCTTCCCTCACCTGTTTTTTTTTTTTTTTATTCTTTTTTCATTTTTTCTTTCCTCCTATTTTTCTTTCCCCCCCTTTTTTCTTTTTTAATAATTAACCCCCACCAGCGAAGCCGAGGAAGTCGTCGAACCAGAAGACTGGAGAAGACAGCGGTCGGAATCGTCCACGGCAATGGATGAGATCGAAACCACTTATGTGCCCACGGCTATGGTCATCGAGAACACGAAATATGCCTCTCAGGTGAGACGGGTCGCGCTGGGTCATTTAGTAAAACAGCCACCCTTTATTAGTTGTTGTAGTATGGTCATTATCGTAAACAACTTGCGAAGATTCTTGGTAGACGAGAATAGAATGCATTAGCTTGGTCTGTCTGATAAATGCAGTTAATGATGTAACATCCCCTTCTCTGTTCTTGGTTAACATTAGGCATCGGTTGAATGAGGGGATTAGGTTTCCTGTCCCATTTTGGTCTTACAGTTAAATGCCTTTTTCTGGTTAAAGTCTGAATATTAAAAATAAAAATTGAAGAATAAAGAAAGCAAAGGACAAAGAAACACCCAACATTTGAGTCCAGCCATGAAAAAGGCAGTAGAACATGTTCTGAAAAGAGAGAAGACTAAAATAATCTGAGGAAATAGAATTATGCAGGAAATTTGCTCAAGTTGGTCTGCTGATTGGTTGCTAGTTCAGGTTAGACAGATTTGGTTTGGACCCCTAAATTAAGTCCAACAATCCAGAGCCTAGATGGACTTGATGTGTCGACATAGGGCGAGAAATGTTCATCAAACTCGACTGTCCTTGGATTGCTAATCTTAATGGTGTAGATATGAGATCTAGAGTGTCAATGGACATTACAATATCTGCTAGAGAGATGGAACAGGTGATCTGAATTGGTGCATATAGTAAAAAGGGACCATTAGACAAACTTGGGCTCCTGTTCAGGTATCCCACTACAGATATTTTAGGTGTAAACTGCTAACACCTTGGGTAACTTTCAGCTAGGTTTTACTATCTCTTGGAAGTAACCTTTCTGAAACCTAGAGATTTTAACGCTAAAAGAATTCCTATGTTTTGTCCTTGTATACAGCATTGGAATTTACAAAATTAATAATGTCAAAGGAAATACGTTTTCTGTGTAAAAGGGTCTACTAAATCAGATTATTTTTACCAAAAAAAAGACCATTTTTTATTCCTATCTCTGAGATAAATGCACATTTTTATTATTGAAGCTAAGCAGTGCCACCCGGTATACAATATTATGTTTTTTTTATTTCAATGTGCATTTGAATCACGATTTTTTCAACTGTAGAGCTGTGCAATGGAATCACTGTATTAAGTTTCTTTTTCTTTACAGGGTCGAGCTGCTAGTGCAAGCACAGGGTGCTGTCGAGGTTTGGCCTCTTGTATCAAAAGGACTGTTGATCGTGAGGACAGTGGTCAAAGTGGACATCGAGCAGGTTATCAGACTCCAGGTTATCACACACCAGGCTGCCATACTCCAGGTTACCATACCCCAGGCTATCATACCCCAGGTTCTGTTGAGACGTCTCTGCCCTCTCTCAATTACATCCGGGAACCTCTCAGCGTCACACCCACAAGGTACAGACAGAACTCCATGATCCCACTGGTAGAACGAAGTGAGCGGTCAGATCATCACCATCATCACCACCACCACCACCATCATGGAACCTCTGCAACACTTCCAAGAGCTGAGAGTACTTTAGGTGTAGGAGGTGGGCGCGGTGGGATGGTTGGTGGGCGTTTACAGGCCCGGTCACATTCTTCAGACTCAGTTTACACAATCTTGATCAGGCTCCCTCATGACCCATCCCAGGACGGTCCTCTACATCCTCCGTCTATCCTAATGATCGAGGAGGAAGGACAGGAAGGAACTGGGACAACGGGAACTCATAAACTCAGGTTTGACAGGGGAACATCACCACTTGCTCGAAGGGGAGATTCAGTTTGCTCAGATCCTAGCGGGCAAACAACTCGAGTAGAGTGCTCTCTGCACCCAGGAGGTCCTGAAGGTACATCTCCTACACCCAATAGGCGGACTTCCCATGCCCCTGATATCAAGATTCCTCTCAACACGAAAATCATCCCCAAGCAACTTGCAAAGAACACCGGAGTGGCAGCAGGAGGAGTTGGAAGTGGGGTGGTAGGAGCAGGTACAAACGCTGGAGCTGCAGCTGGCCTTGGAGGGAAGAAAAAGAAGAAGAAGAAAAACGCAGAGAAAAAACAAGACCGCAAGGCTGCCAAGACCCTGTCGGCCATCTTGCTGACTTTCATTGTGACTTGGACACCTTACAATGTCTTAGTGCTTTTGAAAACTGTTCTAGCTTGCTCAGATGACTGTATTCCCCGGCAGCTATGGGATTTTTCATATTATCTTTGCTACATCAATTCTACAATCAATCCCATGTGTTATGCTCTTTGCAACGCTGCTTTCAGGAGGACCTACGTCAGGATTCTGACCTGCAAGTGGCACAGTCGTCGTAAACAGGGAGTGCAAAGAGGTTACTACAGCTGAGGACGCCTTACTCGCCGCCTAGCACGAGCGACCTACCAACTGCTCTTCCTTCTCCATTTACACTGGCTGGCCAGCATTTAATGAATGATCATGATTATATGTCGCCAATTCTTTCTCAGAGTTGCGATGTCTTTGCTTTTTGTTTTTGTAATGTTGACTTTTATTTTCAAAGGTGAATGAAGAAACCTTTATTGATCATTAATGATGTTGGATGACAACTGTATTATACAAAGATATTATTTTGTATTCAGCACTTCCAATTCAAAGATCTTAATGGGTTAGTGTATTTGAAATGTTCAGCAGAATTTTACAGAGACCTGAAACATAGTGAAAGTAAAATACCCTGGTTGTTCTCAAGATGAATTAACAGTTCATCAAGATTCACTTCCATGAAATCCATTTTTTCGGCATACAGTACAATATGATACTTCAGTGCAATTTCGTAGAGCAGTAGGACTCGTTACACCTCCGGGTTCTATTTGCGAACCCTCCCCCCCCTTATTTTTTTGTTAATGTGTAGCGTTTGTGTCTTTTTAAGCATTTGGTTTGATTTCGATGGCCACGGACCGTCTTAAACCATCTTAGCTGGAAAAACCAAAACATAAAACCAAACGTCAGACTCCAGTCTACTGGCAAGAGGCTAGATTTTATCTTTCCAGAGTTTGGGTTTGATAGATTTTCTTGGTTTGTGGGTGACTGTTGTGCTTATTTCAGAGTAACTTTAGCAATGGCTAATATAAAAGGTCAGCCACGCGTTTTGTAATTAGTCTTTCCTATACTTCCTGTTTGTGGATTTGTTTCATCCATGCAGTTTCACTCTGTGTTGACGTGTTAGCAAGTTCTCTCATTTTTTGTCGTTTGCTTTCAGTCACTTAGGAGATTTTTTCGTTTGCTCCACAGCTGAGGAAGGCTACCTTTGAAAGAAAGGAAAATGTCTTGTAAATAAGATTCATATAAAGGAAAACAAATCTGAACTAACAATAACGAGAAACCTTTACAAACTGCAGATAGTTAAGGGTTAATGAATTTTGCTGTTTCTTGCGAGGAAATAGTTTTTTTTTTTTTATCTTAAGTGAGACTTTGGGATTTACAAAGTCGAAGGGGGAAAACGAGTAATGAAATCGTATTTGAAGCCTTGATGTCAAAGTTAGCAAACTTTTAAGTTCCGCTTTGATCCAGTCCTAAGGCCGAAGAAGAATCTCCCTGTCAAGAAAAGAGAAAGAGAGAGAGAGGAAAAAAAGATTTCAACTAAATTTTTTTGTATTGCCTTTCAGTATTCGACAACGGATCCGGACGCGGTATAAATCCAGGCGTGCGAGTATAATTATGTATAGCGAAGCTCACTGAAATCCAAATTTGATTGATCTAATTAGGCTTATAGTGATTGATATCCTAGAAATATGAAATGTAGATGTGTGCATACACACGTGTAGATATATTTTATATAGCATATATATATGATATATAAACACAAACATGCATGTATGCATATAATACTGTATGTATATATATATATATATATATATATATATATATATATATATATATATATATATATATATATATATATATATATATATATATCAGACTTCCTGTGATCACAGCTAACAATTTAAGGTTTAACCTCAAGATATGAATGTATCTATAAAACACATCGTTATGTAATGCGCGTATTTGACGAAGGAGAGAGGAACCGATAACCTTGCTTGAGTTCTGGTTAACCTGGTCACAAGGATGTGGCAGGAGACCGTTCAGACGAAAAGCAGATCACTTTACGGTGGATTTTCGACTCTGTGAGTCTCGCGTTTTCCCTCTGTCTCGCCCACGGCCAATCAAGGCGTACCGGAGAGGGAATAATTGAATTTGAATTTTGACTTGCATTTTGGACTCCGCAGGGCCGCACGTCGTGTACGTGTCCGTGTACGTGTATTCGGGTATACGTGCATTTACTGAATGCATTTTGTATAGGTCTTGACGGATTTTTCGTACGCGTTTTAACTATATTTTGTCTTGAATTTTTGACTGCACTGTCTCAACATGCGGATTGGCCACTGTAAGCAGTTGAGGTGTAACTAGCGATTCTTTTTTATATCTGATTGCTAGATTGGTTGATTTACTCTGATAATGGTTAGAATTTTGATAACAATCGACACATGGGCAGTGAAGGAGAAATTTATATTTCGTGATTGTTATGAGAGATGTTGGAGATTGTGTTAATTTTGGAAGCCAGTGAGAGGAAGAGAATTTTGAACAAAATAATTCATGTTATGACAGTGCAACAAAAGCTGTCGTAATATCAGGTGTTATTTTGCATACTCGACATCATGCCTATCGTCACTTCGGAGCCTTAAAGAGAAATGAAGGAAATAGAAAGTATAGTTAGATGCCAAGATAAGAAGGGAAGGAAGTGAACGAATTAACAGGAAAAGAAAACCTCCCACGACACCTGCAATTAACCAAACTCGGGTGCCATATTTCACCTTCGTACCGGGGGCAGGGGGCGACACCCCATTCCTAATCATGCTAAGAACGAACCAGTCGGAACGTGAGCATAGTAACAAAAATTAATTGACGGGTCGAGGACTTGCGATTGGAGGTAGCTTGGTCGTTTACTGCGCGTCCGTATAATGTCGAATTTCTCCTCCTTTAACAAATAGGACGCAATTGGTGCTTCACTCGTCTACAGTTTTAATTAGACATTCACGCTGCTGTGGAATTTTTTTTCCCACAATGATGCTGAAGACCGTTATAGTCTTGTATTTTTTTTTTTTTTTTTTTTTTTTTGTCAAGTCAGACTGATAAACTAGGATGTAAGAGTCGCAGTACAAGAAAATATAAACGCTCTTTTGTACACCTTTGTGCGTATGTATACATTAGTATTCACATCTTGTATGTATGCGCTTACGCAATAGTATATGTACAATATATATATATATATATATGTATATATGTATATGTATATATATGAATGTGTATATATAAAATTTTCATATGTGTGCATGTAGCTGAAAATATATTCATTTACGTTTTTATACAACTATACATTCACAGTCACCTGATCACATGCACACAGGCAAGCTCATTATATGATATATATATATATATATATATATATATATATATATATATATATATATATATATATATATATTTATATATATATATTATATATATACTGTATATATATGTGTATATGATATATATATATATATATACATATACATATTACGTAAATTACATGTGTAAGTACGTTCACTTTGCTTGTGCTTATCGGATCATATCATACGAAAGATAATATATACATACATACATACATACATACATATATATATATATATATATATATATATATATATATATATATACTTACAAGGCTCCAGATAGTAATGCCATTTGGGAAAGTGTCCGTAGGTGGCCAGTGTTCATTCAGTTGCGTTTTGTACATAACTGCGGAGCTCCGTGTCTGTACTTAAAAATAAAATAAAAGAGAGGTGATTAAGTGAGAAAAAAAAATCCTAATCGATTAACCCGCGTTGGAAAAAAAATACGGTTAAAATGTACATAGTAACTGACGTTTATAATAGACGTTGCAGTAAGTGATTCTCTGAAGACGTTAAAAGTTCAAGGCAACGATTTCGCCGCTCGTGTTCATAAAAAAAAAAAATGAATGCGTGACAGAATACTTTTTTTTTTTAAACTGAACTGCGCCGTTTCACCAAGGCCGAGGCGACACTTCTGTATTGTTGGGTATTTGTATATATATGATTATACAGTTCTATTTTTACAGCCTTATTTATACTTGCTCAAAACAAAAGCTGCGGCTGCGAGAAAATCTGGAAGCGAGCATGGCCCCAAAAATTGCTGATTTTAATCGACGAATTGTTTTGTAGTAGCTCGTCTCTCCTTTTTAGTCTGTCTTAGCAACTCTTCTGACAGACAGACAGACAGACAGACGGAGCACATGCATTGGAACACAAGCTTTCAGGTTACATGAGAACGACATCATCCTGTACTATGTGAATGGAAACCTCTTTTGTTTCCGTTTTTTATCTGAAGAAATATACACATATCTATCAAATAGGTGATCTCACGGAAAAAATTAAGATGAAATATGAAAATTGCATGCAGTGAGAGAAACTGATTTTTTTTTTTTTTTAAATACCTTGTTTTATTATTATCAAGTGCAAACGATAGTCATTCCTCACAACTTCCTTTTTAAACAGCAGTATTTGTAAAAATGTATATAATAGTACGACAGAGGAAGAAATCTTTCGAAGACAAGAAGGCGAGGTAAAAAAAAAAATCACACAGTTACATTTGAATGACTCTCGTGTTGTGAATCTTCCAGTTTTGGGACTCGAATTGAAGTTTGTAAATAGTTATGAAAATATTACTTTCATTTTTGTTTCTGTTTTTGTTTTTTTTCTTTTTTGTACATTCCAGAGTTACTATGTTCTACGGTGGACACTTAAATGTTCGCCTATCAGTGTTTTAAAAGTAATTAATGCACGGGGATATATATATATATATATATATATATATATATATATATATATATATATATATATATATATATATATATGTATATGTATATATGTGTATATATATATTTATTATGTATGTGTATATATATATGTATGTATGTATACATACATTTATATGTATATGTATACTGTATATATATATATTGTATATATATATATATATGTATGATTTCCCAAGAGTTTCTTTTCATTAAGATACGGATTATATTGTGCGAAAGGGGGAGAGAGAGAGAGAGAGAGAGAGAGAGAGAGAGAAAGAAAGAACTTGAGCGCATATACACACACATCTATATGTGAATATAGATGTATGTTTATTGTGTGTATATATACATATGCACGCATACATATTTGTGTATATTTTCATATATACGTGTGCGTTTGTGTGTATATGTATATTAGATAGAAATATATTCATATGTATGCGTGGATGAGTAATTATATATATATATATATATATATATATATATATATATATATATATATATATATATATATATATATAATTACACACACTTGTATGTAGTATATGTACTATATATATACATATTATGTTTGGATGAGAAAAAATTGCAGAGCATATCTAATATGTGTGCTATCCATATAGCCCTTTTGTAATCAATAATAACTATTGTTATTACTCTCAGATATCAACCATTTTTATATCAATACAAATATCAATCTTCCATTAGGTATAAAGGTTGTACCATAGTATATCCTTCATGTGTTATGGATATTCTCTTTACCTATGTAAAATCATTTCATATCTCAGTGTCATTGAAATGTGTTGAATATATAAACATTATGAATTTTTTTTTTTATTCGTGTGAAATATTTTGACACGAAAATAGAAAAAAATATAAGGCTTGCCCTTGGATATATGGTGCCATCCATATAGAAAGGGCTTTTGAGAATCAATATAATTTATAGGTAATCATTGACTGTATGTTTTCTCATATGGTTTCCCCCAAAAGTGATAGTGTGGTCCCTTTTTGACCTCACCACTAGACCTATTTTTCCTAAATATTAAGTCCCCTGTTCAAGGGAAAACCAACCAGATGTTATTATGATCGCCCCTCAACCTTCTTCCCCCTCCCCCCAACCCCTCTCAAAATATAATACAAGCGACATCACACTGTCTCAAGCCACATATATTGCTTCAGTGTTGAGTAAAATCTTTGTTTGTACGGGTCTTCAGCCCCCTCTGTTCAAGAAGGGAGTCAGAAACGTTTTAGCTCTTTAGACAAGTCTGTTAATAATAATAATAATATGATGATGATGAAAATATTAATGATACAGTTTTGTACCCAGTAGGAGAAAATAAGCAAAAAACAAAAAGGTGTACCCTTTCCCTACTTGACCCTCCCCCTTTTCCTTCCCTCTCTGCTCCGCCCCCTTATTTCCCGCCTGTTCCTCACTGCTCAAAAATTTTCCGGAGTGTTTCTCCTCATGGCGTTTTTTTTTTTTTTATACTTGAAAGAAGTCTGGCAAAGGAACCTTTGGACACTTTCAGTTGACTTCAAAGTTCTATTTTGGGTATGTTTAATAGGGTCCGGCTACGTCCAAAGTTTATTTTTGACATGTTTAATCACCGTGTCTAAAGTCTACCTCTAGATACGCGTAGCTGTGTTCAAAGGATACTTTTGGGTACCCGAAGGCACATCTGGGCAAGTGCAGCCGCGTGCAATGTCTGTTTCTGGGCATGAACAGCTGTTTCCATTGTCTGCTTCTAGGCACGTGCAGTGGACTTCAAAATACCCATCTGGGCACCTGCAGCCATTTTCAGCTTCTACTTCTGAGGCATCTCCAGCCGCATCGAAAGACTTCGTCTGGGCAGGCGCTGGTGTCTCCAACCTCTTACTCTTGGGCACCCACAGCTGCAATCGAAATGTACTTCTGGACGAGGTTAGCTGTGTCCAAATCCTAATTCTGGACACGCCCAACTTCATCCAGTGCATAAATGGACCTAATTAGCAGCATCTAAATCTTATTTTTGGTCATTTCCAGCGGCTTCCAAAGTATTTTTGAACAGGTTCATCTTTGTCTGGGGAGATGCTGTGCCATGAAGTTCAGAGACTCTTATGTCTCCAGTTCTACGACTTCCCTTCCCGCCCGTCTCGATTCCCCTGCCTGTCTCCCAGTACCCTATCGCGGCGACATCACTGGCTGTAGGTCTCCTGCGTTTCTTAAATGACACATATCTTTGTTGCTCCTGCCGAAGGAAATGCTTCTAGCACAGGACTAATTAAGATATCCCAGTGCTGTACCTTTTGTGCTATATTAGAGATCCATTTATATTAGAATATAGTATTTTCTACCAGTTGAGTTTTAAGATGTTTTTTAAGACTAGCTGAAAATACATGGTGCAGCAATGACGGCAATAATGGCCAATAGTTTGTACATAACAAGAGATAATCGTGGTGGCTATAACACAGATTACTAGTCAGAATGAGTGTAAATACATTTCAAGTAAGATAAGAGAAACTAGATAGCCTAACCATAGCAAGCCAGCTCAGAAAATCAGCAGTAAACCGACAGCCAATCATGTTCGTGTCTGACCATATAACGCACAAATTTACCGAGTAGGGATCTCAGATTTCATCCTGGCCTCTCCAAGGAGGTTATGTACATGTACACGTGACCTCATTGGGCCCCTTTCTGGTGGTAATAGCAGAAAAAAAAATAATGAGTAGATTTAACTGTGTGGAATCAAGGCACGGTAGCAGTAACCTTGATGCCCTAGCGTGATTTCTCCTTTGATTTGGCCAAGTTCTTTTTTTTAATCTGTGTGTGGAATGCCGAAATCATAAGTCAAAATGAAGATTAAAAAGAAAAACAGGCTAGAGGTCACTGCTCCCATGCTCAGCTTCAGATTCATTGCTATCCCCCAAAAATATCAGTAATGGTGAAATCTGCCACATTCAGCCTGAAGCCTCTGCTGAAGGAATGTGCTCTCTTGTGTCTGCTAGAGAGGGAGAGAAAGAGTGAGTGCGTAAGTGCGTGCGTGTGTGTGTGTGTGTGTGTAAGAAAGAGGGGGAGATCGCGAGATGCACCAACCACTTCCAAGCAAAGACTTAAGGCTCAATCTGGCATCTTCGTTGTACAGTAGACGCAAATGGGATACCGGGAGTCTATTTTCTCCATGTGTGTGTGAGTGTCTGAGTGTACAGTTACCAGAGCCTCCTTCTGAAATGGTGCTTGACAAACCCACAGGCCTTGGACTCCGGACGGTCTTCGGGACAATCAAACTTGCATAAAAATGAATAAAAAAAAAAATAACAAATCCCAACCAGTATTGTGTCAACAACTGCCGCTCTGTCCCAGAGACTGTCCAACGATGAGACGAGCGAGAGAGAGAGAGAGAGAGAAAGATAGATAGATACAAGAGTCCCAAGCGCCATTCGTAAATGAGGAATCTCAGTGTTTTATATAATGATAGGTGACATCTTCATTCGCTCTGAATCCTTCCCCATTCTCCCTAATGACCTATTCCCTGCCTTTCCCCTGACCTGATCTGATACCCCTCCCCTCTTCCCCTGAATGACCCTTTCCTCAAGAATTATAACGATAATAATAATAATACTATTAATGATAATAATAAGATGCCTCAGCGGCACTGATGTGTGGAGACCTTCCTAGAGATAAAATGTAGAATAAATCATTATTAATTGTTCATATGACACAGATTAATAAGTATCTGATGTTAAATATTATTTGCAAATGTGTTTAGGTGTTTTAAATTTGCCGTTTTCTTTGATGACTACAGATGGCGTACTCAGTCAATTAGAACCTGATGTAGTGTGATAGAGAGAGCGATTGGGTGTCCAGGCTAATAATTATCATATACGTTTGTGATGTCAATATTTTCACAATGGCAGAGAGACCGGGAGGAGGAGAGAGAGAGAGAGAGAGAGAAGTTGAGTCTAATAACTTTGTTTTTTTGGAAAATCTCATCTCCTGCCTTTGTACTGTACATTAAGTTTGTCTCTGTTTGTTTGTTAGACATTTGGAAACCCATGCCAATTGTTAGTCATGATGCTTTGTGAGGTAAAAGCTGCGAGAATTGGAACATTGTGTATTTTTGTAAATTTCTAAGGAGAAAAAAAATATATATAAAAAAAAGGTTTTAGTCGTCAGGATTGGAACTCAATTATGGTTAGATTTTGGGGGAAGTCGTGTAATCATCGTATTCTAGTAAATATATCAAATGTTCTCTTATTTATTTTATTGTTTAAAAAAAAAAATTCCCGCCTCCCCTCTCCCCGAAAAGTTATATCCAGAGGGTCAAGACAGAATCAGACGACCCTTTTTTTTTGGGATGGAGATAAGAGAGAGACAGGCAACTCTTAATAAGGAAGGAAGATATGAAAAATAAGCGGTTAATAATGAAGAAAAGAAAAATGGTCTCATTCAGAAACAACGACGCCTATCATCATCCACCTATCTATCGTCTGTCATGGAATAGATAACGTCATTTTTAGTGATTAGCAAACAAACATTCATCATACCTTTTGCAAGTTTCGCTGTTTGGTCGACCGCCGACATTAACGAAGGGAACGATTTGAAAAAAAGAAAATACGAAGAAGCCCTTCGAGAGAATCACAATGAACGCTGTTCGTGAATGAGAGTTGCCATGATTTCAATTGCAGAGCAATCAGCAAGGAGTTGCAAGTCTTCCGCTAATCTTCACTCAATCATCCCCAAAAGCTTCTGATGTTGTCGGTAGTTCTAAATGTCAAAGTATCGTAAAAAAAAATACAATAAAAAGAATGTTTTTGAAGGTTTCTGTATGTGTTCTGAAGGACTCCTTGTGATATGGAATGTACATCACCCACTCCTTCATCAATACATTTCTAAAAATATGCATTGGCTTTCATTTCGTCCTTCAGTCTTACCAGGTCAGGGAACCAAGTTGGAATTTGTGAATGTCAGCAAAGCAGATCTCAGACTTAAAAAAAAATTTAAAGGTATCATTTTGCTAAAATATCATAATTAAAAATGCAATTCCTGCAATTATAGTTTGCATAGTAAGTGACTCAAGTATCCGTGATGATACTAGTAGCGGCAGCGTACATGCTGGATGGTAACCATGTAACCAATGATTTCAAATCGTGGGCTGTACCACAGACCCTGTACTGTGGCCTTCCAGTCTCTGAGAATATATTGATGCCTGTTTCTTTTTCTTTTTAATTATTTTTGTAGTTTGATGTGTTTTATGTTAAGCTTCAGTTATTGCAATTAACTGCTATTTGTTATTGTATGTATTCAAATTTTAGTTTTATTTGAAGTATTCTCTTTTTCTTTTTTCAGGTAAGGCATTCATATCTGTGGAAGGCTTTTGTGCAAGTTCATGGTCTTCCCCCCTCTCTCTCTCTCTCTCTCTCTCTCTCTCTCTCTCTCTCTCTCTCTCTCTCTCTCTCTCTCTCTCTCTCTCTCCAATTCCAGCTTGCAACTGCCTTTCCGCACTCACCTGAATCAGCTGATTTCCAAGACTCCAGTGGTACCTCTGTGTTTGGACCATGAACATATATTACCCTTCTGTGGTTAGCAATGTATGTTAATATTTGATAACCGGTATAATCAAGGTAGGCACTTAAAGAATTCAAGCGAGAATATAGTTATGAAAACAAGTAGTAGCTTGGATGTCACTGTCTCTTCACATTTCGAGGGAAGATCAAAAGAAAAAAAACATGTAGTTTGCATTCAGGATTGATTGTAGACGATAGGGGAAAGATTCATTTGCGTACAAAGGTCTTAGGAATGAATATAACGCACAGCCTACCTAGAGAATGTTTCACAATTTTATCAATTTGAAGCGTGGTTATTGAATTAGGACGTAGGAAAGTGCTGAGATCTGTTAAAACTTGACTTCCGAGTTAAGTTCTAGGTGGTCAGCGGCTGAAGGATGGTTCGCAAGATGTGATAAAAGATCTGCTTTGCTGAGAAGTTTGAGGTTGTCAAAGGAAAATAAAGAGGCAAAATAGTAGCAGAGAAAGAAGCGTTAATCAGATGTTTCTAAACCGAAGGGTTAAAGGACAACGAAGTTAAGCAAGTAGTGTTCCCAGAGAATTAGAAAAATGGACATCTATGGAGCGCAGAGTACCATGTACTGTAATGTATGGATGTGTAATGGACAGCTGACATGAATCTGGCGGTTTTCAGGTAGGTTTACGAAGTTGCAAAGAAGTTTGGGGTAAGTAGCACGCTGCTGAGAACACGAATATTTATTTAAGAGAGAAGGAAACGTGAATCTAATCAGTCAGTTTTAAGCTGAACAGAAAACGTAGAAACCAGGGGTGAGAAAGACGCCTAACTTAATACCTGTAGATAACGTCACAAAGTACGTAACCTAATTGCAAGCATTAGCAAGTAATTTATCTTATACAACGATGTCATTATATTTACAACTATTCAAGTTCTATCTATATTTGTGATTATGGCCCCGAAAAGACAAAAAAAAAAAAAAGTTCCCACGATATACAGATGAAGGTTAACCTGGAGGGAAACATTTTGTCGTAAAAAATGCGATACATTTGGTTGTCCAGAACGAGTTCGGTCGTGCAAGAAAAGTGTTTTATTAGAG
This sequence comes from Macrobrachium rosenbergii, assembly GCF_040412425.1. Lineage (NCBI taxonomy): Eukaryota > Metazoa > Arthropoda > Malacostraca > Decapoda > Palaemonidae > Macrobrachium > Macrobrachium rosenbergii. Next base: position 22,276,848 of record NC_089759.1, read on the forward strand.
TTGCCTCGTAAGCGGTCACAAACTTGCCAATTTGAAATGGACAATTTAAGTAGGTATAGAATTCCAAGATCTGGCTTTTGCACCTAACATGCAACGAGGATGCGAGGGTGGGTCCCACATACAATCAAGAAGTTTTGAAAGCAATACCCATAGTAATATATATAAAACGAACAGAGAAAAGCAGCCTTGCGATGGAAATGAAGTGACGCCAGGTTGTTAGTAAGAGTTAAGTCACTAATATGTAAGATAATTTATGATGAAAGTATCAAGATGAATAATGCGCGAATAGCCTCTACAGAGGTGAAAACAGTGCTCCAAGAAATGGCTGATAAGTCCCACATAAATCTGAGACATCTTTCTCTGAGAAGTAGACATAAGAACTGTTTTAACTGGACCCATATGTCCCTTCCAAGACATGCTGCTGTTAACTTCTAAGTGCAAATTACTGATAGATTTGGAGTGTTCAGTTTCCAATTCCTCAGACATTATTGTGAAGACAGAAAGGTAAGAAGAAACATGATCTTGGAAGTATCAACGCATAAGTTTCATTTACCCCAGAAATCCGAAGGAGATCTGGATCACAAGAATCTAAGCAAGATGTAGAGCGAGCTTCAGAAAAGGACTGAGAAGGAAAAGCAGGTGTTTGTGTAAAACGTATAAGTAATTAGGCAAGGTGTGACCTGGAGGTCGTTGTTGAATAAAAGTATGGGAGAGAATTGATGCCTGAGGGATACAACTAGAGATGCCTGCTCCTTCAACTGTGACAGAAGCAGACCAATCTCATAAGACACTCGACTTTAAAGGGATGAGCGAAGCCTAAGGGGAGTTAGGCTAATAGGGCCTTATGACGTCCTGATAGGCGCCTTAAGAGTGTCAAGAGTCACGCCAGAAGATTTCCTGTAGTTCCTGCGAAAGGATGACTAAATGTGAGAACGGTGAGATGTGAAATCGCCAGTTTAACTTGCCTTGTAGCGTCCACGCTGAAGATCAGAGGGAAGGCTGTTAGATTCTAAGTTGGGAAATGTGTAGCAGGTCCAGTGCTTGGTCAGGAATATAAATAAGAACCCGATCATATAAAAAATCAGCCAGTTCTCCAAAATAGAGAGAAAATAAGGTCTGTGATGAATTAGTTCATTGCCAAAATGGTAAGGACCTAAAATTTGTGATGCATTGTCTCACTGCCTAAAATAGGAAAGAATCAAAGCCTAGGATGAATTATTAGTTCACTTGTGAAATAGGAAGGAAGAAAAGCCGTTAATTGATTATCTCTCACCAACATAGGAAGCAACCTAAGCGTGTGATGGATTATCAAAACGCCTTAAATGAGAATGAACCAGACCCTGTGGTTAATTATTTCACAGCCAGAGTAGCAAGAAAACAAAGCCAGGGATGAATTTTCTCGCTTAACAAAGTAGCAGCGAAACAAAACCCATGATGAATTATCTCTGCCAATGCAGGAAGGAACAGAAGCCGCTGATGAATTATATCGCTGCCAAAATGGGAGGGAACCAAAGCCTGTGGTGAATTATTTCACTAAAAAAAATGGGAAGGACCCATGCCTGTGGTGAATTATTTCACAAAAAAAATGGGAAGGAACCCATGCCTGTGATGAATTATTTCACTAAAAAAATGGAGGGAACCAAAGCCTGTGGTGAATTGTTTCACTGAAAAAATGGGAAGGAACCCATGCCTGTGGTGAATTATTTCACTAAAGAAACTGGAGGAACCAATGCCTATGGTGAATTATTTCACAAAAAAATGTGAAGGAACCCATGCCTGTGATGAATTATTTCACTAAAAAAATGGGAAGGAACCTATGCCTGTGGTGAATTATTTCACTAAAAAAATGGGAAGGAACCTATGCCTGTGGTGAATTATTTCACTAAAGAAACTGGAGGAACCAAAACCTGTGATGAATTGTTTCAATAAAAAAATGGGAAGGAACCCATGCCTGTGGTGAATTATTTCACTAAAAAGATGGGAAGGAACCCATGCCTGTGATGAATTATTTTGCTAAAGAAACTGGAGGAACCCATGCCTTACATTGCTGATCTTTCTACAAGGCAAATTCGCAAAACAAACTGGAACCAATTGCTGGGCAACACAATATATGGGTAGAGGTGAGCAATCAAACTAATTTAGAATGATAAGTACAGGATGAACCAACTTCCTGATATCACAGTTATGGAAACTCTTTTAAATTACAGAAAAGCAGTGCGAAAAGCATCCCAATACTTAAAATATATATTTTTCATAAAAGTTAATTTATTTCCCAAATAAGCCACTTTAGATGTTGATTAGATAAATGATAATTCTAGATTAGAGCTGTTACGTTGCATCAGCATGACATCAGATTTCTGTATACAAAGAAGAGATAATTGACACCTCATACGAGGGCAATTATTCATATCTACATTATGTGCAGTGAAGAGAGAAGGAAAGAGGGGTAATTTGAACAAATATTTGACAGCTTCCTGAAAGAGGCATAAAAAAATAATTATGATCAATTGTCGAATACCTGTGAACGCCTCAAGAAGATGGAGAAAGAGAGAGAGACAGAGTAAGGGAAGAGTAAAATGAAAATTATTTAAAATTTTGATTCAAATAAGGAGAGAAAACAACATAGTGTTATGAATGAGACCACGTGATAAAATAACAGCTTGTCTGTGTGAGAGAGGGAGAGAGATAAGTAAAAATAATGGCGTGCGTGGGTGAGAGAGAGAGAGAGAGAGAGAGCTTAATCTGAAAGTGTGTGTATGAGAGTGAGAGAGATAAAAACATGGTATGTGCGCGGGTGTGAAAGAAGAGAGAGAGAGATAGCTTAACCTGAAAGTGTGTGGATGTATATGAGAGAGAGGGATGTGAAACAAAAATATGGTAAGTGCGTGGGAATGAAAGAGGGGAGAGACAGATGAGAGAGAGAGAGAAGAAACAAAAACAGGATATGTGCGTGGGTGTGAAAGAAGGAAGAGAGAGAGAGAAAACTTAATCTGAAAGTGTGTGGATGTGAGAGAGAGAGAGAAATAAAATAGTGATATGAGAAAACCTTTTATGTCTTTAGCTGGGGCTGTTCCCAGCTCTCAGCGTGTGATCCTCTTTGCCCTGATTGAGTGTTTGCGAAGGCCTTCAGGTCATCGTAGCCGAAGATGCTTAGGAATTCTATTACAAAAAAAAAAAAAAGGAATTTTCGTCCCCATTCTCCTTTTATTTTGGTAAAAGGAGAATGGGGACGAAAATTCCTTTTTTCTTTCTTTCTTTCTTTTATTTTGGTAAGGTTGTTATTGGAAGGTTTTTCCACCTTTTTTAAATTTCTTCTGTTTATTTTTGGAGCTTCATGTATTTAGCAAACTGAGGTTTTTGCTGTCCTTGAAACATTTTTATTTGTCTGGTAAATACCTCGTTGCAAGGTTTTAATATACCAGTTAATATCTTAATTTCTGAATTAAAAGCAGGGGCATCAACAGCAAATGTTTTCAGTATGAGTAGAATCACATTAATTAATTTCCCAGAATGTAAGGCAGGAGAATAGTTGAATAGGAAATTTGCTATCACGAGAATTGGTCTTGCTCGTGAAGCCATATGGATCACAGGCATGGACAGTGAGAATGAACGTCGTTATGTTTGAAATGGCAGGGTTGCAGACTTCTACAGTGAAGAAGGATAACAACACAAAGCTTGAAACAAACAAACAAATATTTAGTAGTCGGTAGTGTGTTTCCATATGGGCCAGCTGGGCAGTGAATGTGGGTAACATCAACGCCAGAAGAGTGAAACCAGAAGGCAGTAGCCAAGATTGCACTGTGTCATGTATGAAAAGTCTGGTGAATAATTTTTGTAACGGGACGCTAACAAACCACAGGGTAATTCGTTATAAGTGTGTCACCGTATGAATTAAAATTTGGACAGTGATGATTGCTAACAGTTTGCATTGAAATGACAAGGTAACAGGTAGCTGGAAGTGTAAAGCCTTTTTGACTGATGAAGCTGTATAATTGGTAGAATATTTAAAGCGATGTAGTAGACAGGAGTGTGGTACTATACTAGTCAGAAGTTGCACAATGAGTAATTTTAGAATATTTAAAGTGATGTAGTAGACAGGAGTGTGGTACTATACTAGTCAGAAGTTGCACAATGAGTAATTTCAGAATATTTAAAGTGATGTAACAGGCAGGAGTGTGTTACCGTATTAATCAGAAGTTGTATAATGAAAAGAAATAATACCAAAAGGTTTGAAGTGATGCAGCAGTAGCGAGGAGTGCGGTACCTTACGAATCAGAAGTAACGAAAACAGAAGATGGATGGAGCCACAGGCTTGTTGCACCATGCGGACTAGAACGAAGAAAATGACGATGGATATCTGCGAAAGCATTGAGAGAACACAAAGAAGTAAATGTGGAACCATTTGCCTAATACTTGATCAGTAACGAAGGGTTTAACCAGACCACTGAGCTGATTAACAGCTCTCCTAGGGCTGGCCCGAATGATTAGACTTATTTAACGTGGCTGAGAACCAGTTGGTTACCTAGCGACGGGACCTACAGCTTATTGTGGAATCCGGACCACATTATAGCGAGAAATGAATTTCTATCACCAGAAATAAATTCCTCTAATTCTTCACTGGCCGGCCGGAGAATCGAACGCGGGCCTAGGAGAGTGCTAGCCGAGTACGATAGGGTAACATAGAATGTTTGAAACTCTTGGCAGTGGTTGATGGCACCATTCCATATGGATCAGAACTTAGATAGCAGGTATGGGTAATTCCAGACGTATTGAAAGGACGTGGTAATTGTCAAAAGTGGGAAACACTGTGGATTTAGAGACGAAGGCAGTAAGGCTGGGTGACATCAGAATGTTTGAAACGCTACGGCAGTCTGTTGTGCTATACTTTGTGGTTCAGCAGTTGGGCATATTAATTAGAAACGATCAAAGTACACAGTAATTGTCAAAGTGTGGAACACTGGATCAAAGACATTCTATGTGGATCAGAATTTGAACAATTGCAGTAGTTCATTGAAACAATAGCCGTACTAGTTAATTCTAGAAGCAGTGAAAGTAGAAGACAGGGGTCGAAGCGCGGGAACAATGTACCTGGATCAGACTTAGGCAAAAAGGATGGATTATCAGAATGTATGAAAGGACAGCGTTACCCAAGGCGTGTGTAACCGCTTGTACCAGAACAAGTACAGAAAAAAAAAACTCAGAAAGTTTAATGTTACAATCGTAGCTATGAGTGTGAGTATAAAAGTCACATATTATAGTGAATGGTAACTTCAGAAATTTTATAAATCCAAGGAAGAAGAGAACACTCACAGATAAAGATCGTGAAAAAGAGAGTCGAGTTGAATCTTTCATGGATTAGAAGGCAATGAAGAACTACATAATCAAAGGAGGTTATATGACAGAATGAGGAAAAGGATACATTATTAGAATGCTTGGGGCTTCGAAGACCTTGCTGTGAATGACAAATATTTGATCACATTGTGCAGAAAAGGTAAGGAATAAGATTTTGTCACGGTTTGGTAGTAGCTGAACATCAGTTTTTTGAAGTTGCTAATTTTTTATCACTTTTTATGTTACTTTTCTGTTCCTTATCTTTCGTTCATACGCATATAAGCATTCTGTTCTGTGAAAGCTTAATAGTTAGGTAAGTCCATAGCCTTCTGACTTGTTCCTTGAGAATGTACACCAAAGTCATGATTAGGAATATGAAGAATGAACACTTATAGATGAATACTGAATTAAAGGATTGAACTGAGGTCGATTTCTTAATGGTAAAGACACAGAGACTGCCAAAGCTCCCTAAGACAATATCAGTGGCAGCAAAAAAAGAATAGTAGAAATCTTATCGTCTTAGTAATAAACCTGCTCGTTAAAGCAGCTAATGATTTTGGAAACAAGAAAAGAAAGAGATTTCCAAATTCTGGGAGTAAGACATCCTAGTTTGAAAATTTACACAGTAAAATATAAGGCGCTCGAGTAACCAAAAACATAAATTGCATTTGTCATTTCACCTCACAATTTAGCGAAAGGGAAAAGAATGTAGATCATTCCATTTTGCAGTAGGATTTCTACAAAATCGTTAAGCGTAGAATTTGTTTAGGAGTAAAAGTTAGGATGTGTGAAGGAATTGTTTAGCCAACTCTCCATCATGGAAGCAAAGCGCGTATAACAGAAACGTAATCTGTTGAAATGAATGTCTTGAGTAGTACGGGTATATATGGTTCGGGAAAGTTTTAAAGGGTGAGAAATATAAAGAGGAAGGGACTGAATGCCCAGAAAGAGTGAAACTGCTTGCTAGATAATGGTGGGATTAGCAGTGTATGTGGGAGGGCAGGGGGGCCCTGAATTAATGCACTACTGATAAGCCTAATGCATAGGTATATGAACCTTCACATGGACAATTTTCTTCACAGGGGTTTCTCCCTTAATTCACCTGTAAAAGGAAAACATGAGAGTGACTTCTGTTTTACTTTCTGTAGGTCTGTCTCTGTTATATATGTATGTATAGGCCTACGTGTGACCACCCCCGTAGGGGGGATAGTGCCGTCAGTGCGCCTCACGGGATGCTCTGTAGACATTACTGAAGGTTCTTTGCAGCGTCCCTTCGGCCCCTAGCTGCAACCTCCATTCATACTATCTTCCATCTCGCTGTCCACCCTCTCTAAACAAATATTTCATAGTGCAAGTGCGAGGTTTTCCTCATGTTAAACCTTTCAGACCTACCTCCTCTCAGCTTCCTTTCCAGCGTTGAATGACCTCACAGGTCCCAGTGCTTGGCCTCTGTCCTAAACTCTATATTCAGTTCAATACGTGTGACCACGAAGTTAACGTTAGTGTGTAAGTTTCAGGGAAAAATAAAGCTTTTTGTTTACTTCTGTGAGACAGAACAGATGATGCTCACGTGTACAAAACAAGCAACGCACGCTTCACGTACGGATGGATGCTGGCTTACAATAGCATTACATCTCTCCCCCCCTTGTCCATCCCAAGGGAATCCACATCTGTCCGGTAAAATATTCGACGGTAAAAGTTGGCTGAGAACCCGTTGTATTCCAGAGATGGAAGCAATCTCTCTCTCTCTCTCTCTCTCTCTCTCTCTCTCTCTCTCTCTCTCTCTCTCTCTCTCTCTCTCTCTCTCTCTCTCAGTGGGATGTTTGTCTCCCATGAGGCTAAAGGACGTCCCGTAGCTTCCAGCAGCCTCCCTTTTCTTCATCTATTATTTTATCTTGGATGTTCCTCTCTCCGCCACAGTTTTTCCTGTAGCAAGTTTTTAATTCTGGTCATTCGTATACCAGAGGAAATGGCAATGCTGGTGAATGGATTCGAAGTCCATCTTCTTGCTAGCTGATGAATATGTTTTCGTTTTAAAAAGGGAAAATATCAACACAATAGCAGCGCCAAAGAAATCAAATCGAAACTAAGTAAATGTTACATAATTGTAATGTAAGATTACTACCTTACTGATGTGGCATAGAAATGTCGTTTATTTAGTCAATATAAACTTAAATTGCGTGATGTCATTAGTGTAATATAAACTTAAATTGTGTGATGTAATTAGTATAATATAAACAAATTGCATGGTGTAATTAGTGTAATATAAACTTAAATTGCGTGATGTAATTGGTGTAATATAAACTTAAATTGCGTGGTGTAATTAGTGTAATATAAACTTAAATTGCATGGTGTAATTAGTGTAATATAAACTTAAATTGCGTGATGTAATTAGTGTAATATAAACTTAAATTGCATGATGTAATTAGTGTATTATATGGTCTATATCTGAAGGTAAAAGGAAACCAGGAGGATGGAAAAAGTAATGTTAGTATAAATAATAGAAAAATATAACTGGATGGTTCGAGCGGGTGTTTGGGAGCAACGTGAATAGATGGAAGGAACAGAAATTATTGTGAGTTGAAGAACAGGTGGAGCAAGGAAGGTTGCAACTGGATTTCTGCAAAAGCGCTGGAGGAGAAGATCGTTAGTGGAAGCAAGATGTAGGAAGTATGTGGAGGGATTTGTTAATCAGCTCTCCTGTATGGAAGTGAAGTTTGGATGTTGTGTGCGATTGACAGAAGGGTTGAAAGTGAAACGTGTAGAAGTATGAAGTGTGGGAAACATTCAACATAAATGAAAGATTGACCAGAAGATTTTTAAATGGTTAGAGGGAGACCGGAAAAAAATTAGGCAAATAAGGTCAGGGTTGTGTTGGAATGAAAGGCCCTTGAAGTAAGATACAGGTGAGAAGCGCAGTGTTGACCATCAGAGGATGAAACTTGTGTAAGCTAGAGGATAAACAATGTAGTGAATTTCGTTATGTTACTTTCTGGAAACCAATCTAGAACAGTTAATTATTTATTAGATAGTCGATTGTAGGGGGTCATGACTTGGATGTAGCAGGTATGGACTAGCAACCTCATCCCATAAAGAGTTTTGTTGAGAGTAGGAAGACATATATGTAGTATATATATATGTATATATATATATATATATATATATATATATATATATAATATTTACATACATTATATGTGTATATATATATATATATATATATATATATATATATATATATATATATATATATATATATATATGTATATATATTACATACATATACATGTGTGTGTGTGTTCATTTTCTGTTAATATTTTTGGACGTTGGGAAATCAGCGGAGAGCCATTTGAGCCTGGCAGACTGCCCAAATGAAATAGCGCAGTCCCCCCAAATAAAGCTGTACGTGCATGGTAGGGGACACTAAACTAATTTGCATCACTCGACCGGAGTATTGCATTACCAATCTCCCTACTTGTTTCTGGAAGGCCAGCCGCTAGCCTCCTCTCTCTCTCTCTCTCTCTCTCTCTCTCTCTCTCTCTCTCTCTCTCTCTCTCTCTCTCTCTCTCTCTCTCTCTCTCTCTCCAAAGCGGTTGCCAGTTAGTAGCGTGTTATTCGAAAATGAAGTAAATGGCTGTATAAAAGAAAGCCCAGCCCCCGTAGGTGGGTAGCACCATCAGTGCACCTCACGCGGTGCACTGTAGGCATTACATAAGGTTCTTTGCAGCGTCTCTTCGGCCCCAAGCTGCAACCGCTTTCATTCCTTTTACTGTAACTCCGTTCATATTCTGCTGCTTCCGGAAATCCTACTCTCCACCCTCTCCTAACAATAGTGTTTCAAAGAGCAACTGAGAGGTTTTCCTCTTGTTACACTTTTGGCCTAAATCTTATATTTGAATTTTAAAAGTTCAGCATCTAAGGAAAAAAAATAAGCTAAAATAACCTATAGAAAGTAATATGGAATCTTGAACTCTCACCCCCAGGGAACACCATAATGATAAGTACCACCGACGATTTCCTATTTATGAGAAATAATATACTGCGGCCTTACAAAAATAATTAACACCTTCAGAAGGTGGCAGTTATGTGCTAGCAGAGATATCATGGGTTGCGAGTATTTTACTGTGACAAAACTCCTGCAAGTTAAATAGAGTGATATAGATATGTAGTGCGCAAAAACATTTTCACGGATATCTTTCTGTTGTTCGCCCTAAATGAATGAACACCTTCAGCACAATAAATTATTGGGAATAAAATATTAAATAAACGTAGGAATTGGATTCGTTACAAGCTAAAGAGCCCAGTTTATACGATGGCAATTTCTAACAATATCAAAGCGAATATATAAGAAGTTGTGAAGTTCTGTACTACCCTGTTTCCGTAAGTACCAACAAGACCTTAAGACCACCCCTAGCAACAGAACGTCCCTCCGTATTGCTGAGTTATGCAGCCGCGTGCAACAAAGATCAACAGTCCCTTGACCGTAAGACCCTAATTCTGAGCTCGTTACCGTCGCGTGGGCACTGGGTAGAGAGAAAGAGGGTCAATAGCTCGTTAACGCAGGGTATTCGCATTGTTTACACACAGCTTCCTACCAGTCAACGCCATGAAGTAGAATCAATATGGACCTGTCTCTGGGTAACTGTTTAGTGATTTCAGTGTTTGCGCGTGCAAATATTTAAATCTGTTCAGCGCTGTGCCGGCAAATCTGAATTTTTCTCGCCTCCATTAGAACACTTCTGCCCCTTTCTGCAACTGTCGTAATTTCTAGTCAGTTAATGGAAAATAAAGCTAATTTAACTATCTTTCATCTCTTCATTTTGAGAATCTTTAATCTTATTGGTAAACATTAGAAGGACAAAGAGTTAATGTTGTTTTTATTGATAGTCATTTGGACTTGACATTAAAAAGAATCCAAAGTGTTTCCTTGTATGCGCAACATAGATATTTTATGCTTATAGTTTCAACTTTTTTAGTTTGGTTATGTTTATTTAATCATTTACCAAAAGACGATCATTTATTTGCTGTGTCTCTATCGTCTCATTATTTGAGTTTGCTCTCTCATTCTGTCATGTCTTTCTCATGTGCCAATACAGTTTGCCGAGAAAAGTTTGTCAAATTCGTAGGGTTTTGTTACGTTCCGTTATAATTCGTAAACGTCATGAATGTCAGTCCATGATAAAAGAGCTGAAGCTAAAAATAGCACGAATCAGGTGTCACTGCGAAAAGCAATAAATGTTATCTATCTCACTCTACTCTTTTTCACTTTATATCACGGATACGTACAAACATTTTAGTTCCTTTCTGCAACTGTCGTAATTTCTATTCAGTTATGGATAATAGAAAATAAAACTAATTTAACTATATTCCATCTTTTCGTCTTGAAAAATACTTTAACCCCAAAGAGAAACATTAGAAAGGGGCGTGATGATATTGTCTTTATAGTATTTACGTAATGCCTGTTGTTCAGAGCGATAAGTCCAGTTATTTTATGTTACGAACACTTTTCACTTAGCAGAGCCGCGGAAAACTGCAAGGCAAGAGAGCGACCAGGGAAAAGCGAGGATAAACGTTAAAAAAAAGCGGAAAATAAGAAACTGCCGAAAAGAAAAACAGAAACAAGTAGTATGAAAACACTACATGAATCACAACCTGAACCTGAAAGAGAATTATGAATGTGGCCCGTTAGAGAACCTTTGCATCAAGTCAAAGGCAGAACAAACCACAAAGAAACTTCCAAAAAAAAAAAAAAAAGAAAGAAAGGAGAAAGAGAGAGAAAAAAAGGAATTCAAGAGAAGCGTGAAAAAAAGGCTTTTGTAGGCAGAACAATAAAGCCTTGGAACGTCTCGATTTGACAAAGGACGCGAGCAAGGTATTAACGTCGTCAGATGTGTGAGAAGAAATGGACTTTTGAGTTTTGCGCTGAAATTTCTCTCTCTCTGCTTTTCAGAAAATTATGGCACTTAATGAGCTGACGCTATCATTTTGTTGTGCAAGAAATGACGAATTTGTTGTCCATTAATTTTCTTTTTTTCTTGCTGCAAAAGGCACTGAACACGAACTAATGATTCACATCATGTAACAAGTAAAGAATGCAATCGAGCTTTCTGTACAGCGTATAATGCTCTCTGAGCCGCAGCCCATGAAACTTTCAGCCACGGCCCGGTGGTGGCTTGTCATATAGCGTTGCCAGAAGCACGATTATGGCTACCTTTATAACATTAAATAAAATAAAAAAAAAACTGCTGAGGCTAGAGGGCTGCAATTTGGTATGTTTGATGAATGGAGGATGGATGATCAACATATCAATTTGCAGCTCTCTAGCCTCAGTAGTTTTTAAGACCTGAGGGCGGACAGAAAAAGAGAGGACGGACAGAAAACTAAAAATGTCGTTTAATGAAATTAATAGGAGTTTAATTGAACAAGGCGTTAATATAATGGGTGAAATTTAAAATAGAATAAACCAGTGACTAGTTATTTAACCAGTGCTGACCCATAATTGTCGAAAACAGCGATGAAATGCGAAGCGCATCATGATTTTGTAAATTTGTAAAAAAAAAAAAAAAAAATATTCTCATCCTTTTCACTGCCGTGGTTCTCTCCAAGCCTCTTGATTCTCATGGCCCACCTGTGTTACTGCTCTTGCGAAGCAAATAAAGTGTTTACTGTAGTTTAGATTGAATGTTTAGCTCTAGCGTCGTCAACAGAGTAATTAGACGTATATCAAGGCAATTCAAGTACTGTATATCATACTGTATACCAATCTGACCAGTAACATTTTTTTCTGCGGCCCCTGAAAATATCTCATGGGCCCCAGGAGGGCCATATGGTCCACGTTGAGAAACTTTGTAATGTGACCAGCGCATGCGTAGTTGGGGGGAGGCCGGTTGTTCGTTTCTGTAAGACGTTACGTACTGTTATATATCCCGCTAATCTTCGATTTCTCATTAATAGGAAGACATTTCTGTCATGGTTGTAAATATATGCTTTCACAAATAGCACGTCGTTGCCAGAGTAATGGGAAGTCACATGTTGCATCCTATAGGAATTTGATAGGTAAAGTTGAACTGACGCTTCATGGACTTGCAAGTATCTAGACGTATATCGTGTACACCAATGAATATTGCTGTGTCTTCACGATATATGTATATATATATATATATATATATACTGTATATATATATATATATATATATATATATATATGTATTGTCACCATTCACACGTGACTCAGCTGTAAGTTATTCTCAAGGAGTAGTAATTTGCTGGTGTCTTAATATTCATTCTGTTATTTAAAGGTGTTTCGGGATACGTTTCTTAGCCCTGGCTGCCCACACCCGCCACACCTCCCCTCACTAACCAACATGTACTTAGTTCCCAGACTAGGTCTACAGAGGCACGATGGATTTTCTCAGAAAATGGGCCCAATTCGTTTTTCCCCGCTGGGGTCCTTCTCGAAACTCGTTGTTAAGGCTGGGGTGGTAAAAACGGACAGGAGCAAAAGGCCGTGCTGACGTCAGGCCAAGTTCTTGAACAAAAAAGGGTTGTAACCACCCGACCGCGTGTGGTCATATATATATATATATATATATATATATATATATATATATATATATATATATATATATATATATATATATATATATATATATATATATATATATATGTGTGTATGTATGTATGTATGTATATATAAATATATATACATATATATATGTACAAGTATAATATATATATATATATATATATATATATATATATATATATATATATATGTATATGTATATGCATATATAAATATATATATAATGTATTATGTGTTTGTAAGTATAAGTATTTAAAGGACAGGTTTCTAATCGTTCTAAATACAAGATAAATAATATCCATCACCTTTTACTAGAGAGAAATTTAGCATCGGAAAAGAGAACAAAAAAAAGTAAATGAAAAAAAAATGCGTCAGTGACGTATCTCTGACGTAACCGTAAAATGAGTGAACTTTATGACGACCGCGACGTGATTTATTTTGGAAAATAAAATTCCAGTTTTTGTAGTCTATGTTGCGTAGTTGACCGCGCACATCAGATAACAAAATGTAAGGGGATTGTTTACATTACAGACTCATTTTTATCAAGATTTATGAGAAGTTTACCGGACAAGTGGCCAAGAATGGAAACGGGAAAACGACTGTAATTTTCATTCGAGATATCCAGCACTTTGTCGAAAGAGATGGATGCAATATGATAATATGACTAAAAACAGCCCAGTAAACGAAGCGATTGGACAATTACTGAATTCTTCAAGGTCTCGTTGAACATTTCGAAAGCTTTGCCTTTGCTGTCTTTCAGCAAGTACCGTAGAAGAGGATCTAAAGTTCAAGACCCCATAGGGGCAGGGTTAGTGCTGCCAGTGCACCTCGTGCTGTGTACTGTAGGCATTACTCACGGTTTTTTGCAGCTTCCCTTTGGCCCCCAGCTGCAACCTCGTCTACTCCTTTGACTGTGCCTCCGTTCGCGTCCTCTTTCTGCCATCTTAATTTCCACCCTCTCTCCTAACAATTGTTTCTTAGTGCAGCTGCGAGGTTGTCCTCCTGTTTACGCCTTTCAAACCTTTTTACTCTCAATTTCCCTTTCAGCGCTGAATGACCTCGTCGGTCCCAGTAATTTGCATTTGGCCTAAATTTTATATTCTATTCTACAATTCAAGACTTAATAAGATATAGTTATTGTTTATTCTTATTTTCTTCAGGGTTATGCTTTGTTTAGTTAAAGAATTATGCCTTGCACCGCATGAGAGCAATGAGGCAACAATAAATAAGGTTTTTTTATCTGCATAGACCGGAGGTGGGGGGAGGGGTGGTTGCTTAGCCCAGCGCCCGATTGCCCCTCTTTCTGCCTCTTACTTTTCATCCGTTTTGTTTGGTCACTTCCCACTTAGCTGTCCAACTTCTTTCCTGCAGTTTGTACCTCTCACTGAAGAACCCCGTAGCCGCAACCTCTTTCATTCCTTTTACTCGACCTCCGTTCAAATATTCTTTCTTCCATCTGACTTTTTACCCTCTCTATCAATTGTTTCATAGTGCAACTGCGAGGCTTTCCTCCTGTTACACCTTTCAGCCCTTCTTACTTTCAATTTCCCTTCCAGCGCTGAATGACCTCATAGGTCCTAGCGCTTGGCCTTTGGCCTAAGTTCTATGTTCTGTTATGACTGAAGAAGGAAGTAATCGTTTACTTAGGCCCTAAGAAAATTTACTCTCTTGCTGTAATAATAAAAACAATAATAATAATTGCATTAGTTTTTATCTTGTTTTTAGAGTATTAACTTAACTAACGCATCCACGATTAATTATAGAAGACCTAACATAACACCTTGCTGTGATCCTTAAACCACGTTACTGTGTTCAGCTGCAAGTCAAAAATTATCTCTGAATTCGGTTGCGTGAAATCTATGCAGGAATGAGATGGAAGTTTATTATTATTATATTATTATTATTATTATTATTATTATTATTATTATTATTATTATTATTATTCACAATATGCACCGATTCATTTGGAACGAGGGAACAGGTAATTAATTTGCAATCCAGATTTCATTGAGTAGAAAGCATAAATTCTAATTATGCCGGACCTGTTTTAGTAAATCTTCATCTGTTATGTAAAGCAATTCATTACTAAGCATTTACAGAGCCAAAGCGTTAGCCAAAACGTAAGGTAATTAAACAGTGATTTTACGAAAGTGTAGAGCGAACGACCTCGAATGTGCTTTACCTTGAAGCCTAAGCAGTAGCCAAAGCTTAACATAGTTAAATAATGAGTTTACTTAGATATTTAGCAAGCGTGGTTTATCTTGAAGCCTAAGCAATAGCCAGAACTTAACGCAATTTAGATATTTAGCAAGTGTGGTTTATCTTGAAGCCAAAGCAATAGCCAGAGCTTAACGTAACTTAATGCTGAGCTTACTTGTATGTTTAGCAAATGTAACCAAAACGTAACATAATTGAATAATCAATTTACTTATTTGTTTAGCAAATGTGATTTAGCTTCAAGCATACAATAAACAAAACTTAACGTAATTGAACAATGAATTTACTTATTTGCTTAACAAACGTGCTTTAGCTCGAACACTGGTTATCGAAACTGGGCGGGTTGTAACCCTCGGAGGCCAGAGCCAACAAACATCTCCTTTAAGAAATGGATTTCCATTGCGTGTTCTCAGCACGGAGAAAAACTATCGTTTCTAATCAATTTAAGACAAAGTAGCCCGAGATTTTTCCAGCCGTAGTCTTCTATTTCTGGAAGGGAAACTCGACTGAACAAATTTTTTCTATTATATTTGGTTCGCTGAGCTTCAGGATTGCGGGGAAAAAATGTTTTTTGTATGTGCGTGCGCGTGTGTGTGTGTGTATGTGTGTGTGTGTGTGAAGGCCGATCTAAAGTGCACTAAGAGCGGTTGTTTTCCCGTTTACAGCTTTGGCCCGAGAGGAGAAAAAAAGAATAATTAGGTAGAAGCTGCAAGATTTATTTCTTAACACTTAAAGAAGCACAACAGTTAAATGTAACAGTGGTCATTTTTACGAAGGCAATGCATAACCAAGTAAGATGTATGTATATATATATATGTACATTTATATATATATATATATATATATATATATATATATATATATATATATATATATATATATATATATTATATACATATATATATATATATATATATATATATATATATATATATATATATATATATATATATATATATGCATATACGTCTGCGTCTGTGTATGGAGACTCTGCAAATTAGTAACAAAAAGCACCAAAATTTCTCGCATTCTTTGTAATGGCGTAAATTAAAAAATTCCCAGAGGATTTATTTAATTCAGTATTAATTTTATTACAGAATGTTCTACTCTTTTTTTTTGGCGTTTATGTAATAAAAACGTAAGCGGGTGAACCTTCACATTGAAAAATATTTCAAGAGAGTTTCGAAAGGATTTTTAAGAAATTTAAAAGACGTTTAATAGGATTAAATAATTAAATTATTTAGCCTAGATGTTTTATTGAAACATCAAAGTACAAAATGAGGAACTTGAGAACACTTACACAGATATTTTCGAGAGCGCCCCCCCCCCCCTCAAACCCCCCGAGCGGTTCAGTGAACAAGTTCTGGCACGAGTTCAGATACCTCTCATGCTCTTCAGTGTGATGAAACGCGCACTCTCACTGAATAAGATACCTCATATCTCGAATCTGGATGTATATTTAGTTTATCCGATGCATCCTTGCCAGAGCTGACGTGGGAGGGAAATTTTTTCGTAGAACGCTGTTATTGAAACATTGCAAACATTGCCTCGAAAGCACAGTCAAAATCGATGATCGGGAGTAGCAAGTAAGTCCTATTGCTTTGTGATGTTTAACTGCAGACCGAAGTCATGCAGTTTTTAAGCCAGTCTGCGCTAAGAAAGGTGTGCCTAAGGTCAAGTAACCTCCAAAAGCAGGGCATGAAGTCAGGTATCTATGAATAACAATTTTAAAAGACAAGCGGCCGTTGAAACGAGAGCTTAAGGCAACCATCTCAGTATCAGGCATTTAACTCGATGTGAAGTTAAGCAAGTGACGTCAAGGCGATCTTTACAAGTGTTCAAAGCTAAACAACTGGCGGGAGCATTGCTTGCGAGTCGGTTGGTTCCAAAAGAACAGCGTTTGATGTCATGCAGCCTTGGAGAGTAGAGCTGAAAGACAGTCAGCTGTTGAGATACGCGCTTTGTGAGATATGTGCTTTGCCGTGCATCTCTCATGAACATTGCTTGCAAGCAAACAACCTCTGGAGCAAAACGTATAAGTCATGCATCTCTCGAGAAGTGTTTAAAAGTTAAACAGCTGAAGTTCTTCGAGTAGATTCTTAGGAAAGGTAAAACAAGCCGACCTTGCAAGAGATCTGTATAGATCAGCTTTGAAGTAAGAATCTGATCACTTCAGACAGGTATCATTCGAGTACAATAGGAGCTTCCTTAAGCACAGGGGCATTACAGCAAGAGGACCTCTAAACAAGGTCAGTCATGCACAGGGAGAAAGGTTAAAGGGAAAAGAGCTTCTGATCCCTAGGGCACAACCATAACCATGCAATTAATGAAGGAGTAGAGATAGTAGCCTCAACAACAATAGAAATGCAGTCTAATAACAAGCTGTTTATCTGCTAGACATCCCACGACTGATATTTCTGATCATCGCTGCTAAAATAAACTTCTCCCTTTGAAATTTCCCCGTTGGGTCATTGCGAATATTGGGTGCTCAGCCTTTGGGACCAATAGCCTTTATGAAAACGCCCCCCCCCCCACACCAACCAACTCCCCTGTTCTCTCTGTCTGTTATTTCCAACAACATTCATTCGTTACAATTTCACGTGTATTTATATATTACGATTTTATGTGTAAATGGTCTTTATGGGAATGGCCGTTAGGGGACCTGGCCTTATATTCCTCTAATGAGTAGGTGACTTTTTAGGATGCCGTAAATATCCAGGGAATACGCATTTTTAATATGCCACATTTTTAAATGACAGTTTCGAATATCTTTCGGACAGTAGTAAATGGTACGTTTTGCAGCGCTGCTCTTTTCCGATGTTTTATGTTCAAAGTAATTAGAGTTTATTGAGTAAAATGCATTCATTTGTGCTCTGTCGTTTTATGTTTTGTTCAGATTCTCCTGCCCACTGCTAGAATATATATATATATATATATATATATATATATATATATATATATATATATATATATATATATATATATATATATATATATATATATATATGTATATATATATATATATATATATATATATATATATATATGTATATATATATATATATATATATATATATATATATATATATATATATATATATATATATACATACACACACACATTCTAGCAGTGGGCAGGAGGACCTGAACAATATATAAAATGACAGAGCACAAATGAATGCATTTTATATAATATATATACATATATATAAACAGATATATATATATATATATATATATATATATATATATATATATATATATATATATATATATATATATATATATATATATATAATAATAAAATATAAAATGACAGCACAAATGAATGTATTTTATTTAAATCTTCCGGCTCCAGCCCTCAACTCGATATCAGCAACTTCAAAACAATTACATATTTTTTGGTGGATCTCCATTCATCAAAACTCTTCTTCTCCATTCTGAGATCTGGAAGATCCTAAAAATAGAATCCGAAGATTTTTTTGGTTGTATAAAAAAAAGAATTGGACTAGCGCGGAGCGCTGATGCAGTCTAAATGCAAGGAGGAAAACATTTTAAGAATAAAATGCGCCACATCTATATACGAGTATATATATATATATATATATATATATATATATAATATATATATTTATTTATACATATGTGTGTGTGTATGTATACGCGCATTTATATATATATATATATATATATATATATATATATATATATATATATATATATATATATATATATATATATATATATATATATATATATATATATATATATATATATATATATATATATATATATATATATATATATATATATACTGTATATATTAAATATATATATATATATATATATATATATATATATATATATATATATATATATATATATATATATATATATATATATATATATATATATTAAATAAATTTTTAGTGCGGGTTTTACTTTTAAGATGTTTCCCTCTTTCTAATTTTACAGTCACTGTTCCACACCAGTTTAATTTTTTTTTCCGAATACAGCGTCATTGACTTATTACACAACCAGACAAAGTCTTCGGATTCTATTTCCAGGACCTTCTTCCATATCTCAGTATGGAGAAGGAGAAGAATTTTGACGAATGCGATGCACCCCAAAAATATGTCATTGTTTTGAAGTTGCTGATATCGAGTTGAAGGTTGGAGCCTGAAGATTTAGGGGAGGAACTGTGAAGATGAACACGCACGGTAAGACGAATGAGAGCAAGAAATGGTTCTTAAAAATGGGGCACGAATCTGGGTCAAAGATTAGGCTGGGGAAAAATTGACGGAAGATGCGGAAAGTGTTAGTAAGCGTTGATAGTTTTGCGGATGCCACTAGACAGGTGGGCAGGAAAGGATGATTGTAGAGACTACTGAAACCTGTTTATTGAATGTAGATTTTTTTATTACTGTGTTACGAAAGACTTAATCTGTTTTGCCATACATGGTATACAGTATAAATTAACGGCCACAATGACCTCCTAACGCCGCTATTTTAGGTATAAAACCCCACAAATAAAGAGGACTTTTTTCGCTAATTTCCATGTGTATTTTAAGGTTTTCATTAAGAAGCCTTTCGAAAAATGTTAGGTAATTTTTGTATGTCCAGTAGACTACACACATAATAAGTTTTAAGAATACATTTGCTGAGTTTTCTTCGCTGGAAATCTTGGAACTTGGGAAATGAAACGAGAACAGGAGCATCGAAAAATGGCGCTAAATTTCATGAACGTGAGAGGGAATTCTTCCGCGCTGCCGAGCGCCATCGTACCCCGGCCGCTGGGGCTGCAGTGTTTATCAAAACTCAGCTTGTGTATGTGTGTGTGTGTGTGTGTGTGTGTAACATGAGCTGCATTTCTCAGATACGCAGTTTTTCCGTGATGGAATCAGTAAATGGAAGTTACTCTGCAATTCCTGAAGTAAATTTACCCAGCGCAGGATTTTGCAGGCTTTTGGCGAGAGACAAATTTGCTTAAGGTGTGCAAAAAGTGACTCCGGTGATTAATTTCTAGAAATGGATGCAAAGGAAACCCCTTTTTTTATTTCTCTTTTCTGAGGCTACGAGATCGTTCTGCTTTTCCTGAATGCGGGACTGGTACTGAGAGGAGTTTATTTCTTCTTTTTCTCGGTTTTAGATCTAATAAGCAAGGGTAACTTGAATTGGCAGGATGTTTTACTGCCGAAGCATTCACTGTGATAATTATTCAGTAATTATTACGAGATATAATCTGTAGATATTACGGAAGAAGTGACCTTTTGTAATTGTACTTCAGTTTACTCCAAGCAATTTTTTGCTAAACAGTGAGGTAAAGATGCCGCTCTATTTTCGTTGTTCCTGAATAGAACAGGAAACCCTGCAGAATAAAGATAGTGGACGAGAGAAATCTAATTACAGCTATTTGTCTTTTAAAAATTCATGTATAGAATTCGAAAATATTGGCAGATCAGACATGACCTCGAATTATGATATCTTTAGTGCTCAGCATAAATTGCAGTAATTCAGAAACTATTTCACAGTTGTTGGTTTTCTCTGACAAAAGCCAGCCAAGTTTTGAAACTTCACTCCAATGAAGCTGTTGTTATGGATTATTTAGCACAGAATTCTACTTTCACTAAATCGCTTGGTACTCATCCATGAAACACATTTTGGGGTATGATTGATCGTTTAACTGGCAAATCATTGTCGTACGACAAATTTTGCTTTCTGGTAATCAAGACTGGTATTTTGCATTTCAAGATCTGCTTCGATGAACTCTCGTAGTTATTATGTTAGTTTCAAATTAAAGCGATGGGATCCCAAGGCTAATACTTTCGCTCCGCTACACAAGAAACGGTTTACAAGGCTAATCTTTCGTACCGAAATTTACAGGGGTCACGTTTCAGAGTAACCTTAGTCCTTGCTTTCGTTTACAATTCTAATAAATTTTGTTCCAACAAAAAACAAAAATGGAACAAAATAACATCGACGCCACATAGAAGTGGGAAAAGATGCAGAGAAAGAAAAAGAGGACAAATAAATTTTGTTCCAGTATATAGGGAATGGTTTGCTGGTTGATCAGTTTTGTTCCAAAGTATACAGGTGGACTTGATAAGCAAATAATCTTGTTTTAAAGGTACAAGGCTAGAATGAAAAGGTTGATAGTTTCCCTTCAGAATGTAATGTTAAGTTTACCTGGATGGATTTAAAAGGTTACTTATATAGGGATGGGTTCCTAAGGTTCTTTATGTATGGGTGGGTTCGCGAGGTTATTTATGTAGGGGTGGGTTCACGAGGTTACTTATGTAGGGGTGGGTTCGCGAGGTTATTTATGTAGGGGTGGGTGCACGAGGTTATTTATTCAGGGATGGGTCTCGAGGTCATTTATGTAGGGGTGGGTTCGCGAAGTTATTTATGTAGGGGTGGGTTCGAGAGGTTATTTATGTAGGGGTGGGTTCACGAGGTTACTTATGTAGGGGTGGGTTCGCGAGGTTATTTATGTAGGGGTGGGTGCACGAGGTTGTTTATGCAGGGATGGGTCTCGAGGTCATTTATGTAGGGGTGGGTTTGCGAGGTTATTTATGTAGGGGTAGGTTCGCGAGGTTATTTATGTGGGGATGGGTTCGCAAGGATATTTACGTAGGGACGGGTTCGCGAGGTTATTTATGTAGGAATGGGTTCACAAGGTTATTTATGTAGGGGTGGGTTCACGAGGTTATTTATGTAGGGTTGGGTTTGCGGGGTTATTTAAGTAGGGATGGGTTCGCAAGACTATTTATGTAGGGATTTGTTCGCGAGGTTATTTATGTAGGGATGGGCTCGCGAGGTTATTTATGTAGGGATGGGTTCGCAAGGTTATTTATGTAGGGAGGGGTTTGCAAGGCTACTTATGTAGGGATTTGTTTGCGAAGTTATTTATGTAGGGATGGGTTCGAAAGGTTATTTAGGGATGGGTTCGCAAGGTTATTTATAGAGGGATGTGTTTGCAAGGCTATTTATGTAGGGATGGGTTCGAAAGGTTATTTATATAGGGATGGGTTTGCAAAGTTATTTATGTAGGGATGGGTTTGCAAGGTTATTTATGTAGGGATATGTTTTCAATGTTATTTATATAGGAATGGGTTTTCAAGGACATTTATATAGGCATTTGTTCACAAGGTTATTTATGTAGGGGTGGGTTTGCAAGGTTATTTATATAGGGATGAGTTCACGAGGATTTTTATGTAGGGTTGGGTTCGTGAGGTTATTTATGTAGGGGTGGGTTCGCGAGGTTATTTACGGAGGGGTGGGTTTGCGAGGTTATTTATGTAGACGTGGGTTCGTGAGGTTATTTATGTAAGGGTGGGTTCGCGAGGTTATTTATGTAGAGATGGGTTCGCAAGGTTATTTATGTAGGGGTGGGTTCGTGAGGTTACTTATGTAGGGAAGGCTATTTATGATCTGTTCGCGAGGTTATTTATGTAGGGATGGGTTCGTGAGGTTATTTATGTAGGGATGGGTTTGCAAGGTTATTTATATATGGATGGATTTGCAAGGTTATTTATGTTGGGATGGGCTTGTAAAGTTATTTATATAGGGATGGGTTTGCTAGGTTATTTATGTAGGGATGGGTTTGCTAGGTTATTTATGTAGGGATGGGTTTGCAAGGTTATTTATATAGGGATGGGTTTGCAAGGTTATTTATATAGGGATGGGTTCGAAAATTTATTTATATAGGGATTTGTTCGCAAGATTATTTATGTAGGGATGGGTTTGCGAGGCTATTTATGTAGGGATGGGTTTGTAAGGTTATTTATATAGGGATGGGTTTGTAAGGTTATTTATATAGGGATGGGTTTGCAAGGTTATTTATGTAGGGATGGGTTTGCAGGGTTATTTATGTAGGGATGGGTTTGCAAGGATATTTATGTAGGGATTTGTTTGCAAGGTTATTTATGTAGGGATGGGTTTGCAAGGTTATTTATATAGGGATGGGTTTGCATGGTTATTTATGTGGGGGTGGGTTTGCAATGTTATTTATATAGGGATGGGTTTGCAAGGCTATTTATATAGGGATTTGTTCGCAAGGTTATTTATGTAGGGATGTGTTTGCAAGGTTATTTATATAGGTCTGGGTTTGTAAGGTTATTTATACAGGGATGGATTTCCAAGGTTGTTTAAATAGGGATGGGTTCGAAAGGTTATTTATATAGGAATTTGTTCGCAAGGTTATTTATGTAGGGATGCGTTTGCAAGGTTATTTATGTAGGGATGGGTTCACAGTGTTATTTATGTTGGGATGGGTTTGCAAGGATTTTTATATAGAGATGGGTTTAAAAGGTTATTTATGTAGGGGTGAGTTTGCAAGGTTATTTATATAGGGATTTGTTCGCAAGGTTATTTATATAGGGGTGAGTTTGCAAGGTTATTCATATAGGGATGTGCTTGGAAGGTCATTAATTAGGGATGGGTTTGCTAGGTTATTTATATAGGGGTGGGTTTCCAAGGTTATGTATATAGAGATGGGTTTTCGAGATTAATTATATAAGGGTGATTTTGCACGGTTATTTATACAGGGATGGGTTTGCAAGATTATTTATATAGGAATGGGTTCGCTAAGTTATTTATATAGGAATGGGCTTGCAACGTTATTAATTCCGTTCTAGAACGAACAGGAGTGAGTTGGTAAGGCTAATGCATCCGTTGCAGAATGGGATAGCATGGGTCTTTAATGCTTACCGTATTTTATCTGAATGTCCAAAGATGGGCCTACATGGGTAATAATTTTTCTCAAGAATATATTGGGATGGGTTTCTTTGGCTAATACTGTTTCTTTTCGGGATTTTATGGCCAATATCTTTGTCTCAAATATACAGGGATGGATTTAGTCCACAGAGTTTTGCATCGTCATTCAAAAATGTATAGAGGACATGGAGACTGGTATTTCTTTTGTTCCAGGATACAAAGTAATGTTTTGGTAAGAATGATAATGTAGCTCAGAACTCCCATTGTGCAGGTGTGTTTATTAAATCCATAAAATTATAATCCAGAAAGTACAGAAAATAGTTGCAATTCCAGTCCTTTTATTCTACTTGATAGAGGCTCATAGCTTCCAGATCAATGAAAAGCGTTCTAATTTCCCATATACTTTTGATGGAAAATCCTTACGGAGAGAAAGTTAAGAAAAGATAAGTAAAAGGAAAAATATGTAAGTGGGAATCTTCCTTCCGAGGTCCTTGCGTAAAAAATAGTATTCATGGATCTATGTTATAGCCTCCAATGAAAAAAGAATTGTTAATGATATGTTGAGGGGAATTTATGGTTTGGGTTGGACGTGCAGAAAGGGAATATGACCACTAAATCTGTAAGGTCTGCCGACTTCAAAATCGAAGAAGAAAAACATTTTCAAAAGAATTACTAGCAATAAATCTCTCATGACCTAGGCCCTTTCTCTCTCTCTCTCTCTTCTCTCTCTCTCTCTCTCTCTCTCTCTCTCTCTCTCTCTCTCTCTCTCTGTATACATATATACATATATATGTATATATATGTATATACAGTATATATTCAGGCAAATGCCACGAAGGAAAGTGAAACAACGGAGTTGTTGCTAGGCCTTTCGACTTCAATGGTCATTTACTAGCAGACTCGAAAGGCCTAGCAACCACTTTCATGGCATTTGCCTTTACCTATACATTCATCACGTTCCATATCTTCGTGATTCAGTTATATATATATATATATATATATATATATATATATATATATATATATATATATATATATATATATATATATATATATATATATATATATATATATATATACATATATATATATATTATATTTTATTTTGAATACAGAGAAAGGTGGCGTCTCAATTCAAGTTTTCTGAGTTTTCTTAAAAGCACCTTTTTGTGCAAAATAAATTATTTTTCACGGAAAATGAAAAGCAAGGGAGATAGAGAGAGGTATATAGAAAAAGAGGGAAGAAGGAGCGAACGAAGCGAGAGAGAGAGAGAGAGAGAGAGAGAGAGAGAGAGAGAGAGAGAGAGAGAGAGAGAGAGAGATGATGGCCTGAGAACAACTAGAGATACAG
Source organism: Macrobrachium rosenbergii (assembly GCF_040412425.1). Taxonomy (NCBI): domain Eukaryota; kingdom Metazoa; phylum Arthropoda; class Malacostraca; order Decapoda; family Palaemonidae; genus Macrobrachium; species Macrobrachium rosenbergii. Next base: position 22,302,047 of record NC_089759.1, read on the forward strand.
AGATGAGGAAGTGATCACAGCACAAAAGAAAGAGAGAGATCAGGATGTAAAGAAAGCGAAATGGAGGTACAAAAATTAGGTATGACCAAGTGAATACCATAGTGAGAAAAAGGGATGAGTTAATGAATGCAACGTAAGAGAGGGAAGAATAGAAACACGTGAACAAGGGAACCCCACGAAAAGAGAGAGAGAGAGAGAGAGAGAGAGAGAGAGAGAGAGAGAGAGAGAGAGAGAGAGAGAGAGGCACGTATATGCAACGAGAGAGTGGGAGAAAGATGAGCATCCTAACGCAGCGAGAAAAGAGAGAGAGAGAGAGAGAGAGAGAGAGAGAGAGAGAGAGAGAGAGAGAGAGAGAGAGAGAGAGAGAGAGGTGTAAGCGAGTACTACCAGGGGAAGAGAAAGGCAGAAATGAGCAAATGAATACAGAGCGCGCGCGCGCGAGAGAGAGAGAGAGAGAGAGAACGTAGAAGCTATGCTACAATAGGTAGATTACTCTTTCTTATGCAAATTTCCTAATTATCATTCGATTTTGGACGTCAACAGACCCTTTAGATTTAGTAGATCTAGAGGTTATGTTATCTTAGAGCATGTCGTCTGTGGCACAGAATACCTTCAACGTTCCACTTGGGAGTCCTTTGACACTAATATTAATTTTACAGTTCTGAAATATTATGGAAAGATTTATCAGTAAGTTCTCATTGAGAGACGGGCAAATTGCAGAGATTTCAGCTGAAATTCTGCGTGCCATTCAAATTACTTTTGTTGAATTCCATAAGCTTAGTACATCTGTTTCATCAAAAAGGCAAATTTATTCAGCATAGCTAATTTGCAAGGGGCGACAGGAGTTTGCTGTGTCCAGCAGTGAGTCGCAGTGGGGTCCGATGAGCCAAAACAGTGTCTGTATAACAATGTCTATATATTCTATAGATAGTCATATCTGTATGCGCGTATCACAAAAGGGACAACGATAACGGCAGATGGAGAGCGACAGAAGAGGTGAACTCCGCCTAACTTATGTCCTCCTTCAAACGGGGCAGTGTAATTCAAACTCGCATCCTTCAGTCCCAGCCTTAATGGATCTGAACCTATTCAATTAAATTCCGATTCTCCTTTAAACTGGCTGTAAAGGATCCCCATGTCTTGTGGAGGGCTATCGACCTCAGGAAATACGACTGAACCCCCCCCCCTCTCTCTCTCTCTCTCTCTCTCTCTCTCTCTCAAGGGAGGCTTCTAAAGGAAGATACAGATAGTAAGTGTATAATTCTTATATGGTTCAAATTCTTTGTGGGATTTGAGATTTCCTCGTGTAAGTCCTCACTTTTGTGGATTAGGTCATTAAATGAATCGGTTGCTGAAAGTAATCAAGTCATTTCTGACTCTTGGACTTGAACTGAATACGGCGGACCTTTTCGCGTTTTTTTTTTTTTTTTTAATTTATGCTAAAGTGACCTGTAGCATCACAGCCTAGCCCATCAGGAATGACTTCCAAGAACGTGTCAAACGTCTTTTAAAATGAATAGAATGGCTTACTAATCATGGTTTAGAACGATGGAGACAGTGCTGTGAGACAGAGTCTGCGAGGACATCAGTTGGAGTATTTCCTGGGGTCAAAAGCCCTCCAGAGGACTTGGGGATCCCTTACAGCCAGTTTGAAGGAGAGTTGGAATTATTTGAATAGGTTCAGATCCATTAAGGCCTGGGCAGAAGGATTCGAGTTTGAATTACACTACCCCTTTTGAGTCCACTTCTTCCGTTGCTTACAACACTTGACCTCTTTTTGTCGTTAGTGTAGGCTCTTCTCTGTTAGCGCTTTAAGCTCCGAGTTTCACTGCCGAATCTAGGTTTCGCCGCCAAGTCCGGCAGTCAGTCTTTGAGTACCTTTGCAGTTATGTGCTTATACATTACTCGCTTCACCTTTCAACCGGTCTGGCACCCACCGGGTCTGCTACTTGTAACTAGATTTCCCTTCGTATGTCGCATCAAAACCGAGTCAGATCCTATTAATAAACAAGTGAAAAATGCGCCGAAGTTTCTTCGGCGCAGTCGAGTTTTCTGTACAGCGTATATAGCTGTATGAAACTCGGCCACAGCCCATGAAACTCTCAGCCGCAGCCCATGAAACTTTCAGCCATGGCCCGGTGGTGGCATGTGTTGTTGGCACCTATAGCGTTGCCAGACGCACGATCATGGCTAACTTTAACCTTAAATAAAACAACAACTAATGAGACTAGAGGGCTGAAATTTGGTATGTTTGATGACTGGCGGGTAGACGATCAACATACCAATTTGCAGCCCTCTAGCCTCAGTAATTTTTAAGATCTGAGAGCGGGCTGAAAAAGTGCGGACAAAAAAAGTGCGGACGGACAGACAAAACCATCTCAATAGCTTTCTTTTACAGAAAACTAAAAAGTGTACTCTGGGCATCTTGGTGTATAGATTGACCTTCGGACACCCTTGTATATACTTATATCAAATACATTCCCTTTTGCCTTATCGAACTGTACTGTAACACAAAGCCGCTCACTCCAGATTCATAAATTTTATGGAAAGGTCCCAATAATTGATACTTCGGCTGAGTTTTATAGTCACTTCGCTCTTCCTCTCAATTTGAAGAATGTGGCTATAGTTGTTGAGATTAAGAAAAGAATGGAAACTATTGTGAAATTAAGTCATAGATCTTTCAACTGAAGTATCCTTGTTATCTGACCCTCTCCGAATAGAAACATGACGGTAATTATTGCAAATATGTCGAATGCTAAAACGACGAACATTATCAAACGAGTTTTTACATAGGTTATTGATTTAGTTTCATCTTACAGTGACATACTTTTTATAATGGAATAATTTTAGAAACCGATGAAAAAATGCGTACTTGGTGTCTCCCAAAGTGAGACTGGCATCTGAAGTGCATATCTATGAAGCTTTTTTTTTATCTTCTTTACGCTGTATGGTAAAAGCTAATCGATTGATTATCATCTTAAAACAACCATTATTCTGACGTAACTTACTATTAGTTATTTAGGTTAAAGCATATATCACTATGTATTTATTACTTTTGACTTTTGTCCAATTGAACATCGCATCAGAGAGAGAGAGAGAGAGAGAGAGAGAGAGAGAGAGAGAGAGAGAGAGAGAGAGAGATCGGCTTGTATCGGACCTGTAAACTCAGTGGCAAGTTCCAGTAACTAGCCTGACGAAGTTGATAGCAAGCATGACTTGAATAATATCGAATAATAAGGCTGTGGTGTTCGAAGTTGCTCTCTCTAGATTCTGTTTGAGAAATTCATCTCGCCTATGCCAAGGTCATTCTTCCACAAGTAACGCTGATTGTAAAAATGACAGAGGATTCATGAGAAAAAAAAAACAAGTAAAATATGCGCCGAAGTGTCTTCGGCGCAATCGAGTTTTCTGCACAGAGTATAATGCTGTGTGAAACTCAGCCACGGCCCATGAAACTCTCAGCCTCGGCCCATGAAACTTTCAGCCACAGCCCGGTGGAGGCCTGTGTTGTTGGCACCCGTAGCGGTGCCAGGCGCGCGATAATAGCTAATTTTAACCTTGAATAAAATAAAAACTACTGAGGCTAGGGGGCTGCAATTTGGTATATTTGATGATTGGAGGGTGGATGATCAACATACCAATTTGCAGCCCTCTAGCCTCAATAGTTTTTAAGACTTGAGGGCGGACAGAGAGACAAAAAGCCATCTCAGTAGTTTTCTCGTACAAAAAACTAAAAATGACAGAGGATTCATGACAAGGATTCATGACAAAAAAAAAAAATTGTAAATAAGTAAAAATGAAAATTAAGATTACCATGAGAAAATCGATACTGAAAGAGATACAAAAGAAAAGTTAGAATTATCAAAAGTAATATAATGATTAGAAGAGATAACATGTAAAATAAAATATGAATAACAGCAATCATGAACAGCAGTTGAAAAAGAAGAAAACCCAACCATGAAAGGAATAAATACAAATGAAAAATAACTGCAATAAAAGGAACGACCTAGGTAGTTTGATCGTTGAATAACAACGCCGGTCCCTTCAATATTTGAAGTTTTATTGTCAAATCACTGTAACTCCCATGTAATGAGCGATGATCCTGCGATAGCCTTCATGATTTATTCAGAGCCATGAAGCTGCCAGTGATAAATTCGGCATGGCCCCAAGTTCAGTAATAAACCGCCTGCATTTTTAACAAAGTTGCGTTAAACTTAAATGACGTCTATTATTCATGACCTGGAAATGATACGTCTTTATAACGCCACGAGGAAATAATACGTCTTGGACTCCACGACGAATAACTGGTCTTTATTCAGTTCGCCAGGGTAGTCATTTCCTCATTACTAAATTTCTCGCTGCCATACTCATTGAAAATGTCACCGTAGCTTCTGTGTACAGTATTCATTTTTTCTGTTGCGTGATTCTTACTGTTAAATAATCCCATAATTTTTTTTTTTTTTCGTTTTAACGTGCTTTTTCCCATGTTTTATGGGGTAAGCACGATGCCTTCTTTTGAAGGACTTTGATTTGGCGTATAATGATGAACTGAAAATAGACCAAAGAATTAACGATCTTTTGCCCTATAGGTATATTAATAGGCTGCAGGATTTTGTTTATAAGTTGTCATTATCATCATTACTTTTCTCTTACATTTATACGACTGCTATTGTGTTCTGGGTATAATCTCTCTCTCTCTCTCTCTCTCTCTCTCTCTCTCTCTCTCTCTCTCTCTCTATATATATATATATATATATATATATATATATATATATATATATATATATATATATATATATATATATATATATATATATATATATATATATATATATATATATATATATATATATATATATATATATATATTAGATATACATACATATCAACAGTATATATATATATACTCATATATATATATATATATATATATATATATATATATATATATATATATATATATATATATATATATATATATATATATATATATATATATATATATATATATATATATATATATATAAATCTTTGTTGTTGCTTTAGGTTTGCAGTCGTGAAGAACTGAACAACGATCAAATATTTCTATATTATTCGTTTTCTGGGAGCACACGAGCAACAAAAGAATCCGTGAATTCTGAGGTAGTCTGCAAATTCATAAGCATACATACATACATACATACGTATATACACATACACACGGGGGAAAACGACAGCGTTATAATGCGAAATTAATGCAGCTGAAAAGAGAGAGAGAGAGAGAGAGAGAGAGAGAGAGACCTTGTTCAAGGTATGTATTTTGTGAAGTCAAAAGGCCTAAGTTATTTATTATTATATCATTCTCAACTTTATGCTAGAATATTTGAACCTCAGCCCCAAATTCCAAACTCAGTTAAAAGATCTCGTGATTCTCTTGCGAACGGCAGTGGGTCAGAATGAGGCGTGGGACGAAAAATGAGCGACTATAAATTCTAAGTGCAAAGCAGATGTCATAAAGTCGGTCCTGTTTGTTTTGGTACAGTATCTCCTTTTAGCATCCCATTTCTCTCTACATAATGTTTTATTAGTGTTTCATTCAGTTTTCCCGGGGGTTTGGTGGGGGTGGGGTTACTATGCAATTTCAGAGCTTTTAAAAAGAAATCTGTCCTTTACCAGATTCATAGATTCAGTGTTTTGCGACTTCCACCGTTCTTCTCGCTGTTCTAACGTGTACATAGATATTCCCCGTAGAGGAGTAGTGCCGTCAGTGCACCTCACGCATTGCACTGTAGGCATTACTTTGCAGCGTCCCTTTGGCCCCTAGCTGCAACCTCTTTCATTTCTTGAATCGTACCACCGTTCACATTCTCTTTCTTCTATCTTACCTTCCACCCTCTCTAACAATTGTTTCATAGTGCAACTGCAAGATTTTCCTCCTGTTACCCTTTAAAACCTTTTTACTCTCAGTTTCCCATTCAGCGCTGAATGACCTCATAGGCCTCTCAGTCCTTGGCCTTTTGTCTAAAGTTTTTGTTCCAGTTCTAATTCAGATTGGTAGATATTAGCTTGCATTTGTTTCCTTTGATATTTAAATGAATATGTATTTACTAGTGTTTGCATGGATTTGGAAGAAATATTGTTTGTAAACTTAGTTGGTACCGATGAGGACATGGCAAAACTTTGTCCGTGTTGATGCTTAATTAAGATCAAAACATGAGAAACCTTCACAAAAATTTGATTACGTTCTTGGCCACAATTTTTGTATTGAGCGCACGTCAAGAATTAGTGGCCATTCCCGTCCTCTTTCTAGAAGTGAGGGAACTATAAAAAAAAAATGTGTCACCCCAAGCATTTGTATGAATGTCAACCGATGTTTGGATTTCATCAGATCTCTGTCCTTCCCACATCCCAGGGTCTTGTCAGAAAGGGAGCTAAATCATCCTGGTAAAAAAAAAAAAAAAAAAAAAACTCCGGTCGCCAGCTTACTGTTGTCAGTCACCTGAACAGCGCCAGCATAATGCCTGTGCTAAGGCTTACTCAAAAGTTCTTTGCAGGCACACCAGAATGGCAAAATCAGCTGAATGCAGACTTCTGAACTTAAAAAGTTTGCTGGAATATACTTATACCAACATGAATCCCCATTTTTATGTTAAGGAAAAAGCGCTGTTGCCCAAGAAATGGTAGTATTTTATTCAGAAGCATGGACAGTTTACTGTGATATATTAATGCAGTTCAGGAAACAGTCCATGATCTAAATTCGGTAATCACGCCACCCCTCTAATTCAACCTCATTTAACTATCAAGGTTTCTGTCAGGATAATATGTTATCTGAGGTCTTCCATGCGTCCTCAGTTCATGACTTCATTTTTCAAAAAAAAAAAAAAAAAAAAAATATATATATATATATATATATATATATATATATATATATATATATATATATATATATATATATATATATCAGAATAAGTCAAATAATAGAAGACCAACCCAAAATAGAGTTAAACAGAAAACCAATCGCCTAAACCCCATGATCGACGCTGTAAGCAGACAGTACTGAAATTTTAATCCCCGCGATTAAACCAACCCGCAATTCATCACAGCCGAATAATCGTACTAAAAAAGAAATTG